>NW_027533089.1:3220310-3411520 GCF_008692635.1 Crocuta crocuta | reverse complement strand
AAAAAAAAAGATCTGGGGTTTCTAGCCTGTTTGTCTTATTTTCTTCACCTTCCTGAGTCTTCTCGTAGTTACTTCTTTTCTTTGGTCCAGGGTTTATAGTTATAATTAGCAGGAAAAGGGTAGAATGCACGTACTCAATTTGGTCTGGAAATAGAAATCTCATACTGATTTTTAATAAATGTTTCTGTATTTTCTAATTTTGTTTATTTGCCCTGCTTATTTTGTTTTTCAGGCAAATGAAGAGAAAACAATGTCCTCCAACCTAAAATACCTTTCCTTGGGAATTTTGGTCTTTCAGACTACTAGTTTGGTTCTAACGATGCGTTATTCTAGGACTTTAAAAGAAGAGGGACCTCGTTATCTGTCTTCTACAGCAGTGGTTGTTGCTGAACTTTTGAAAATAATGGCCTGCATTTTATTAGTCTACAAAGATAGCAGTAAGCGTTTTGGTTTTCTGTTTTCAAGTCATTGCAATTTACTTGATTATTTTAGTGTTATTTATATATGATATATAAATAAATGTATATTGTTAACTACACGTTTGAACATCATTACCTTATCTAATGTTCTACTGTTAAGAACATTTTTTATTTTCTTAAGACAATTTTAGTCTAGTAACAAAGACATTTTATTCTGATCTATATCATGATTCATGCCTTCCAGTTAATGCTGTAAATATGAAATAGAGCTTCTTGCATTTATAATAATTTGACAATAAGAGTAAATTTTATATAGTTCTGTAACTTTTAGAGATTTAGAGAAGTCATAATTTTTTACTAATTTTTTGACTTTTTTTTTTTTTTAATGTTTTATCCACTTCTAGGAGAGAGAGAGAGACAGCGTGAGCAGGGGAGGGTCAGAGAGAGAGGGAGACACAGACTGACACAGGCTCCAGGCTCCCAGCTGGCAGCCAGCACAGAGCCCGACGCGGGGCTCGAACCCACGAACCGCGAGATCATGACCTAAGCGAAAGTCGGACGCTTAACCAACTAAGCCACCCAGACGCCCCTAATTTTTTGACTTTTGACTAAAAAGTCAAGCCTTTTTATATTATTTGTTGCATTGGTTAGTCCAGTGGTGACTAATTTGATACATTTTAAGAAAAAAGACAGCTTTATTGATACATAATTCATAGGTTTTGAAGTATAAAATTCTTTATTTTNGCGCCCCTAATTTTTTGACTTTTGACTAAAAAGTCAAGCCTTTTTATATTATTTGTTGCATTGGTTAGTCCAGTGGTGACTAATTTGATACATTTTAAGAAAAAAGACAGCTTTATTGATACATAATTCATAGGTTTTGAAGTATAAAATTCTTTATTTTGGGGTATATTACATTATTAATTCTTTGAAATTCTAGGAAAATATATTTTTACACACACCTGTATATCAAAATTTGCAACTTTAACCATTTTTAAGTATAATTCAGTGGCATGGATTATATTCACAATGTTGTACAACCACTAGCACTATTTCTAAAACTTCATTCACACCAAACAGAAACTCTATAACCATTAAATAATAATTCCCATTTCCTTTTATCTTCAGCACTTGGAAACCTCTATTCTACTCTCTGTCTCTATGAATTAGCCTGTTCTAGATTTTCCATCTATGTAGAATCATACAGTGTTTTTCCTTTTATGTCTGGCTTATTTTAGACAGTGTTTTCAAAGGGTTAATCCATGTTGTAACATGTATCAGAACTTTATTCCTTTTTTTTAATGTTTATTTTGAGAGAGAGAGAGAGAGAGAGAGAGAGAAAATGCATTAGCGAGGGTGGGCAGGGGAGGTGCAGAGATAGAGGGAGAGAGACAATCCCAAATAGGCTTCATGCTGTCAGTGCAGAGTCCCGTGCAGGACTCGATCACATGAACTGTGAGATCATGACCTGAGCCCAAATCAAGGGTCAAATACATGGGGCACCTGGGTGGCTCAGTTGGTTAAGCATCTGACTTCGGCTCAGGTCATGATCTCACAGTTTGTGAGTTCAAGCCCCGCTTTGGGCTCTGTGCTGACAGCTAGCTCAGAGCCTGGAGGCTGTTTTGGATTCTGTATCTCCCTCTCTCTCTGACCCTCCCCTGCTCACACTGTCTCTCTCTTTCTCAGAAATAAATTTAAAAAATTTTTAAAAATGTCAGATACTTAACCATCTGAGCCACTTCAGCACCCCAGAACTTTATTTTTTTTTATTACTAAATAATATTTCATTGTATGTATATGTATGTGTGTGTGTGTGTAACATTGTAGCCATTAATATAGTGATGGACACTTAAGTTTTTTCCAACATTTGGTTATTGTGAATAATGCTGTAATGAACACTGAATAATTAATATTGCAATAGAGGCATAAGTCTCTGCTCAAGTCCCTGCTTTCATAACTTTTGAGTATATACTTTGGAGTATAATTATTCAGTCACATGGTAATTCTGCATTTAACTTTTTTTTTTAATGTTTATTTATTTTTGAGAGAGACAGTGGAGGGGCAGAGAGAGATGGAGACACAGAATCCAGAGCAGGCTCCAGGCTCCGAGCTGTCAGCACAAAGCCCAATGTGGAGCTTGAACTCATGGACTATGAGATCATAACCTGAGCCAAAGTTGGACACAACCAACCGAGCCACCCAGGCACTCCTGCATTTAACTTTTTGAAGAGCCACCAAACTTTTCCACAGCTACTGCACCATTATATATTCCCACTGGCAATGTTCGAGGGCTGAAAATTCTCTACATCCTCACCAACACTTGTTATTTTCAAAACAAGAAAATGTATAGGGATGCCACGTGGCTCAGTCAGTTGAATGACCAATTCTTGATTTTGGCTTATGTCATGATCTCAAAGTTGTGAGATTGAGCCCTGTGTCAGGCTCTCCTCTAATAGAATGGAACCTGCTTGGGATTTTCTCTTCCTCTCTCTCATCTCTCTCCACCCCCACATGTGCATTCATCCTCTCTCTCAAAATAAATAAAATAAAATAAAATAAAATAAAATAAAATAAAAAAATAAAAAGTATAGTCATTGTAGTAGGTGTGACATGGTATCTTATTTTGATTTGATTTTCTCTAATGACGTCGAGCATCTTTTCATGTGCTTATTGACCATTTGTTTATCTTTAAAGAAATGTCTGTTCAAGTCTGCTGCCCATTTTTTAATTGTTTGTAAATTTGGTATACTTTTAAATCTATCATGGTGGCCGGTATGGCTGTAGCATATTGATATAGAACGAGAACGGAATAAAGAGAGATTGAATTGGCATTCAGAAAATACAATACAGCTTTGAGGGCTACAGATATTACCATAAAAGCAAAAGTAAATAATCGAAATGTTTAAAATATGTCCCATTTTGCACATGGATAGACCAGTACAGCAACCATATTGACAGTAGAGGAGATGCAAGAATAGGTTCAAGAAGTCATGTTTGGAAGCTGTGGTGCTAGTCCAGGCAAGCAGATGATGGTAGCTTAGATTACAGTGCTAGAGAAGAGATGATGTTTATGAGATATTGTTCTGTGAACAGGAGGTATATGCAAAACAACCTCCAAAGGCTGAAAGAGCTCAAAGACTAAAGAAAAAGGCTGACAGATCAGCTTGATGAGGGTGTCTTGGGTGGCTGCAAGAGGAGTAGATCTCTGCAACATCATCTCCCTGAAGACCTGCTTTTATAGCCCTAGAGGCTGAGGAGCACATGTTGGGGGACAGTCCAAGAGGAAAATGTTTAAGTATAGGTATGTGTCAGTCATATCTCCAAGATAGATCATGGACATTATATCTCAAGGGTGTGCTTAAAGGTGTGGTTAAACAAAAGGACAGAGTGTGTGTGTGTGTGTGTGTATGCGTGTATGCACGTGTTTTGGGGGAGTGGGGCCTTTACAGCAGGTTTGTCCAAGATGGCATTGATTTGGTTCACATAAATGTTTTTTAAGCTACAGCTGACATGACTTGCTAATAGAGTAGGTGTGTGTAGGTCAAGGAAATGGGGAATCCAGTCTGAGGAATAATTCCCAGGTTTTTAGGTTAAATTACTGGGTGAATAGGTATTACAGTAAATGATATATAGAAGATAAGTTAAGAGGAAATTAAGCTTTCTTTTTACGCCATGTCAAATTTGAGATGCCTATAAGGCATTCAAATGAAGATGTTGATTAGTGGAATATATGAATATGGAGCACAAGAATTTGTCACCTTATATAATTCTTTAAAGTCAAGGATTGGATGAAGTAATTTAGTAAATACTAAGAAGAGAAGGCCAAAAACCAAGGTCTGTAGCATTTCTAACATTTAGAGGTCAGTTTGAGAAGGAAAAACTAGTAAAAGAAGACTGAGTCACCAGTAAAGTAGAATAAAATCCATGTAAATGTAATAGGAAAGATGAGGAAGTAGTATTTTTGTTGCTAAGATCTAGAACAATGGAAGTATCCATTCATTTAGCATTGTAGAGCCAAAATTATCTCTGACATGAGTAGTTGGCATTGTTGAGAGAGGCAGTAAAACCAACTCTCAGTGAACTGAAGTACAGATAGTCATACATACACAAAAATAAATTCCAGGGGCCCCCGGCTGGCTCAGTTGATAGAGTATGCAATTCTTTATTTCAGGGTTATGAGTTAGAGTCCTTAAAAAAAAATTTCTAGGTAGATGAAAAATTGACATTTATGACCTTGGTATTGTGAATTATTTTAAATAATATACAAAGAATACAAACGAACTTTTAAANCAAGCAGCTCAACAGAAAAGTGAACAAAGAATATAAATAAGCAGTTTACAGAAGAGAAACCTGGGGCCGCCTGGGTGGCTCAGTCACTTAAGTGTCTTATTTCAGCCAGGTTTGTGAGCCCCGCTTTGAGCTCTATGCTGGCAGCTTAGAGCCTGGAGCCTGCTTCATAGTCTGTCTCCCTCTCTCTCTGCCCCTCCCCTGCTTGTGCGCACATGCTCTCTCTCTCTCTCAAATAAACTTAAAAAAAAACAAAACATGAATGGCCAATAAATATATTAAAAATTTTTAAAAACAAATAAATACATGAAAATATATTTACATAAATATTTTTAAAATATATGAATATAGATCAACCTTACTAGCAAGCAGAGAAATCAAATTAAAGCCACAGACTCAATTTCAGTACCCTCAGATTGGCAAAAAGAAAAAGTCTAGCAATATCAAGAATTGGNTAAGCGAAAGTCGGACGCTTAACCGACTAAGCCACCCAGGCGCCCCTCAGATATCAATCTTTAAACAATTTTTCCATTAAAAATTTTTAAATGTTTATTTATTTATTTTAAATGGTTTTTATTTATTTCTGAGAGAGAGAGAGAGACACAGCGTGAGCAGGGGAGGGTCAGAGAGAGAGGGAGTCACAGACTGAAACAGGCTCCAGGCTCTGAGCCGGCAGTCAGCACAGAGCCCGACGCGGGGCTCGAACCCACGAACCGCGAGATCATGACCTAAGCGAAAGTCGGACGCTTAACCGACTGAGCCACCCAGGCGCCCCAATTTTTCCATTTTAAAGAAAGTTTTCGTAATCAAAGATTTCAAGTTTTATGTTAGGAGAGAAAATCAGCTATGAAGTGTCATTGTTGGTAAAGTAGTAGGATCCTTAGATTTCTCCTGGTTTTAGGGCTCTATGTAACTCTCAAAGTTCTTTGGACATTATTTTGTGATTACTACTGTAGGCTGGCTGGCTCGAAGTCCATTTCCACCCCCTTTCTCCCTTTGTTATTTCTACTATGGAGAATATGAAAGAAAGACTACATTGCCCAGCTCCCTTGCCGCAGGGGGTAGCTGTGCAACAAAACCCTGGTCTGTGAGGGCAGAGAAGGTGCCCACTAGGTCACCGTATCCTCCTGCTCCTTCTTGCTTCCTCAAAACAAGAACCAGGCAGAACTGCAGTGATCATTTGGTGACCTTGTTGCAATAGTCCCGTGGACAGTAGATGAGAAGCATGAAGGTAAAAAGCCAATATAAATGGAGAGAGAGCTTAGGACCCTGACGGCATCACTGAGCTGCTCTAGCAGCTTTGGACCTGGCCCTGGCCCTTTGAGGATGAGACAGATCTCCTTGAGGTTGAGCCAGTTTTCGTTGAGTTTTCTGTTGTTTGCAGCCAAACACACTCCCTAGTTGTTTTACTGTCTTTTATAATTAAAGTCTCCACAATTATTAATTGGCTTGAATGGCTGGTGATAAAATGGAATACACAAAATTCAAGTTTTTATAATTTTGCTACTATAGAGTAAGAATACTTAGCTGAAAAATTAATGCTTTGAGCTTTTGGTGATCATAAATATATATGTGCAGATATATATGTGTATATATGTAAATACATATATAATCAATTTGCTTGTATTTCCTAATGAAAGAATATAAGGATGATGTTCTTCTTAGTTTATGTGTTATAATATTTAACTTTTGAAAAATTAATATCATTAATGGTATATTTCAGACCTAAAAGTATCTTCACATGTAGGTCTGTTTCCATTTTTTATAGGTGAGAAAACTGAGGCCTTAAAAGTATGTAACTTATTCAGAGTTAATTACTGGTTTTATCCATTTCATGTGTTTTCTAGAATGTAGTCTAAGAGCACTGAATCGAATACTGCATGATGAAATACTTAATAAACCTATGGAAACGCTGAAACTTGCTATTCCATCAGGGATATATACTCTTCAGAATAATTTACTCTATGTGGCACTGTCAAATCTGGATGCAGCTACTTATCAGGTACTTAAAATATATTTCTAGTAGTTCTTTTAAGAAGCAAACAAACAAGCAATAATGTTAGCTATTTTCTTTTTCAGGTCACATATCAGTTGAAAATTCTTACGACAGCATTATTTTCTGTGTCTATGCTTAGTAAAAAATTAGGTGTGTACCAGTGGCTCTCCCTCGTCATTCTGATGACAGGAGTTGCTTTTGTACAGGTAACTATTCAAGATAAGTACACCATTCATGTTTATCACAGTTTCAAGACCGTATTGTGCATGGAGAATATGTTTCTGTTATTTGTTGAAGCAAGTAAATACTTATTCTCACAACTGACATTTTTTGAGGGCTTCCTTTGAGTAAGATATTACACTAGGACTGCTACTAATAAGAAATAAAAGTTTTATAGAAGTTATTTCACTTATTAGCCTTATACTCTCTAGGTCCATCTATGTTGTTACAAATGACAAGATTTCATTCTTTTTTATGCCTGAGTAATGTCCAATTATGTTTATATACCATATGATTTCCCTCATCTGTGGCATTTAAGAAACAAAACAAAGAAAAAAAGAGACAAACCAAAACCAGACTCCTAACTATACAGAATAAACTGATGGTTACCAGAGAGGAGGCAGGTGGGGGGATGGGTGAAATAGGTGTAGGGGATTAGGAGTACACTTCCCTTGATGAGTCCTAAGTAATATACAGAGATGTTAAGTTACTGTATTGTACACCTGAAACTAATAAAACACTGTATGTTAACTATACCAGAATTTAAACAAGGGAATGAATGAATGAGTAAAAAGTTTTAAATTAAAATAAATAAAACTCAAAATAGCTGACATAAATCTAGTTGGGAAAATAACATTGTACATAAAACAACACTGATTTTTACTGGATGTCTGGAGAATTTGAGATTATTTATTTTATTAAAAAATTTTAAAGTTTTGTTGATTTATTTTGAGACAGAGAGCACGCAAGTGGGGAAGGTGCAGAGAGGGGGATAGAGAGAGAGAGAGAGGGAGAGAGGGAGAGAGAAGAAAGAAAGGAGGGAAGGGAAGAAGAAGGAAGGAGGGAAGGAAGGAAGGAGGGAAGGGAAGAAGGAAGGAAGGAAGGAAGGAAGGAAGGAAGGAAGGAAGAGAAAATCCCAAGCAGGCTCGACACTAGCAGTGCAGAGCCTGATGCAGGGCTCAAACTCACAAACTGAGAGATCATGCCCTGAGCCAAAGTCAGACACTTAACTGAGCCATGCAGGCGCTCTACATTTGAAGTTATTAATCACTCCCTTCTTGTTGTTTATCAGCTTCCCTGATACCATTCTTTCCTGGTTCTTCTCTTCTTATCTTTCTAATGATTCCTTGTTGGGTTCCTTCCTGGGGTTCTCTTTCTTGATACTTGATAACTGGGGTTGCTTGTTTGCTCGGTATTTCCCTTAAATTATGTCCTTATTTTTGGAGACTTCATTCTGTAGGTTTTTATTAGCACATATATGCTCATAGTTCATTGGTCTGTGTCATCACCTGTACTTTCAGATTTGTACATCTAAAAACCTGTTGGACATCTTAGTTTGGTTATTCAATAGGCTTTATAAACTGAGCATATCCAAAACTAAACTTTACCTTTTCCTCCACCAAGCCTATTCTTGCTTGTACTTTTTCCCTCATTATGTACTCTGCCTGGGAGTTGTCCTAGACTCTTCCTTTTGCCTGTACATTTAATCAGTCACTAAGACCTTGCTGATGCTGCTTTCTATGCTTCTTGATTCTGTTCTTCTCTGTCTCTATTATCACTTCCCCAATTCATGTTGTCTTTTTTTCTCATGTGATCATTTGCCTCCTAAATGATTTTTTTTACTTCAGTCTTATCCATCCCTCAAAATTCAAACTCTATCCAAAAACAAATCCAATCATGTCAATTTCCTGCCATCCAGAGCCCTCCTTCCCCATCACTTTCTCCAGGGGTGCTATGTCTATCTTGAATAAATGTTATTTATTTATTTATTTATATTTTTTTACAAATAGTTTATTGTCAAATTAGTTTCCACATAACACCCAGTGCTCATCCCCACAAGTGCCCTCCTCCATGCCCATCCCCCCCTCCCCCCCACATCCATCAGTCCTCAGTTTTTGTCAGCATTCAAGAGTCTCTCATGGTTTGCCTCTCTCCCTTTCCCCCACCATTTCCCCCCTTCTTCTCCTCCTTGTTCCTCCGTCAAGTTCCTCCTAATCCTCCTATACGTGCAAACATATGATATTTGTCCTTCTCTGCCTGACTTATTTCGCTCAGCATAACACCCTCAAGGTCCATCCATGTTGCTACACATGGCCAGATTTCATTGTTTCTCATTGCCATGTAGTATTCCATGGTATAGATAAACCACATCTTCTTGATCCATTCATCTGTTGATGGACACTTAGGCTCTTTCCATGTTTTAGCTATTGTGGAGAGTGCTGCTATGAACATTGGGGTACATGTGCTCCTATGCCTCAGCATTTCTGTATCCCTTGGGTAAATTCCTAGCAGTGCTATTGCTGGGTCATAGGGGAGTTCTATTGTTAGTTTCCTGAGGAACCTCCACACTGTTTTCCAGAGGGGCTGTACCAGTTTACATTCCCACCAACAGTGTAGGAGGGTGCCCATTTTTATTTTTATTTTTTAAATGTTTATTTATTTATTCTGAGTGAGAAAGCAAACAAGCAGAGGAGGTGCAGAAAGAGGGAGAGAGAGAGAATACCAAGCAGGTTCCACACTGTCAGCACAGAGCCCAATATGGGGCTCAGACCTACAAACCACCAGATCATGACCTGAGCTGAAACCAAGAGTTGGACACTTAACCAGCTGAGCCACTCAGATGCCTGCCCCTAGTTACGTATTTTTAAATGCCTATTACAAAGATATAACTGTCATTTCAAACGCATATCTTCATAGATATTGCTAGGGATAAGCTAAAGTAGGTATTACATTGTAAAAAGTGAGATGTTTCAAATTAAAGTTTCAAGGGGCGCCTGGGTGGCTCTGTTGGTTAAGTGTCTGACTTCAGCCCTTTTCATAATCTCACAGTTCGTGAGTTCAAACCCCTTGTTGGGCTCTGTGTTAACAGCTCAGAGCATGGAGCCTGCTTCAGATTCTGTGTCTCCCTCCCTCTCTCTCTTTCTTTCTAAAAAATAAAAAAAAAATATTTAAAACATTTAAATTAAAATAACAATTAATAGTTCAGGTGGAACACAGAGTTGACAAAAGCCATGAGGATAATTTCAGGAACACTGAGCTATAGGATAAAGCCCACAGTGGCTAACATGATACCATATGGAACCACCATAATTACCAACAGCTCCAGACTCATTTTCGCTGCTCTAACAGTTCACACTCTGAATTTCTACAACTGAACTGCTTATAGAAGCTGTTTTGTGCATCTGTGCATTTACTCATTCTCTTTCTCTTTTTTAGGGAATTTTTTAAAATTGTAAGTTGTAACAGTAATATCACTATGGGAAAAAAATAAAATGATTCTAAGGCTTTCTTTCAGAAGCTCTCCTTTGCAATCCCCAAGAATGGTATTGGTTGCATTTTTATCTTAAGGTCTGACAGTGCACTCTAAATATGTACTTTGTAAAATATCGTAAGAATAAACTCCAGTTTCATTTTTCTTCTTGTTCAGTGGCCCTCAGATTCGCAGGAACCAGATTCTAAGGAACTTTCAGCTGGCTCTCAATTTGTAGGCCTCATGGCAGTTCTCACAGCATGTTTTTCAAGTGGCTTCGCTGGGGTTTACTTTGAGAAAATCTTAAAAGAAACCAAACAATCAGTTTGGATAAGAAACATTCAACTTGGTAAGTTTTAAATGCTTTCTAATGTTTTTTTTTAATGATATTTTTTAAAGTTAGACTTAAAGATTACTATATATCTTTAAATAAATAAGCCTCCCGGGGTGCCTGGGTGGCTCAGTCGGTTGAGCGTGCGACTTCGGCTCAAGTCATGGCCTCACAGTCCATGGGTTCAAGCCCTGCGTTGGGCTCTGTGCTGATAGCTCAGAACCTGGAGCCTGCTTCAGATTCTGTCTTCCTCTCTCTCTGCCCCTCCCCCACTCACTCACTGTCTCTCAAAATAAGACATAAAACAATTTAAATAAATAAGTCTCCCATAAAATCTCATTGATACAAATACCTGGCAAGGTCTTTGCTTTTTTAAACATTATACTTAAGGAGCGTCTAAGTGGCTCAGTTGGTTAAGTATCCAACTGTTGATTTTGGTTCAGGTCATGATTTCATCATAGTTGTGAGATGGAGCCCTGAGTCCTGAGTCCTCAGTGCTGGCCATGGAGGCTGCTTAAGATTCTCTCTTTCCCTCTCTCTCTTTCTCTCCCTCCCCCCAAAAACATTGTATCTAAAAAACAACACCCAAAAGCATTGAGTTTTAAATGAATGCCTTTATTCAAGAATATGGAATTTTAGGTCTGTGACATAAGTGTGTATATAGCCTGTTTCTGTCCTCACTATTTGAAGACTTAGGAACTTTCTTCTTGGTTGCTACAATTCTCAGAGAAGGTGTTACAAATAACATATTCTCTCCCTGAGAGGGAAAGGGGATTAAGATACTTGGCAAATGTCAGTTGTATGATACAGTATTGTCAACTATAGTCACCATATTATATTTCAACCTAAGACATACCCTTTAAATACCTTACAATTTTACTTGTCAATTTTATCTCAATAAAGCTGAAAAAGAAAAAAAAAGATACTTAGGGAAAAAGTTTGAAATGATGAAACTTTCATCTTTGTTTTAAAATTTTAGTATACCTTTTTATTTTAAAATATTATGTTTTTAAGTGTAAAATGGAGGTAATACTACTATTTTCCTCATAAGGTAATGCCAAAACCTATGAGACAACATGAGCCTTTATGTATATGTGTGCATGTGTATACTATATTGATTTACATACATGCATGTATACACATGAATGTGCTGTTCCTGTGATAAATATTTAACAAATGTTAATATTGTGTTGTGTTTATAATTTTATGAGAGCCTTATTTATATATTGACTTTTCTATTAAAAAGTCTTTTTAATTCAAAAAAAAATTATGTTTTAGCTTTTAAATTCTGTAGTAATTTTGCTAACTGAAGGTAAATAGTTTATAACAGAAAGACCTCACATACTTAAGGATTTCATTTAAGTAAATATTTAAACTACTACAATATTCCAGATTTAGTATTCCAGGTGTATATTAGTTTTAGAAAATGCTGCATGTGAGAGATAGCTTCGTTGCAAATCAACCATTCTATTTCAAGTCTGTCCTTGTGATTTTTTTTAAAGTTGCTTTTAGTCTTTAAAAAAAATTTTTTTTAAACGTTTATTTATTTTTGAGAGAGAGAGGGACAAGAGTGTGAGCAGGGAAGGGGCAGAGAGAGAGGAAGACACAGAATCTGAAGCAGGCTCCAGGCTCCACGCTGTCAGCACAGAGCCTGAGGCAGGGCTTGAACCCACAAACTGTGAGATCGTGACCTGAGCGGAAGTTGGCGCTTAACCGACTGAACCCCCCAGGCACCCCTGTTCCTGTGATTTTAGAACTCATCTTTGAAAACTGTGTTTTGTTTTTTTGTCTACATCAACTTAACAAATATACTGTATCTCTCCTGGTAGCAGTCAGGCTCTCCACAGTGAATGTCTGTACGCCTAATGGCCTGTACTTTAAGTTAAACGTTCCCAAACAAACCTTCCAAATTTGATTCTTCCATTTTTCCAGCTGTTTTCAAGTAATGTGATAACAAACTGAACCTTCATATTTATCACAGAGAATTTGTTTCAGTTTCTCTGTTTTTTTTTTTTTTGTTTTTTAAGAATATTCAAAGTAGGGGCATGTGGATGGCTCAATAGGTTAAGCATCAGACTCTTGATTTTGGCTCAGGTCATGATCTCACAGTTTGTGAGTTCGAGCCCAGCATTGCTGTCAGCACAGAGCCTGCCTCAGATCCTCTGTCCTCCTTTTCTCTCTGCCCCTCCCCTGCTCACGCACGTGTTCTCACGCACTCTCTCTCTCTCTCTCAAAAACAAATAAACATTTTTTAAAAAAGAGTATTCAAAGTAAATACTTTTAAAGATTAAGTTAGCTCTTTTTGTGTTTGGTTTGTCTAGAAGGCAAGTACACAGCCTTAAGAAGCACCAACCAATGTAATTCACCATTTCAGAAATAGTATATCTATAGTATGGTAAATAAGCACACTTGATTTTATAGTCAGACCACTCAAATTCTGATTTCATCATTTGCCACCTATGTGGCCTTAGGGAAGTTACTTAATCTTCCTCTGCTTCACTTTCCTCATCAATAAAATGTACTTAATTATAGTACTTACTCCATATGTTGCTATGAGGATTAAATGAGTTAATACTTGTGAAGTGTTTAGAATAAAGTGCCTTGCATAGTAAGCACTAAGGTCAGCTATTTATATAAATATGCAAATATCAGGAAAGAAAGAAATGAAAGTTTCTGTTGTTGCCCACATTTTCTTGAATTATAAGAATGAAAAGCCCGAATTCATAATTTTATGGTGCTTAATGGGTTTCTAATTTGACCTCATAACACATGAATGGTAAGCTAAGTAAAAGTTTTGTAAAGGATATATAAATAAGTTATAGATAACTTGAGATTATAAAAACACAAATTAAAACAATTTAATAGCATTTTTCAAGTATCAAACTGTCAACTATTAGCAAATTGATAAGGTCCAATATTAGCCAGAGATGGAGAAATAGGAACTCGTATTACCTATGGTTCCCAGGAATATAGATTGTAATAACCTTACTGTATCTCAATTTGGGAGTATTTAACAAAATTTTAAATAAATGTTTTGATGCAAAAATTCCACTTCTGAATAAGAATTTATCCTACAGGTATACTTACACAAGAACACAAAGATAGATCAAGGTTATTCATTTTAACATTGGTTGCAATTGTAAAAAATAGCACGTAGAATATTACTCAAATAAATGATCAGTATGATCAGTATGATTAAATAGTGCAGTGATTAAGGTCATGGAGTCCAGAGCTACACTGACTAGATTCAAATCCTGAGTCCATCACTTAGCAGCAGTGTGAGCTAAGGCAAGTTTATTTAACTTCTCTATGTATCAGTTTCTTCATCTATAAAATGGGAATAAGAGTATATACCCAATAGGGTTGTTGTAAGTTAACATACATAAAGCACTTAGAACAATTTGTGGAAGATCATGTTATATAAGTATTTTATTATTATCATCCATAAATGGAATATTGCACAACTGATAGAATGCTGTAGATCTGTATACAATGACATGTATATAAGCTTCTGTAGTGTATCCTATTTTCCTAATTTTCAAATGTTGTTTTATAATTAAAAAATAGAAACCTAATACTCATGTGTTTCTTTTTGTATTTTGTATTTTTGTAATTTTGTAAATTTGTATTACGTTCATGTTCAAAATTAGACATCTTAAAATGACTGATGTATACCTGAAACTAATATAACACTGTATGTTAACTATATTGGAATTAAAATTAAAAACTTAATTAAAAAACGATCAAGTTGGCATAAATAAAATTAAAAGAACATTTCCTATCCTTTCAGTTCCTTTCCATCATGGAATACTTCAAGTAGTTATGGCTTTATAAAAACTGCCTCATCCTACACTCTGACTGCATGTCATACCAGAGACTACTACTAACAAGCAGCCCTACCGGCATCCGTTTCTTTCTTTACAGTTTAGGATCGCTCCTGGAAATCTCGTAGGTCCCACGGCAATGTGATCAGCTCTGTGGTAGAACTAAGGAACGCAGCAGGGAAGAAGACACAGTTTCTCCTGACACTGACCAGGCTTTCCTTAACCTCGAGGCTTTAGTAATGACAGCTTCTGATGTTGCCCGACTATTTCTTAGCTTTGAATTTTTGGATATTACTTGTGGTACTTTCAGAACTTCTTAAGAAGGAAAAATGCTGTGCCACATACCTCAGCTTTTATGTCTACATATGTGAATATGAATAGATAAGAATGTAGAGCTTGCATAGGAAGATATGAGACACAATGAAAAGGCCAAAAGTGAGCATTTTTCAGATATTTGAATGAGACAGCCATGTGGTCATGTGATTTAAACATTACCAGGGTTGGTAATCTCTGTTCTTTTTTATATTCTCCTGTCTGTGCCTTACAGTCATAATGTAGTACAAAGTTTAATTTTGTTAGGTTTATATAAATAATCAAGTGAAAGATTTTTATAGTTATCAAATTTTATAAAAAAGGAAAAGCTAAAATATAAATTTTAGAACATCAATGCAAAAATATCTCTCCAGACAAACTAAATGACACATGCCGTAATTTTTTTTTTTTTTTAGGTTTCTTTGGGAGTATATTTGGATTAATGGGTGTGTACATTTATGATGGAGAATTGGTGTCAAAGAATGGATTTTTTCAGGGATATAACCAACTGACTTGGATAGTTGTTATTCTTCAGGTAAAGCATTTAAAGTCTTATATTTAGGTGGGTGGCTTAGTCAGTTAAGCGTCAGACTTCAGCTAAGGTCATGATCTCACAGTTCATGGGTTTGAGCCCCGCGTCGGGCTCTGTGCTGACAGCCAGCTCAGAGCCTGGAGCCTGCTTCGGATTCTGTGTCTCCCTGTCTCTCTGATGCTCCCCTGCTCACGCTGTCTCTCTCTCTCTCTCTCTCAGAAATAAATAAAGCATTAAAATAAAAATAAATAAATAAAGTCTTATATTTAATGCTAATAAGCTTTATTTTAATAAAGAGAATCAGAGTAGATACTGATGTACGATGTGAGAGAAAAAGATCCCTCCTGTTGGTGCTCTCATTATATCTAGTTTATTCAGGGAAGTTAAAATAGAACCGGTCT
The DNA here is from genome assembly GCF_008692635.1 of Crocuta crocuta. Taxonomy (NCBI): domain Eukaryota; kingdom Metazoa; phylum Chordata; class Mammalia; order Carnivora; family Hyaenidae; genus Crocuta; species Crocuta crocuta. The sequence continues at coordinate 3,395,949 of NW_027533089.1, read as the reverse complement.
TAATGTTATAATGAAAACTTACTTTGAAAAGGTCATAAATGAACTTTGTGGTATTTAAATTTGACATAATGAAAATGCAAGTTTAAGACTAAAGGACTTGAAGTTGAAGGTAAATTTCACTTTAGGGTTTTTTTTTTTTTTTTTTTTTTACAGTTCTTGTCATTGTACAGTAAGTTGTGATCAGCCCATTAAGGCTCAAAAGCAGATCAAGATAATTAAATCTGTAACACATATTAAAATATTCCTATCAAATTATCTCAGTTTATAATTTGAAATTTTTCAAGAGTTGAGTAATTTCATCATAAAAAAAAACACCTTGATTACTCTGGAGGATGTAAAAGTGAAGATACAAGTCACTGCCCTCACAAAGCCTTTCTTTAGAGGTATTTGAAGCTGTCAGAGGCAAGGTCTCTTACAGAAATTGGGTAAAGGTGGCAAATCGTCATTGTGTTTTGAAAGCAGGAAATATACGTCTTTTTTTTTTTTTTGCACTTTACCTAGGTTTTCTGGTTTATTATAAAAGACACAGCCCAGGAATAGTGAGATAGAAGAGATGCATAAGGCAAGGTATGGGAGGGGAAGTGAGGAGCTTCCAAGCCCATTCTGGACACACCAACTCCCAGTACCTCCATGAGTGCACCAACCCAGAAACTCATTTCATCTTTTTTTAATTTTTTTTATTTTTTATTTTTTTTNTTGTCAGCATTCAAGAGTCTCTCATGGTTTGCCTCTCTCCCTTTCCCCCACCATTTCCGCCCTTCTTCTCCCCCTTGTTCCTCCGTCAAGTTCCTCCTAATCCTCCTATACGTGCAAACATATGATATTTGTCCTTCTCTGCCTGACTTAGGAAATATACTTCTATTTTTAAGATAGGAGAAGAGGCAAGGATAAATGGTAATTCAGAAGAAATATAAAATAGAGATAGGGTAAGTCAGGCGAGTTTGTTTGATGGCTTTTATCCTAGCAGAAGGAAGCTCTTCCTAGAAGACTTTAGTTAAATAAAGAAGGTTTGGTATAGTTGGTATGATTCAATAGAGACTAAATAGATGAATGACTATATTGCCAGGAGGTAATGGGACTCACACATCAATTTGTAGTGAGCTCAATTAGCATAATTTGTGACTTTCACTAATAATAAGCTTCTGTCTTGTGACGAATTTGTTAACATGGGTAACCCAGATTTAGGAGTTTATAACTAGAGTTTGGCCGAAAACAAAACTGTGTTGTATGCTAAAACCCTCATAATTTAAGCAGGCACAATTTGGAATTTGAGAGGTATTTGGCAGAAAGTTCTTTCTATAATTTTTTCAGGAAGAGTAGTCTGACAGCAATAAAAAGGGGATTGAAGGACAAGAAGCTAGAGGAAAGAAGCCAACTTATTGAAAAGCTAGTAAAATAACTTAAATTATACTTTATTTTTACTTCAAAAGTAAGAATGTTTCATTGATCTGAGTGACAGTCTTCTCACATTTGTCTGAACAAGTGATGTTTAATTACTAAATTGGTTGAGGATAGATGTTTTATTCACAATACAGTTAAACTAACAAACTGCAGATTATGCTGGTAGTTACTTCAAGTAACTTTTGAAATAAAAGGGCTATTGAACAAAACCCTATGGTTATAAGAGATATTTAATAAAAATCACTTAATGGGGCACCTGGGTGGCTTAATCGGGTAAGCGTCCAACTCTCGATTTCTGCTCAGGCATGATTTCACAGTTCATGAGTTCGAGCCCCATGTTGGTCTCTGCACTGATACTGTGGAGCCTGCTTGGGATTCTCTTTCTCTTTCTCTCTCTGCTCCTCCCCTGCTCTCTCTCTCTCAAAATAAATAAATAAACATTTAAAAAATTTTAAGTGTCACCTGGGTGGCTTAGTTGGTTGAGTATCTGACTTCTGTTCAGGTAATGATCTCATGGTTCATGGGTTTGAGCCCCATGTCAGGCTTTTTGCTGACAGTTAGGAGCCTGCTTTGGATTCTCTGTCTCCTCCTCTCTTTCTCTCTGTTCCTCCCCCACTTACTGTCTTTCTCTCCCCAAAATAAATAAACATTAAATTTTTTAAATTAAAAAATAAAAATCATTTATTATAATGGGATTAAATGTATACGACAAAAGCCTAATAGTTTCATTGAATATTGAGATTGTTTTGAAAAGCGATTTTATATATGTTTCTTTAAAATAATCTTTTAATACTTTTGCAGGCACTTGGAGGCCTTGTAATAGCTGCTGTTATTAAATATGCAGATAATATTTTAAAAGGATTTGCAACGTCTTTATCCATAATACTATCAACATTGATATCCTATTTTTGGCTACAAGATTTTGTGCCAACCAGGTAATACATTCTTTTCTATTTCTTTAAGTCTCCAAAATATATAGAAAAATAAGAATTCTTAATAAGATTTGGTGTGAAAAATTTTGTTTTATTACAACTTTTGAAGATTCATGGAAATATAGTAAAGGATCCTTTTAATTGTCTTTTAAAAAAAGATTTCAAACTAAATGCATAAGAGAAAATCTTCCACTGGAAAGTTTTTATACAAATTTGGGTAGCCAGAATTTTCAAAACAGGTTGAAAAAATTTTTCCAAACCCTTTTCTCCAAAGTAAAAAGTCCTATAAAAAAGTTAATAAGTCATATAAAGTCATAAAGTAAGCAATATAATGGGTTTTTATGTGTGGAATCTATATAGATAAAGCCAGGAGAGTAGATGACATTCTTGAAGAGAATAGTTAACATACAGAATGTGGTGCCAGAGAAAACTGTTTTGGATGGTGGCTGGAAGAAGAGTGGTTGGGAAGGGAATTGCAAGGGAAGGCAGAAGACCCAGGATGTGTAGTGTCCTGGATGCCAAGGAAGGAGATGGAGTTAGGAAGAATGAAGTATAAACACAGATGGTATTGAAGGTCCTATCATTTTTAAAATAATTATTAATTTCTAATTCCAAAATAATAAGATTATATTTTAATGGATTCCAGGATGCTATACTTGGTTTTCCTCTAACTTCGCTCCGCTCCTCATCTTCTTAATTTCTAAACTTTGGAGGCTCTGAAGGATCTGCCCTTGGACCTCTTATTTACACTCACTCCCTTAGGTGATCTCTATTCTCAAGGCTTTAAATACCATCTATATGCTAATAACTTTCACATTTTAATTTCAATTCCAAGCTTGTGTATTTAATTGCCTATTTGACATTTTCACTTGAATGTCTACTACATAATTCATTCCCTATCCCTATAAGGTTTTCCCAATTTAGTAAATGGCAGCTCCTCCATTCTTCCAGTTAGTTGCTTAGGCCAAAATCTTCCTTGACTTAAATAGGAACACAGTTTATCCATAGTAACCTAAGAGAAGGCAGAGTCTATAGGTATGGATGTGGATAGACTTAAAAAGGAAAGCTCAAATGTAGGGAAGTTCTTAATCTTCTGAGTGAAGTAAGAAGTAACTTCCTCACAACTTCATTGCTACCATCCGGGTCCAGGGCATACTCATTTATCATCTTGATTAAGAAAATAATCTCTTGATGTATCTTCTTGCTTCTTCTCTTGCTCTGTGCCCCTACACTTTTCTCCACTTAGTAAATTAGATCATATGACCGTTCTGTTCAGAAACTTTCTGCTTCCCATGTCACCTAAAAGTTGTCATCATTAATTACCTATTTGATGTGACCCTCAGCTATTTTTCTGTCCTCATCCGATAATCTGATACTATTTTCCTCTTTTTCACTTCTTATTTTTAAGTTACAGTAATCTCTTAGCTATAGGCTTTGACTTGTTCTTCAGTCACCTTGGAACACTCATCTCTTATGTATTCACATGACAAACTCACATCCTCAGGTCTTGGTTCAAATGTTACTTAATCAGGAGAACTCTTGAAATAAAAGAGCATCCCCCTCAGTTCTAACATTCCTTCCTCCTTTCTTCAGAAGGTTTATTACCATCTTAAAAGTCAGCAAGGCCAGAGTTGGCCTATATGAGGTACTCTGTGTCTTTGAATGTTCAAGATCTTAAAATTTTAACATAGCTAGTAAAATTCATTTGCGTCATTGAGAGTGAGATAGGATTATGGATGGGATTTGGCAGGAGAAATATGTAGTATGCCCTTTATATTTCTATATTGAACATTTATGGTTTCCTTCTTGTAGCAACCTGGACAATAGGTCTGGGGCATGCATGTTGAGATCTGTAATTTTTCTGTGGCCTGAATTTAAAATTATTTCTGTTTCTAGTTTGGTATGGGAATGGACTGCTTAGCTAGTGAGACTCGCCTAACAACTAGGATCTATACCTTAACTATGCTTCAGTTACTCTATTCATTAAATGGGGAAATTATGTGCTTTATATATTTGAAAATGTTTGGAACTGTAGATTTTTCAGGTACATTTAAAAAGGAATACCTTAGGGGCACCTGGGTGGCTCAGTAAGTTAAGCGTCCGACTTCGGCTCAGGTCATGATCTCACGGTTCGTGGGTTCGAGCCCCGTGTCCCATGTTGGGGCTCTGTGCTGACAGCTAGCTCAGAGCCTGGAGCCTGTTCAGATTCTGTATTTCCCTCTCTCTTTGACCCTCCCCTGTTCATGCTCTCTCTCTTTCTCTCTCTCAGAAATAAATAAAACATAAAAAATAAAATAAAATAAAAAGGCATACCTTAAAAAAAATAAAACCTTGTATAAGGTGTTAATTTTAAATCTTTGAATCACGCAGGGAATGAACAAGTAAAGGAAAAGGGAAATCAGTAGAGGGACAAAATAGTGATATGTCAATAAGATACATACCTGCATGTAAATCCATGTTTCTGAGGGTCTGTAAAGTATGTTGGGATGAAGATAAAAAGAGAAAAGACAATGATACCATTATTATTGAATGACTGAATGTTTTAACACTGAGTCAGATAAAGTAGATGGATTATTTTTCCTAAAATACAATTTGTCCTTCTATCTTTCTGTATTCTTATTTTTGTGAAGAACATTTTCATTTAAGCATTAAATCCAATGACCTCTATTCTAAATATATTACTATATTTTCCATTGCTATTCCCATTTCACTTCCTAAAACCTAGTTTGTGTGTATGTGTTTTGTTTTGGTTTGGTTTTTGGTTTTGTTTAGTTTTTTTTTTCTTTTCTTTTCTTTTTTTTCTTTTAATTTGCTTTGGTTTCTCAGAAGTGGTACTCCTGTACTTGCTTTTCTGGCTGCTTCTTTGGTAATCTGTCAATCCCTATTCACTCTCGTTCATCTCACCCACTGCCATGCCTTGTCTGTCCTTTCTAAGAAGATAGGTCCCAACTTCACTTCAAATCTAGATCCCTAATTTTGGCTGATTACTAGCCATCTCTACTGATATCACATCACCAGTATTTCCTTTCCTAACTGATTTTTCTTGTGTTGATTATTTTGCTTATTAGTATTAACCATCCTTGCATTTAAGCTTATTTATTCTTTTATCAAAAATGTATTAAGTGTCTACTATGTGTCTTCCTTTCACTATACCAGATCCTGGAAAAACTTAAATCTATGAATGAGATATAGTTTCCTCTCTTCAAGGAGGCCACGTTGATTAGAGAGATAGATATGTGAATAAATAAATGAGAGCTTTATGATTAATACATTATTGAAGTATATATGTAATTCTATTATAATTCAGGTGTTCAGATCCTTGAAGTAATCATTGTACTCTAATAGTTTTTCCCCAAGAAATTTTTTTCTCTCAGAACCATCTAAAAATAGCTGTCTTGACAAGCAGGGGTTTCCTGATATTATTAGGTTTTCTAGTAGATCCTGTTAGTGATTTCATAGAATGGATTCCTTCAGGGAGGATCAGACAACTTTTCAGTTGGGTATATATTCCAGAGGTCCAGAGAGCTAAGCAAAAGTCAGAATCCCTGACAAATAAAGTTTTCAGTCAGAAGCTTATCCAAAGCCTAAGTAATTAGTAAATATTCCTATGGTACTAATTTTCTTCAAGGTGTATTGTAAGAAGTTTATGTTATCTTAACCTTACATGTGTACCTGCATCCAAGGCTTTTGAAAAGTTGCCCATTTATGTCAAGTCAACACTAGATATTTATCACTGCAGATAATTATTGAGCTCTTCTATATCCTAGGCACTTGGGGTATAATGATGAATGTTGAGCACATGATTAAGCAGGGGTGCAGACATGTAAATAATGTCTTATTTAATATGGCACAGTAAATCTTATCATAGAATACTTTTGCCTAGGGGAATGAGTCTTGGAGACATTAGACCTGAGGTATGAATAATCAATTTTCTTGGGAGAAAGACATTGCAAGCAGAGGGAGTAGCATCTACAAAGAGCCTGTCTTGAAAGGCATGTTGTGCTCACTGAGTGGAGTGGCTTAGTTATAGATTGGGTGGGATGGGGTATGGGAGATGAGGTTGGAGGGACCACATTAGGAAGGGCCCTTTATATCATAAGAAGGGTTATGATCTTTTTCCTTTATAGAACAAATGCTTATTGTTGTAAAGCAGGAGAGTGATTTTCAACTGTTAATAGAAACTTTAAAAACAAGATGAATACATGTCTCTAATAGCACTTTGAAGAATATACATCTTAAAAGTTAAGGCTGGTATTCAGATTAGCTCCACTTTAAGTTCTAGTACCAGTTTAAGCTCATTTCAAGTTTATTATAAGGTATATTATATCTGTGGATAGATAAAATGAAGAATAAACCAAGTATACTTGGATTTAATCTAATTTCCTTTTGTAAAGTATCCTATGCAAATTGGTTCTGAGTTTTGCTTATTACTACCTTGGATTTTAAACTGAACTTTACTTTGATCTGAAAAAAAAAAGCCATTTTCCCTTTTTATTTTCAAATATTTAAAAATTGAGATCTTTTATTATTCAATGTATTGTAGGCAATAGAGGTATTAAGGGGAAATACAACATAAAACATCTTTGCTTTGGGAGACAATACAATGCAGTGGATTAAAGTACAGGCTCAAGAGGCAGACGGACCTGTATTTGAATCTTGTCTTCCACTTCAAGTGGGATTTTAAGCAAGTTACTTAAACTCTCTAACCCTCAGTTTTCTTGTATATTAAAAAAAAATGAGGGCAATACTAATACTTCTTCATAGGGTTGTTATAAGAACTAAATGAGATGATGCATGTAAAACATGTGGCTTGAACACCTAGAATGTAGTAAGTGTTCAGTATTTGTTAGTCATTTTATTGAAACTTTTTCCCCCAAATTATAATTGTGTTTACAAGTGAAGAAATAGAAGTTGTTTGCTTTTAATCTGATTTTCTCTTTTTCATTTTTTCTTCATCTATTTAGTGTCTTTTTCCTTGGAGCCATCCTTGTAATAACAGCTACTTTCCTATATGGTTATGATCCCAAACCTACAGGCAATCCTACTAAAGCATAGTCATATACTGTCTTTAACTGGTTTCTCACAATGGTGCACTAGGAGTCTCAACATTAATCTTGCATAGAGGACTTCTACAGATTCTAAGAAGATATCACCATGCTGAATCTCATCATATTCAAATGGTTTGAAAATATAAAGGTTTAAGGCTAAAATACGTGTATATGTTAACAAAATACCTATTACATCTGGAAATCAAAGCTTGAAAGTACTTCCAGGGATTAGAATAATTATTGGAAAAAACTTGAAATCTGAGTTAAAAAAGATTTTACCTTTTGATTGCTGCAGAAATGTCCTATGCACTCTTTGCAAGAGCACACAACAAATGTCCAATACCAATTTTTGCAGATTAGATCTATTTAATCTTATTAAATGTTTTTTATCTTTTTCTGTACAGAAAGATCAAATCACATGGAATATTCAAAGTTTGAAAATTATAATTATAATTGCCTATAACGCTGTGAAGAAATAGAAGTATGATTTGAAAAACATTTTCATGTATCTGAGATTTTTATATTTATACAAAAGATTACTAAAGAAAGAATTGCTAATGTTATTTGTTCAACTATATAAAATTTGATAAACTTAACATTCTGGGTCTAATTTGTCAGAGAAAACAATTCATATTCAAATTTAATGTAGAGAAGTACACATATCTATTTCTCCATCTACATTTTAAGATCTTTTAGTGCTTCAAAACTGTTGAAAGCAATCCTTGCTAGAGAGTAACCGGAGACTTTTGCACTAATGGAGTTTTGTCCTTAATCTCCTAACTGTCTTTCTTTTCTGTAAATCAGATGAATCCTCAGTATTACTTTAAATTTCTGTATGTAGTAATTTCCATTGAAGTTTCAAAATGTAATTTAAAGGGAATAAATACTTGTTTAATAATTTAAAATAATTATTGTCTAATATCTCCACTTAGAGAATTTTGAGCTATCAAAGCATATACTGTATACAACTAGAATGTTTTTAAGTGAATATTTTACTCATTGATCTGTAAAAACTTCCTTTAATCTGCAACTGTTAAAAACAACAACCAAAATGATTGTAGTATAGATGTCAACGAATTGAGACCAAAATGACCTTTCTTAGAGACATTCCAGATTGCCACCGTATTTCATTATTTTAAATGGCACCGTAGCTATAACTCAAGGCTGCTCAGAAGAACTTTTTAGGCCTCTCATCCCCAGAAATACTCTGGTCACATGTCTGGGAGAGGTAGCAAATTCTGAGTTCCCTTTCTGTGGCCCTAAAAAGCTGCTGGGAAGGAACCACCATTTTGCTTTAAGACAGTGGTTTCTTTTCCATTTTGATTAGCACTGGAGTTGAGGTTGTAAATTACATATGTTATTTAATAAGTTGGTTCAAGGGAGAGAAAATATAGCAAGAATGAAAAGTGAATTGGTGAGCAAGAATACTTTCTAAAATTGGAATATGGGTTTAATTTAATTATTGACTATATAGACAGAATTCTCCTATTGTGTATAAGAAGTATTTTATTTTATTTTTTCATTTGTGCTTTGTATATTTTTAAAAGTCTCACATTCTAATAGTATAAAACTGTAGAAAAGGAAATATTTTTATATAGTTATAATGGATTTTGTCAAATAGAATTTGGCTCAAAAATACTGTGTTACAAACTGTTGGATACTTTTGGCTAATTAGGACTGGCTGGGTTACTCTGCTTATGCAGACCTAGTCTCTACAGGACACAGACCTAGTCTGTTGCATTCAAAGTTTAAAAGTGTTTAAAGTTACAAAATAGTTTAAGTCAGTTTACTGGTAATTTCAAACTGGCACTAACCAAACTTTCTGGAAGCCTGACATGATTTTTAGTGACCGTCTTTTAGAGTATTTGTTTAATAAATTTACCACATTTTGAGCAAGGTGTTTTTGACACCATTCTGACTTCCATCTTACTACCTACTGCTAAGTGAAATCTAAATCCTGCAAATGCACAGAATTCAAGAGTAAACATGAAGATTTATGTTTAGCCCACATTGAAGTACTAGTTGGGCACTTACATATTAATTCAGTGTACATTTACAGCTAATTGTTAATTCAGGTTTAGTCTGTCCCTTCAAAAAGTGATATAAGCAAATATTAGAAACCAGACAGGTTAGTTACCATAATATATTTTTAGGTTTCCAAAATAACACAATTTTCAAGATTCTCAATAAAGCTTATAAAAAATATAATCAAGAATTGTGACAAAGGACAAAATAGTCTAAAGCATATTTTCAAAGCAAAGTTTTAATAGGCAAGCTTTGCTTATAGGTTCGAAGATGTTATTATAGATTGGGTTATGTAGCTTATAATTTTTAATTCATAAAGAAAGAACCATGTTTGAAGATGGGCCTGTAGCCTAGATCATGTTATATATACAGATAATGCCATTTTCCCGTGTGTGGTGTCTGTGTTCTGATGACCTCCAAAAGCCTTATTGTATCAATCTTTTATAATGATGACTCCTTGATTATTTAAATTCTTACTTTTTAAAGTTTACGTGTTATCTCTTAACTACTTTGTTCATTATAAAAATATGCTAATTCATGGGAGAAGAGTGCCAGCTGATGGTTCTATTAAAAATTAAGAATATGGTATTTGGGAAGAAAAGTTTGAAATTCAACATGTAGATGTTTCACAGTAGCATCACCAGTTCTTCAGTATTTTTAGAGAAGTTGTAGGCTACTTTTATGGTGGAAACTGTAGTTAGAGATGCAAAATTTGAATGTTTACATCGATTTATATTGAATGTCACAATTTCATAGAGAGAAAAGTAGCTTGATATTTAAACTAGATTCTAAGGAGACAGAATTTGAAAAGAAACCAATTGACTTTGTGCCCAGTAGATTTAATGTACTATTGATTACTTTTAAGAACTGATACACTTTTCTGACATATCAAATTATTGGACTTTTAAAATGTCATTATATAGTCATTCAACTGAGTTTTGTTTTTAAAAATAGGGTTTTAGCATCTCTTGTTTTATTTACACTTTCATTGTTATAATATTTAATTACACATGGATGTATGCTTTACATAAGAAAAGGTTTATAAAAGTTATTTATGCTATATTGAAAGTCATCTTAAGAATCATCCAGATATGTAGCATATTTAAAGTAATAACAGGACCAAAGAAAAAGCACCTTTATCAAAATCTGGTCCTATGTGCCTTGCTTTACCAAATACCTGACTTTTCTGGAGGATATTACTGTAATTGACAACTTTGGACACATGGGAAAATTAACATTTTAAGAATAACTATAATTCAATTTTTTGGGTGTTTCAACATTTGCTCTTTAAATCCATTATCTAATATTAAAATAGGTATATAATCATTAGTAAACAGTACTTATTTAAATAAATTATGCACCGTTGCTCCATCATTGAGCTTTTAAAACTTTAACAAATGTGTATAGCTGTCATTTTGCTTTATTTCTTATTATGAGATATAATTTACTGTGATTTTTAAAATATTTTTTTAATGATTTGAATTCTGATTTTGTTTATATGTCTGTTTCATTTGTTTAGAAAGATTCCTTTGAGTATGGGAATGTGATTTGTATATTTAAATTTTCTATGGACATAATTAGAAGAATGTATAAATTGGTCTTTTGTTAAATGGCTTTTTAACTGATAAATTTCTCTTTGTCATTTTTTGGTATGCAGTTATCTATTTAATAGATTTATGAAAAAGATTATTTTCATAATTAACTCTCTGTAAATGTCTTCCTATAATCCTTGTTTCCCTTTTTACCTGTGTTTGACTTAACCATGAATTAGATTCATTTCTATATGTCAGAAATGACTTCCTGATCTTTTCCATACCTCTTTGATTACCTTTATCATGCAAAAGATCTTCCTTCCTTTTTTCTAGCCTGTGTTCTAGCATGAAACACTGGGTTTTATTTGAACTATTTAGAACTTCTCTACCTGTGTGATAATAACCTAATCTTTTTGTTGTTTTAAATAAATTATCAGTTTGCCAGCCTCAAGATTAAGTAATTATAGTAATTGATATATATATTTTTTCATAATTTGAATGTAATTGCTTTATTGTGACTATCAATTCAGTGCATAGAGATCAAATGATTTGCAATATAAAAGATTTCATTCCCACCTCTATTAGTGCAATATCATTGTACAAAATTGTACACAATGCTTTGTCTTAAACAATCGCTAAAGAATATCAATATTTTATTTAATTTTATTTTATTAGTGTATACTTTTCTTTGGTTTCTTCTTGTGAAATATCTTTACTTTTTTTTTGGAATTGGAATACTTCTTTTGTGGGAAGTATACCACAATCCTCAAATCTCAATGCTATGCAAACACACCTCCTAATCCTATCTTGTGGTAACTACTGCCATTCAACAGTCAGACAGTGACCAACTGGCATTCGTAAATGGTCTTTCTTATGGTTCTGAAAAGTTTTGAATTCATTCAAAGCAGGATTGATTACATATATATTCCAGAAAAGAAAATAGCAAAAAATAAACAAATTGCCCTCACATCCCAAAGATGTGAAATTGTACTATAGTAGAAAGAATCTTGGTGACTACAAATTTAAGGGTTTTCCAAATTCACCTTGAGGTTCAGTTTCCAATTCACCTTCAGTTCTGTGTATTCAATAGAAAGACAGAACTCCCCGAAACTAGTCTATTCACAATCATGTTTATTACCACGAAAGTATACAAATTTGAGCCAGCCAAAGGAAGAGACATATAGGGTGGAATCTAGGAGGGGTCCAGACTCCAGTTGTCCTTTCCATTCCTGGTGTCTTACTCCTTGTGGAATCATGGACTGTGTTATCTACTACTGGGCACAATGTACTCACAGTATTGTCAGTCAGGAAAGCTCACTCATGCTTTGGTGTCCAAATTTTTATTGAAGCTTTCTTACTTGGCATGATTGATTCTTTGCGCACATGGTTGAACTTTCTAGCTCTGCCCATCCCTGGAAAACTGACTGACATCAAGTTATAGGGGCTCATCCTGAGTCATCTTATTAGCATAAATTACAGGTGTGAGGTGCTAAAGATGTAGGCTGGAACTTTGGGTAAGGTCAAATTCCTTACTACACAGTGACCACTTATGTCTATATACATTCTTCTGAACTGATGAGGATGACACAAGCAATGTCACTTTGTTTAAGCAGACTTTTAATTTATAATTTATCATTTTGAAAAGTGTCAAATGATTTTTTTTAATGTTTTATTTCTGTGAGAGAGAGAGAGGCAGCATGAGCAGAGGAGGGTCAGAGAGCGAGGGAGATACAGAATCCAAAGCAGGATCCAGGCTCTGAGCTAGCTGTCAGCACAGAGGCCGACGTGGGCCTTGAACCCACGAACCATGAGATTATGACCTGAGCCGAAGTCGGACGCTTAACCGACTGAGCCACCCAGGCACCCCAAAAAATGTCAAATGATTCTAAACATGTGATTTGAGGGTAGAAAAATATATTAATAATCTGATACGTTGCTAAGTAGCACATAGGGTTTTCATTTAGTTTTCTGATGTTTAATGACAACCTTATTAAATGCTAAACTATTTTTCTTTAAAAATTTTTAAATATTTATTTTGAGAGAGAGAGAGAGAGACAGAGCATGAGCAGGGGAGGGGCAGAGAGAAAGGGAGACACAGAATCTAAAGCAGGCTCCAGGCTCTGAGCCGTCAGCACAGAGCCTGATGTAGGGTTCGAATCCACGAACTGCGAGATCATGACCCTAGCCTAAGTCAGATGCTTAACCAACTGAGCCACCCAGGTGCCCCAATGCTGACCTATTTTAAAGAACAATACATTTAAATTAATTATAAACATTTTATACTGTATATTAATACACAGTGTGTGCTAATTTTAGTTTATTTCTTATTTTATTTTTTGCCATTTGAAAATTATAACACTAATGCCTCTCTGGAGGGACTTCTTGCTTTTACTGACACTTATTTTGTTTTTAAGTCTTCCATATGGTCATGTAGTAATTTATTCTGTCTGTTAATATTTGAGAACATTAATAATATTCATGGAACTTAACCTAAGAGAAGTTCAACTTACTTATTTTTACATTTCAATGTCAGGTATTAATAAGAGATAGCCAAAATAATTATGGTCATAATTATTACATCAAAAGCATAATAAATGTTTGGTGTTAGTCAATATGTCAGTATACAATTCAATTTTTGGCTTACAGTTCTTTGCAAGGAAGAACATTTGGTTTATTTCACCAATAGGAATATCTCTTAATGCTGGGATGGCCTCTTCTTGGTATTTCTTCTGCTCTTGAATTTTAGTGTAAGTTATCTATGTGTAAATGGAGTTGAGTGGAGAAGTACTATTTATTCCAAATAAGAGTGCATAACCAATTACTATAGTTATTTCAATTTCAATTTCTTCAGCTCTTCAATTTGAAAAGATTTAAACGTACATAAAAACAAAGAATTATTCCTAGCTATATTCAACATTACTAACACTTTGCCACACTAGCTTTATCAGGACACTTTACTCCTAAAAACTTGAGCATGTATATCCTAAATATAAGGACATTTTCCTATTGAACTCAGTACAATTTATCACAGTTGAAAAATTTTAAATTAATTTGTATCATCTGAATTCATATTCAGATATTCTAATTGTCTCAAAAATTACTTCACAGATTTTTTTGTTTTTGAACCAGGAAGCAATTGCGATTCATAATTTGTATTCAATTGTCTTATTAGTCTCAAAGATCTTTCCCTGCAACCCCTTGTTTTTTTATCCCCTCCCCCCCAAGATGTGACTTTTTGAAGAATCTAAATCACTTGGCTCCTATCCTTGATCTGTTGATATTCTTTGACTTGTTCCCTTTATTCTTTTCATTTCCTTTGAACTGGAAGTGGAGTCTGCAGGTTTTATTAGCTTCAGGTTAAATGTTTTTAGAAAGAATATTTCATATGTGATCTTATAGATTTTATATTTTATCACATTGAAGACATTGAGATTATCTCACTATTGAAGATGATAATCAGTCACTTGGTCAAAGTGTTGACTACCAGATCTTTCCATGGTAAGTCATTTTTCCTGCTTAGTAATTAGTAATCTCTAAGACTGTTTTGGCACCATGGGAATAATCTTTTCCTAACAGCCTTTTTACTCAATAAGTTTAGCATCAACTGATGATTTTTTAAAAATATATCTATTATTTCTTTTTTATGTTTTATTTTTGAGGGGGAAGGGGCAGAGAGAGGGGGGACAGAGGATCCAAAGCAGGCTCTGCATTGACAGCCTGATGCAGGGCTCAAACTCACAAACTGTGAGATCATGACCTGAGCTGAAGTTGGACACTCAACCAACTGAGCTACTCAGGTCTCCTCATTAACTGATGATTCTTAACTAAAGCATTTATTATACTACACTGATGTGCAAAATGGTGATTTAAAATGTTTTAATTTTCTAATTTTTTTTAACCTTTATTAGTTTATATTCTTTTATTTAAAAAGAACTATTTCCCTTTTCCCAATGCCCCCTCTTTTTCTCAAATATCTCTATATCTTCAAATAATTCAATGTATTCAATGTCCATTATAATCACAGTTCTTTTTGATATTGTGAGCTAACAGCCAGTGGAAGTGGAAGTCACTGCAGGCCAGGTCCTGTATCTTTTGGACGTGTCCACATTAGTCTCTTGAGTTCTTCCTTGCTTCAGTCACAAGATGTCCCAGGCCTACCTTGTACTTGTGCTGTCTCAAACCTGGAATATTAGCTATCTCTTCAAAGAGCCTATTCCTTTTAGGGAGAATGGAAGCTGGATTCTGTTTCCTTTTATTTTATTTTATTTTATTTTTTTTTAAATATTTTTATTTATNGCCGACTAAGCCACCCAGGCGCCCCTTCCGTTTCCTTTTAGACCATTTCAGTGGACAGTGCTAGGAAGTAAATTTTTAAAAAGTTCATAAATTCAAATTGATACCTAAATATAGCATTACAAAATTGCTGTTTCTTTTTTTTTTTTTTTTTTAATTTTATACTTGCCTCTCTTTTACAGTGAAAATACTGGTTCTGAGTAAGAATATATTTGTTTATACATTTTATTACGTAGTATATTTTTCAGCACTACAATACCAATATTATACAATACCAATATTACTAATGGTAAACATACCAAAAAAACTTTGAGTTTCCTTGCAGTTCTTTTTGTCTAAGACTAAATAGCCCACTAAGGATGGAGAGTCAGAGTAGCGTTCAAAAATTAATGGAAATCACTCTTTTCTCTACATGGCTATGTTGATATATTTAGGTTTGGGGGCGCCTGGGTGGCTCAGTTGGTTAAGTGTCTGACTTTGGCTCAGGTCATGATCTCATGGTTCCTGAGTTCCAGCCCCGCTCAGGCTCTGAGCTGACAGCTGGGAGCCTGGAGGCTCCTTCGGATTCTGTGTGTGTCTCTGCCCCTGCCCCTCTTGCTCTCTCTCACTTTCTCTCTCTCTCTCAAAAATAAACATTAAAAAACTAGGTTTGCTTTTGTATTCAATTTGAGAATTTATGTAAAGATTTTTATTCTATTTTTGAATATGTAAAGGATTTACATGGTTCTAAGTTAAAGCTATATTAAAAAGTATACTCAAGAGAAGTCTAGTTGTAATGCCTATCCTTCCACCCCATTCTTAATCACCCCCCAATGTGGTATTTTCACTAGCACTAGTTGCTAGTTTATATTAACTATGTTTCTTTTTGAAAAATAAAGTTATGTATATTGCTATATTTACTGCATTTCTTTTGCTGTGTGGAATGTGCTCTCTGCTTTTAAGATTTCTTTTTTGTTTAGGAAGCTATGCATGTTTTAGCAGTTACATTTATGCTGTTAACATTTAAAAAAATTATTTTAATGTTTTATTTATTTCTAGGAGAGAGAGAGAGAGACAGCGTGAGCAGGGGAGGGTCAGAGAGAGAGGGAGACACAGACTCTGAAACAGGCTCCAGGCTCTGAGCTGGCAGTCAGCACAGGGCCCGACACGGGGCTCGAACCCACCAACCGCGAGATCATGACCTAAGCGAAAGTCGGACGCTTAACCGACTAAGCCACCCAGGTGCCCCTATGCTGTTAACATTTTATGTAATGCTCTTAGAGCCCCCTTTTTGCTCACCTAGGTTTCTGTTTAGTTTGTCATTTTAATTTTTAAGTTTTATGTATTCAAGTAATCTCTACACCCAAGGTGGGGCTCAAACTCGCCACCCAGAGATCAAGAGTCCCATGCTCCTACGACTTAGCCAGCCAGGTACCTCTAGTTTGTCATCTCTAAATGCTCTTTGATTCTGGGGCGCCTGGGTGGCTTAGTCAAATATCCACTCTTGATTTCAGCTCAGGTCACGATCTTACGGTTCATGGGTTCAAGCCCCACATTGGGCTTTGTACTGACATTGGGGAGCCTGCTTGGGATTCTCTCTCAGAGAGAGAGAGAGAGAGAGATACAGAATCCGAAGCAGGCTCCAGGCTCCGAGCTAGCTGTCAGCACAGAGCCTGACGTGGGGCTCGGACCCACGAACCATGAGATCATGACCTGAGGCGAAGTCGGACGCTTAACCAACCAAGCCACCCAGGCACTCCTAATCTTTATATTTTTTTAGTTCCCTTATTTCTATTTGATTAGAACATATATAACATTTACATACTATTTTCTCACTCTAGTGCCTGCTTTGTTATATTAAATGCATTTAAAGACTACTTAATACTTTCCACTAGTACTTATTATTCTTTTAACATTTATTTTTTTTTTGAAAGAGAAAGGGAGAGCGAAGCTGGGAAGGGGTAGAGAGAGAGAGAGGAGGACAGAGGATTCTAAGCAGGCTCCCCACCGACCACAGAGAGCCCGATGTGGGGCTTGAACTCACAAACCATGAGACCATCTCATGAGTCAGATGCTTTACCCACTGAGACATGGAGGCACCCTTTCACTAGTACTTTGGCTGAATGCTCCCCAGTTAACTCCTGGCTGGATAAAGCTCTTCCAGTAAAGTACACAACAACTCTGGCATGTTTAAAATTTCTTCTGGAATCTGGATACTTTAAGTACAGCTTGCCTAGATATAAAATTCTTGGCTCAAACTTTCTTGAGTTTTTTGGAGAATGTTGTTCCACTGTTGTTTGTATTGCTTGGTTTAACTGCCATGCTGGCACCACTTCTTATTTGTCTCCTTTGGCAATGTTAATTTTTTTTCAAGATTTTAAGTCATCTCTATACCCAACATGGGGCTTGAACCCACAACCCCAAGATCAAGAGTCCCATGCTCCACCGAGTCAGTCAGGCATTCTTGGAAATGTTAGCTTTGTTGTTGGCTTTTGTCTGGAGGCTCAGGTAATCTTTGCTGTCATTTTCTCCCTGATTCTTTTTCTTTGCTTGCTTTTTTTTCCCTTTATTCTTATAGCTGTTTTATTCTTCTCCAGGTTTCTTACCTTGGTTTTATATCTGTTCTCTCTTAGAAACCCTGTAATTTAGTGTTCATTTTTTTTTAGATGATTGTGATTTTACAGTATATTGGCTGAGTTTGATCAGCTCTCAGCTCACATATTCCTGCTGGGTTTTAAACCTTGTATATGTTGCATGTATATACATACACATATGTTGCACCTTTCCCGTGTGCAGTTGTATAGTTAATGATATTCAATTAATATTGGGAGTATTATATGCAGTTTTCCTCTGCTTCATATTTTCTAGAGCGTAGTATCTTCTTTTAATTCACGTCTTCATTTTCTGTTTTCTTTTTATAGTAGCCTTGTATGGGCTTTTGTTGGCTTTTCTGTTCCTGATAAAAGTTTCTGGATTTTCCTGGATCAGGAAAAAAAAGGTGGTTCTATGGAAGGGATGTGGTTGACTCAGTTTTATGGTCAAAGAAAATCTTCTGTTGATATAGTGCAGTTTCTTTAAAAAAAAACATTTTTTTTATGTTTTATTTATTTCTAGGAGAGAGAGAGAGAGAGACAGCGTGAGCAGGGGAGGGTCAGAGAGAGAGGGAGTCACAGACTCTGAAACAGGCTCCAGGCTCTGAGCTGGCAGTCAGCACAGAGCCCGACACGGGGCTCGAACCCACGAACCGCAAGATCATGACCTAAGGGAAAGTCGGACGCTTAACCGACTAAGCCACCCAGGCGCCCCGTGCAGTTTCTTTAATAAATGGTGCATTTTGAGGTTTGGACTCTGTGATACAATCTTAAGTTTTTAAAGGAATATTTAGCTTCAGCCACTTGCTCTTCTCTCCAAGGGATCCCTGTACCTTCCCAAGTGCCTCATAAAGTATTCTAATGAACTTTCCAAACCTTGGTTCTTACCTGTTTTCAGGCCTGATTGTTCTCCTTCTCAATATTTTGGGGGACTCTCAATATCCTTCAAAATCATTACCCTTTGCTTATGCTGGCCAATGCTAGTTTCTATTTACTGTAACCAAAGAACCCTAACTGACCCACACTAACCACTTAATGTAACATTTGTGAATCTTCACAACCCCAAATAATATACAAAGCCACAAATGTATATATAATAAGTCTGTTAGAACAAGACTGATTTCTCTTATCTCCTATTGCATCTCTTCCAGTGCAAAGCCTGACATTCTGGACATTCAATATGCATTAAATTTCTCTTAATACATTTCCAACAGCACTTGTCACAGTCTACAATTAACTTCCTTTCATTTGTTTCATAACTTTGCCATCTAGTATAATTAAGCTCCATGTATCTAAACACGATCTTATTTATTTACATATCCCCAGTGTCTAGTAAACCAGTGAAACACTTAGAGATACTAAAAAATATTTTTTGAATGACTACACAATAATCAGTTCTTGGATGGCAAAATTAGTATAGCTGAGGGGCTATGAAGAGTCAGAGTAACCACACAATAAATGATCTTACCAACCCTCTCCATCCATCCAAAACAAGCTCCTGGGAATTTATTCATGAAATCTCACATGACTTTCTCTAAAGAGCTTCAAGTTGAGGTTCAGAAAATGTTTCTGCAAGACAGTATTTTTATTTTTCATGAGTTTTTTAAGTTTATCCATTTATTTTGAGAGAGGGCACTAGCAGGGGAGGATCATAGGGAGGGGGGAGAGAGAGAGAGAGAGAGAGAGAGAGAGAGAATCCCAAGCAGGCTTGGGTCTCGAACTCACAAACTATGAGATGATCTGAGCCAAAGTCAAGATTTTGATGCTCACCTCAGTGAGCCAGTTATCCACCTCAGAGAATATTTTTAATGTTTTTATTTTTGAGAGGAAGACAGAATCTAAAGCAGGCTCCATGTTATCAGCACAAAGCCCAATGTGGGGCTCAAATCCATGAACTAGGAGATCATGACCTGAACCAAAGTCATTTGTTCAACTGACTGAGCCATCCAGACACCCCCCACCCCCACCCCCAGTGAGAATATTTTTAAACAGGTGATCAGGGGTGCGCTGCTGGCTCAGTCAGCACAGCATGCGACTCACCTTGGGTGTGGAGCCTACTTAAAAATAGTGATAATAAACAATGGGGTTTACTTATTGATGGGAAAATGTAACTTGAAGTATCCATCAGGCTAACTGCCTTTCTTCTCCCTTCCATGGAAAGTGGTCTGTTTTCCATTTCTAGTTAAGTGTTTTACATAGAAATAGAAGGAACAGAAAATTCAAATTNCTGAAACAGGCTCCAGGCTCTGAGCTGGCAGTCAGCACAGAGCCCGACGCGGGGCTCGAACCCACGAACCGCGAGATCATGACCCAAGCGAAAGTCGGACGCTTAACCGACTAAGCCACCCAGGCGCCCCCAAATTTATTTTTTAACATTTTATTTTGAAATAATTTAAAGCTTACATAAAAGTTGCAACAGTAATACAAAGAACACATTCCCTTTACCCTGTATATTAGCTCTCTACAGCCATGTTACAAATTACCCCAAAACTAAGTGGCTTAAAACGAGTACTTTTTATCTTACGGTTTCCTAGTCAGGGAACCGGGAGTGGGTAATCTAGGTGTTCCTAGCTCAGGGCTTCCTGAAGTTGCAGTCAGGACGTTGGCTTGGGTTGCAGTCAGCTAGAGGCTTAAGCAGGACTGGAGGACCTGCTTCCAAGACTGCTCACGTATCCGCTGGGAGGAGGCCTTAGCTCCCGGACACCTAGGTCTGGCCACAGGCTGTTGGAGTGTCATGACATGGCGGCTGGCTTCCCCCACACTCGGGCCCACAGCGAATGAACAAGGCCTAGCTGGAAGATGCCACGCTTTATGACCTACCCTGTGAAGTCAATGATGTCAGTTTTCCTCTATCCTATTAGAAAGAGTCACTCAGCCCAGCCCCACACTCAAGCGCAGGAGAATCAGACCCCATCTCTTCCAGAGAAGAACACCATCGAATTTGTGAACATATTTTAAAAACCACCATACCCAAATACGCTATTTTTAAACAACTTGCCATTTTGTCACCATTTCCCTCTCCTCACATATACAAACATGTTATTTCCTAACTATTTGAGAGTAGGTAGCATGCATCACGGCTTCACTACTTAAGACTTCAGTGTATTATGTAAGAAAAGGGATACTTTTAGCTAAGAGTGCCGTTATCAAAATCTGACTTAACGTGGTTGATACCTCAATTGTAGTCCGTATTTCCACTTGTGTCAACTGTCGTTTCTAGAATTTTCCCATTAAGTTGATTTTTAAAAGCAATATAGAACAAGTAGTAAGTTATGAAGTGTGACATAGCTTATGTAAGTTTTTTTTTGGCAGGGAATAAAGAAAAGGTCCTGGGACAAGGGGGCTGCTAGAAACAGGTACGCTCTAGTTTGGGGTGGGGGTGGCTGAGCACGAAGACAAAACACGGTTTCTTTCTTTTTTTAAAAAATATTTTTATTTATTTCTAGGAGAGAGAGAGAGAGAGCGTGAGCAGGGGAGGGTCAGAGAGAGAGGGAGTCACAGACTGAAACAGGCTCCAGGCTCTGAGCCGGCAGTCAGCACAGAGCCCGACGCGGGGCTCGAACCCACGAACCGCGAGATCATGACCTAAGCGAAAGTCGGACGCTTAACCGACTAAGCCACCCAGGCGCCCCGACAAAACACGGTTTCTGAGAAAACAGTTTATCTTTATCCCTTCAGTTACCCACGATTTCTGGAAAACGATTTCAACTGTTCCCTTCGGTTCCCGTCCCGATTAGCACACAGTCGGAGACAGCGCGAATAGTTGAGGACGCCTGGTTAGAATTCCAGTGCAACCACTTATCAGCCGTATTTCCATGCGCAGGTAACTTTCAGAAACTTACATTTCTTTATCTGTGAAGAACGACTACAAGGGTCTCTACGGCCCAGGGCTGTTGCGAGGGCTGCGCGAGCTGACGAACGAGAACGGCGGCGCGCGCCAGTCGCGNAACGGGCCGCGAACCGCAGTATCATGCTGGCCAAGAAGATCATCATTAAGGACGGAGGCACGGTGAGCCGGGGTACCGCGCCGGGGAGCGTCCCTCGGGGCTCCCCATCCCATCTCTGCCCCCCACGCCGCCGCCGCCAGCCGCCCCGAGTGCCCCTGCCCTCCCCCACCCTGTCGGTGGTGCCAGTGTCTCGGTCTCCCGGGCCGTCTTGCCTCTCCTCCTGGGGNTTTCGAAGGTGCCGGGGGCTCTCCCTGGCTCCCCATATGCTCCTAGCCGGGTGGCATCTGGCGCGGCGACCCCGCTGGGGCGCCTTAGTGCACTGGCTTTCTTTTTCCACCTCGTTCTGGGTCAGTGCTCCTGCTCTTGGCTGCTTGCAGTGCGGTCAACACTGTCGGAAGGTGGGCTTTCCTCTCCACTTCCCGGAGTCTGAAGCGTGACGGAGGACACCCGCGGCCTAGACTTAAGGCAGCTGGGTCCCAAAGAACAGATACCGCCGTGGTGTTCTCAAATCGCTTGTTCACTCTAAAATAAAAGCTGCTAAATAGAATTACCACGGTCTGAGGATTATAAGACACTTTGAAAGAAAGACAGAGGGTAAGAAATTGTGCTTTTTAGAAACAGTTGTCACCACAATAAACTTTATGCAGTGTGCTGTAGTTAGCCAGCAGGGGACGTAGGATTTATAATTGAAAATTTAACTCACCTGTACTTTCATATGCTGCAATTTCTCCTTTGCTACATTCTCCGGTCTTTGTTGCATTCTTTGAGATCACATTCTGAAATAGAATGCAAAGGTAAAATACACGTTTCACTTTACTGAGAGGTGTGCGGAAATGATTCTTTTAATTTCGTATTTCTGTTTATGTCAGTATATATGTTTATGTATATAATTGGAGCCCTCATCAACTGCTAGCGTAGTGCTGAATATGTACAGTAATTAGGCCACCCCTGAGGATTTGCTGAATTCATTTGAAGTAAATGACAACGATGTTTGTTTGTTTGTTTTGTTTGACATTTCAGAATAGGGGCTCCATCAATATGCTGCTAATATTTAGAAGGCTTGGGACATATGCAGCAATTTCAGAATCTCCTTTTAGCTAATTGTAAAAATAATAGATGTCATAGTTTTGCCATTTGGTGAAAAAAGAAACTTCAAGTCCTTAGGTCTTTTTGTTGTACTTGATTAATTAGAACATTACTTTGATTAAACCACTTATAAGTAGTCAGGGCCCTTCTGATGAAGTTGGTTCAAACTACTATGTGGGGAGAGATATAGCATGAAAAATACTGGTAGTCTGTTAACCATCAGAACTTGATATTTCAAGTTCTATATAAAATCTACAAAATAGAAGCAACAAGGGATTGTATTTTATAAAAGCAAGTGATTTTTAAGATCAGGATTCTTTGCAAAAGAATGAAGCTCTGATCAAGAAACACACCTTTTTTTTGAGGTAAAGTTCAGTTTTGTTACCTCTTTGAAGTTTCATTTGATTCGCTTTACGGCTGATGCTTTTGTTCAAATCCTGTGAGATTTGGAAGAGATTATAATTTTTTATCTTTGTTTTAAAGTTGTAGGAAGTTCATAGCTTGCTTTTGGAGGAAAAATACAGTTTTTACACTGGCAGTAAGTTTTTAAGAAGGCACAGAGAATAAATGAAAGCTCTTCTTGAGAACTATGGGCATGTGGGTCTTATTATTTATCATCTTTATACACTTACGTTGCACTTCCCATTCTAAAAGCACTGGGCACCTCCTTAGAATAGAAACTTTATGCCTATTTTGACTTTTATGGGGCCTAATATGAATTTAATGTGATATAAACACATTTAAAGTGATTTTAAAATATGTGCTAGCATATTCCTAGATGTTTTATTGTAATTTTATTTATTCCCATATTGGTTATATATATATATACACATATGTATAACCATATATATATACATATATATGTGTATATATACGTGTATATATGTGTAAATGGAATATTTATATTTCTAGAAATATCATGGTAATTTTCTGCAGTGTTTGTATTTTAACCTACTCTAGCTGTAAATGGAAAATAGTATAAATAGTATAGTTGTAGAAATTTTAAAATGGCATTTGCTTCTCTGCCTCCCTACTTATAATTGGTCAGGCTACCCTTATGAACCTTTTTTAAAGAAAGGGAATAAATTGTCATTTGGTATTGGTACTATTTTGTGTGTGTGTGTGTGTAAGTTCAACGTGTGGATGGATTCATTTAGAGGCAGGTGTCTTACTTACACTGTATGATCATCCTCGATAGTCTCTGAACAGTATTTCTTAACGGGCCAATGATACTGACCTGATCCCCTTCCGTTTTCTTTGTAATGTTCAGCAATGTTGGTAAAATTATTTTGCTTCATTTTGCTAATGACATCTTTATAAGCCTGATTAGTGAATTTTAATATTTATAAACAAAACTAATAGTTATTAATGACTTGTCAAAAACTTAGATTTGTTATCATTTTTGACACTTGAAGAAGTGAGCCCTTCCCAGTGAACGAGGTTATACATAAGGTACTGTTTTTACTTTTCTTGAAATTGTATTTGATTAGGCTCTGAAAACAGGGTAAGGCTAACTAATACGTTGTCCATTTGAGTTGTACACAGTTAAGGGAAATTACATGAAGGTGTGTATGATTCTGTATCAGGAGTTCTTTTTTTTTTTTTTAAGGTTTTATTTCTAGGAGAGAGAGAGAGAGAGATAGCATGAGCACGGGAGGGTCAGAGAGAGAGGGCATCACAGACTCCGAAACAGGCTCCAGGCTCCGAGCTGGCAGTCAGCACAGAGCCCGACACAGGGCTCGAACCCACGAACCGCGAGTGTATCAGGAGTTCTTAGCTTGGGTCTATACACCCTGCTGTTGTTTGCAAAATTTTCTTTGACTATCCTTTTTTTGAGAGAGATTCCCAGAAGGATCCATACCTCCTAGAAGTTTAAGAGTGGTTGTCCTATTTGAAAACAACATGCATCACTACAGAATACTTCTACAGGTTAAATTCAGTAAATATGTACTTACTTATTTCCTGTATACCGTTTTACTGATGAAAGTAATTATTGCCTTGGTGAATTTGCTTTTTGAAGCATCCATATGTAGAAATACAGTTTTTGGTTATAAGTTTTCATGTATGTGGCATTTTGATGTATCTCTTAGTGTAGACCATTTAAGACAGTTGAATTAAATGACATTTTAGAATACTTCCAATTTTGTTGTTAAATTCTTACCGTGTATTACTAGATTGTTTATAAACATTCCTGTTAGAGGCTAAGAGCTAAAGAGTTACATACATGAGTTATTTATTCGTATCATCAAAAATAGAATTTTAAATGATTTTTTGAAGTTTGCTTATTTTTTTACATGATCTTTATTGTTAGTACAGTTGTGAGACTGCATCTCTGACAAAGTGAAAAATGTCCATTTTTTTCCACAAATAAACAGGTGAAATGACTTTAAAAATTTGATAGAAACCGCAGCATGTGTGAATTGCTTCATTAGAGGTACCTGAAAAAAGTGAAATTGGTATTTGCCAGATGAAATATACCCAGAGAAGAAGAGCACCAGATTTTTATTCCTTGTTGTCTGATTTTAAGTACGTAAATCGGAGTCAACAACCACTTCAGAAGTCTAGATTTAGGCTCTGATCCGTTGCATCCTTCACCTACAAAGATGGCCAAGGCCGTGGCAGGGTAGCTCTCCTTAGTCCCCAGAGAGCCGCTAAATAAATAGCTTTAGCTATTTATTTAAATTGCTAGCACACAGGCCATGAGGATGGCCATGGTGCCTTCAAAAAGCAACTGTTCTTAGAAGTCACTTGCCCATGCCTAGAATGTATATACTCTTTGGCAAGCTTGTGGCAGACAGTACCAGGAATAACTACCTCCTTTCCTCCATGGTATGCTGCAACATTTGCTTTAGCTTAGTATGTTTGGGGATAAATTAGTAAGCAGTTGTTTCAGATTATATATCCAGTTCATCCTAATACAGTTTGCAGACCTGCTTCCCAATAATCAGAGCATCTGAAGAATTCACTAACAATTGAACTGTAACTCATTTACAGCTACCAAAGTTTGGAGTTTAAGTAAAAAGAAGAGCTTTTTCTAGGTAGCATTCTGACAAGTATATTATTTACATTTTTCAATTACTTAAAAAAATTGAAGTTGTCTTTTAGCATTATTTTGAAGTGTCAAAGTAACATTTGACAGTTGAAGCCAGGATATGTCCAGCTTCCTGAAATGGTTTTGTCTTTTTGAGGGCCAGATGTAGTAGCTTACTCTAAATATTGCATCTACTTTCTCAGTAATGTGTAAAAACAATTATGAATTCTACCGTATGAAATACTACCTTGTTAGTTCAGTTTGTTGTCATTTGAACCATATAACACAGTAGATGTTCATGGGGATAAGCACTTAATGTAATGATGGCTTAACTTGATTTAGCAGTTACATCTTTTCTTCCTCAGAATGGAGAAGGGGATGTCATAGATTGTCATGTTGCTTAATCTTTTCAAAATTTACCACAAAGAACGGCTCCTGACTGGCTCAGTCCATGGAGTGTGTGACTCCGGATCTTGGGGTTGTAAGTTCAACCCCATGTTGGGTGTAGAGATTATTTAAAATAAATCTTTAAAACAATTTGCTGCAAAGTAATCCAGTGTTAGGCTCTATTTTTTTTAAGAGTAAAACTTGATCTCATATTTTTGTTGAATATGTTTAAGAAGTGAATTTAATTTCTACTTGAGACAAATCTTTTTTTTTAAATAGTTCATTGTCAGTTGGTTTCCATACANATTCCATTGTATAGATGAACCACATCTTGATCCATTCGTCAGTTGATGGACACTTAGGCTCTTTCCATGTAAGACAAATCTTTTCTTAAAATTATTATTATTATTATTTTAAGCAGGTTTCAGGCTCAGCACAGAGCCCAATGCAGGGCCTGAACTCACAACCCTGAGATCAAGACCTGAGCTGAGATCAAGGATTGGACACTTAACCAATTGAGCCACCCAGTCACCCCTAGGAGCAATCTAACCAAAACCTCTTCACTTCTGTGATAGCATACAAATTTCAATATCTGTCTTTAAAATTGATCTGTAGCCTACCAGTAAAATCTAAAGTCTGACTGCAAATTAAGCCAAAATGGCTTGCTTAATTAGTATAATAGTGTTGCAACATGTTTATGGTGATTCATACTTCCAGGAAATTGAGGATTGGTTTTGTTTTCTTTTTGCTCTACAAAAGTAATGTATCTTGCTTGCTTGATTAAAGTCAGAGAAAATAAGAAAAACACCACTTGATTTCGTGAGAAAGGAAACATGATACCAGATACTAGCAGTTAAAGCCTTAGTTTTCTCTAGTTATGCCATAATGTGTCAGGATCCCATGAAAGCAGCTTTGTAGTTACAGGGTTTTTTTTTTTAAATGTTCTTCCAGAAAAGCAACAATTGTTAAATGCCTATATCTAAGCATCTTTGTATTTTTTTGTGTGTAAGACTTTTACATGTATTATTTTAACTTAGTTATATATTATTCAGAGGAAGTTCAATGTTTCTTTTTGAAGCTATATTTTACCCTCATTTTAATTGTTTTTAAAGTTTGTTTTTGAGAGAAAGAGAGCAGGTGAAGAGCAGAAAGAAAGAGGATCCCAAGTAGACTCTGCATTCTCAGCACAGAACCCGATGTGGGGCTTGAACCCATGAATCATGAGATCATGACCTGAGCCAAAACTAAGAGCCAGATTCTTAACCGACTGAGCCACCCAGGTGCCCCTACTCTCATTTTACCCTGTATTAAGTTCTAAGATTGAAATTATTCTCCCTTATACTTTATTTTTTTAAATTTTTATTTATTTACTTCTTTTGAGAGAGCCAGCATGAGGAGGGGATGGGGCAGAGGCAGAGGGAGAGAGAGAATCTTAAGCAGGCTCCATGCTTAACACAGAGCCTGATGTGGGGCTCCATCTCATGACCATGAGATCATGACCTGAGCCAAAATCAAGAGTTGGACACTTAACTGACTGGGCCACCCAGGTGCCCCTACTTTATTTTTTATTTTATTTTATTTTTTTTATCATGTTTTAAAAATTTTTCCCAGCTTTGGAGAATTTTTAAAATACAGAAAAGTTGCAACAATAGCATAATGAGTATTCATTTGCCCATCCCATAGATTCACATCACAGATTAACATTTTGCCACATTTGTTTTTCCTCTCTATATGCTCATGTTTTATTGTTTTGAACCATTTGAGGAGTTGGTTGTAGACATCAAGACACTTTACCCCTAAAACACTAAGAATGTATCACCTAAGAAAAAGGATGTTCTCCAACATAACCACAATATAATTAACCACATTCAGGAAATTTTAATGTGTTTTTAAACATTTGTTTAAATGTTTATTTTTGAGAGAGAGAGCAAGTGCAAGTGAGCACTTGCACTTGAGGAGGAGAGGCAGAGAGAGGGAGACACAGAATCCAAAGTAGGATCCAGGCTCCAAGCTGTCAGCACAGAGCCCATTGCGGGGTTCGAACTCAACAGATCATGAGATCATGACCTGAGCTGGAGTTGGATGCTTAACCAACTGAGCTAGCCAGGCACCCGTCACATTCAGGAAATTTTAACATTAATACAATAGTATTAAGTAATATGTTAGCTATAATCACATTTTTCTAATTATACCTCCTTGATAGTTGTCTTTTTTTGGATACAGAATTAAATTATTACATTCAGTTGCCACGTCTCTTCAGTCTAGAATAACCTTTTTTTTTTGTTTTTAATGATATTGACACTTTTTAATAGTCTAGGCCAGTTGTTTTGAAGAATGAGCCTCAGTTTGGCTTATTCTCATTGTTTACTCACATGATAAATTCTGTGTAGTAAGTGGGATTATAATGGCCAGTTATAGGTATGATTATGTCTGTCTCCTGGCCAAAAGTCTATATAAGCCCCTGGATCACACCAATAGGTATGTATACAGCATAAGTGATTAAAGTCAACATCCTGCATAATTGCTGCATTCATAAACCCTTATTGGCTGAGCAGTCATAGACTCAAAATTTTCATAGACTCAAAATTTGGGAGCTAGACAAGGATTTAGGTGAGAGATGAATAATTCACCTCTTCCTGCTGAGAGGTAAAGTGACTAACTTAATTTCCCTAGCAGCTCAGTGACTGCATGATTAGGGCTATCAATCAGTTCATGGTCATGAATTACCCTTTCTAGACCAGGCATTGTGCTACACATTGGTTACTGAAATGGAAAAAAACTGGATCCCTGCACTTAAAAGAGTAACAGTCTGTGGTAATGTATTCTGTCTAACCACTGAAACCAGCAGAACTCTAGATTTGGGCTCTAAAACAGCCTGGATAGACTCCATTCCATCTCTGATTTGCTACGTTAGACATAAAATGGAGACAACAGTGTTTAATTTGAAAGGTTGTCAGGAAGAGTAGGTAAGATTTTGAATGTAAGCTGTTACTAGTTTTCAGTAATACTCTTTCATTACTGTTTTAATCTAGTATATATGTGTGTCATAAATCTATGTGATAGATGACACAGTAGCCAATAGTGGGATATCAGAGTGTAGAGGAGGGAATTAATAGAGGAAGTTGCAAGTTTAATAAATAAAAATTTTAATAGTGTTTAAATACAGTAACTATACTGAATACCTGTGGTGATAGAAGGGAATTACAGAGTAATTCACTTAAGTTCTACAGACATTTATTATGCACCTTTGTGCTATGCATGGACCAGATGCTCCAGATCGTAGACGAATAAAGTAGGGCCTGTCTCAGCAGAAATTTAGAGAAGGTAAGTTTAGGCTAAATAAAATGAGATAAGGACTTTACACAGTGAAATATAAATTTGTGGATGTTACCTAGTGTTACAGGATAGAAGAATAAATGATTTTAAAAGGCTTGGCCCAAAGCCTAGATGGGGAAACCATACTCTATTAGCAGTAGAAATTATAATTTGGAAAATGGGAGTTAGATTGAAGGGTGGGGGTGGAGAAAGAAGACTGTCCCTGACTTCTGAGGTTAAAGTTAGAGGCGATTATCATGAAACCATACCTCTATAAGAGAGAAATTACTAACCTGAATGGAGGAATTTTGCTATAGTAATTATTATGGTTGTAGGTGGCATATCTTGGCATTTGGGGTTGGGCATGTGTTTATATTCAGATTTATCTCCTTCAGATTTTTTCACTTTCTACCTCAGAATTCTCTTAGCATCCTCAAATGTTATGTGTTGATAAAATCTCATTGTGATCTAAACTCTCTCCTCTTGATGCTTACTGGTCAGATATTTGCCCCTACTTGTCTATTAACTTCCCCTGGTCTTTCTGCCTAGGCCACAACCCTGATCTTCTTTCTCGGTCCTGGAAGTTTGCTTGTGGATAGATATTCCATTAAAACCACTAGTGCTTGTGTCAAAAGTCCCACCTAGAAGTATTTGTATTTTAAATCAGTAAAATATTTTTAAAATTTGTCAATTTTATTAAGATCTTGTATTACTTTTGAAATCATTTAAAACAAAAGTTGAATATGATGAATATAATGTAGCTCTCAACATTACCAGTACTTTAGGACAAGCAAATATCCCTACCACCCCCCACCCCCTGCTTTAAAAAATACACACACACACCCCCACACACCCCCACACCTACACCCACACACCCACACACCCCACACACATTTTTACTCCCAGTTCTGGGAAGTCATGAGAGAGTGCCTCAGAAAGGACAAGTATATGCAAGTACCTATATTTTTCTATTCTAGTTTTTTTCAAAAAATTTTTAATGTTTATTATATTTTGAGAGAGAGGCAGAGGCAGAGCGCAAGCAGAGGAGGGGCAGAGAGAGGAGACAACAGAATCCAAAGCAGGCTCCAGGCTCTGAGTTGTCAGCACGGAGCCCAGTGCGGCCCTCAAACTCACAAGCCTTTGAGCTGTGGGATCATGACCTGAGCTGAAGTTGACCGCTCAACCACTAAGCCACCCAGGCGTCCCCCCATTCTAGTTTTTACGTAGTTTTTCTCTTAAACATTTTCTTTGTATTTAAAGTATAAGGATGCCTATTAGAAAAGATTTAGAAAATTCAGAACAACATAATAAACAAGTTTATGTCCCGTGAAAATACTACCTGATATAATTAACATTCAGGTGAGTTTTTGTTTTGTTTTTCATAGTTGAAATTATATATACAATTTTATATCCTGCTTTTACTTTTTTGTTTTGTTTTCCTGCTTATATTTTTTAAATTTAACATCGCCATAAGCATTTCCACATGTCATTAAAGATTATCTTTAAACCGTTTTTGGCTGCATACTATTCTGTCTGGTTTAAGCACTGTGATTTGATTATAGGATGTTACTAAAGGTTGAATGTTTAGATTCCCATATTTCCCGCTATAAAGATGCTGTCATGAACATCTTTATGGTGGAAGCTTTTCTGAATGTTTATTTCCATGGGATAGAATGTTATTTGCTGTTTTTAAAATTATTTGTTTTTAATCTATTATATTTTTGTGGTGTCTTAGTGCTCTTGTAATTTCTTATGAATGCTTTACCTAGATATTAAATCCTTATTTCTTCCATATCTTCCTCAATGTGTTGCCTTCAAATTCAGCTAATGGTGTACATGTTTTTCTCAAACCAGTATGCCTAAAACGTGTAAATCTTTTGCTCTTTCCCCTTTCCTCACCGCCTGGCTGACTAAGCCAGACGCTGAAATCTTACCTTTTCATCTTTGATCTTCCCTTACTGTCCCCTGCTATATCTGGTCAACCACTGAGTCCTTTTGATTCAGCCTCCTAAGTGTTTTTTATTTCCATTCACTTTGCTCTGTCCCTACTACCAGTGTTTTATTCTAGTTATTGTTAACTCTCCTGTGTGTTGAGCCAATTCCCTTCCCCTTCCCCTTCCCCTTCCCCTTCCCCTTTCCCTTTCCCTTTCCCTTTCCCTTTCCTCACCATGTATTTCTTCAATAGCCTGTTTTCTGGTTTTCTTCCCTCTCTTCAACAGCCTGCTTTCTAGTCTTTCTCCCTCCCTCCCTTTCAACGTCTTTGCCACAGTACAGTGTAAGTTAATATTCCAAGAAGACAGTCCTATGATGTGATGTTACCTTCTGTCCTGAAATGTTTCATTTACCCTGCTGCCTGAAAGTTAAAGGCCTTCAAGTGGCTTAGAGGCTGAAAAGCCTGCCTGAGAAGCCCTCCCTGACATTTTCCTCAACTGATTGAGTGCTCGTCACTAAAACAGCCAGTCTTTAAAAAATAAGTAATTATTTTAATTTATATCCAAGTTAGCATATAGCGCAACAATGATTTCAGGAGTAGATTCCTTAATGCCTCTTGTCCATTTAGCCCGTCCCCCCCTCCCCCCCGCCCACAACCCCCCCCAACCCTCTGTTTGTTCTCCATATTTAAGAGTCTCTTATGTAAAAGAGCCACTTTTAACACATCATTTCCCTCTACCTTTTTTACTGTGTGTGTATGTTATACACATTGTTAAATAATCATCATCTTACATTTTATCAGCATTTCCCAGATAGTTTTACAAGGAACTCTAATGGCCATGAGATACTATCTGTTGTATGAAAGAAGGATTCTGTCAAGTTTGGAATACAGTGTTCACTGTATCTTGGAAATTCATAACGTAAATTAGCACGTTAAGGGTCCTGAGAAGATCTACTGGGCATTTCACTAGGTGCTGAGTATATGTGGTGATGAACAAAACCAATTTGGAGCTTTACAAATCCTCTGGACATGTTTTGACCTTATCTTAACAACTTGCTCTATTTGGTACTGCACATCATCCCTTCCTTCCTTACTAAAACTGCTACTTTATCATCTGTAACACTGTATTCTCTTACGTCTCCTGGTATTTCTCTGATTTGTTCCTTCTTTATTTTCTTCATGGTTCATTTTCTTCTGCTCACTACTTAAATGTTGGTGTTTTTTTAGAGTCTGGTCTTAACCCACCGTTCTTTTTCCACTTCATCTCCTGATAGTCTCACCCACTCTGGTGGTTTCAAACATCAGAATTCACACTAATTGTTTTAGTCAGCCCTCAAAAAAACAGTAGAAATCTTCAAGTACAAGGAGCAATGCCTTAGATGGGACCTGAAGTAAATCTGAGCCTTATGGGGGGAAAAAAGCTGGGAAGCTACTAGCTTCAACTAATAAACAACCAGGCTAAAAACTTAGAAGTTTTTCTTCACTTGCCTTCCCAGATTTATCAGGTGCTGCCAATTTTCACATCCTAAAGACTTCCCTAACGTCTCCTGAAGACTGTCCTTTCCCTCCCCTTGAGTATCCTTGCCACTCCTGTTTCATGCCATCATCTCTTGTTTCAACTGATGAAATAGCCTTATTTTACGTGGAGTTTGCTGCTCGATTACAAACTTGAGATCATCATGAGGTATTGAAAACAGTGGGTCCAGTCATACCATTCTCTTGCTTGAAGCCCTTCAGTGGCTCACTGTGTCTCTAATGATGAGAGGCTCCTTAACAAGGCTTACAGGCTACCTACCTCTTCTGCCTCCCTTTCTTTACTCCCTGATGACTTTATTCTCCATCAGCCTTAAACTGTCATGACCCTTGGCTATTTCAGTATGGTTTTCTCTGATGAGATTGTCCACACTGCCTCCTTTTCTTGCAATACTCCTTCCTTGCTTCCTAACTTGTATGTGTCTCTTTTATTGCATTTGCACATAAGCAGATGATTTATAATGAGGTTCCTTCCTCTCTAAACTGTGAATTCCTTGAGATCAGGGAGTGTGTCTTAATGGTTTTTGTAATCCCAGCATTTCTGCCACATAATAGGTGCTCTGTAAATGTTTGTTGAATGAATATTGAACAAATTCATTCCCAGCCATTGTCTTTCAACTCTTGTGTCCCCCATTCTCCACCCCACCTCTGTTGTCTCAAGTTCCTAAACTGCAAGTTCTACCAAAGGGATTTTCAGGGACCTAAATTCTGAAGGATGGGAGAATTACCTGTTTTTTTTAAAATAATGATGATACATCATGACAATATTAAATGATGTGGCATCATTTTTAGTATATAGAGAAATCCAAACACTTAATAGTTTCCACATAAAACTATTGAATATACTTTAAAACTTAAGCATGACATTGCAATATGTATTGATTAAACTTGTCTTTTTATTATAGAAACCTGTTAGTGGAGACTGAGTTAATGTTATATAGGTCATTTGCTTTTCCATCAATTTAATATTTCCCTTAGAATATGAAATTCAACAACTGAAGTAGTTCTTAAGACATTGCTTGCAGCAGGATAAGTGTAATTTTGTATTTCATTTCTTGAGAGAATCTTTTTTTTTTAAGTTTGTTTATTTTGGGGGGAGAGGGGCAGAGAGAGAGGAGAGAGAGAGAATCTCACGCAGGCTCCACACTGTCAGCGCAGAGCCGCATGCAGGGCTCAATCCCACAAACCGTAAGATCATGACCTGAGCCAAATTCAAGAGTCAGATGCCTAACTGGCTGAGTCACCCAGGTGCCCGTCTTGTGTTATCAAGTCCCAGATCTCTCACATACTACTCTGGGACTGTTCTGCTTTTGAGCTATGTTAATATCAGTTATGTGCTTGCCACATGCTTCATTTATGCTTTGGGATTAGTGCGGGAGTCTCCTGTGTGTGTATGTTTTCTTTAAGTTTATTTATTTATTTTGAGAGTGAGAGAGTGCAAGTGGGAGAGGGGCAGAGAGAGGGAGACAATCCCAAGCAGGCTCCATACATAAAACTCCCATGCGGGCCTCTGACTCTCAAACTGTGAGATCAGGACCTGAGCAAAACCAAGAAAACAGATGCTTAACCAGATGCTTGACTGAGCCACCCAAGTGCCGCATGGAGCTTCCTGTTAATTTTCCTCAGTTTTGCCCCCTATTAATCCATCAGCTATCCCTTTGCCAAACTGATCTTTCTTAAAACTTTCATCTCTGGTCACATGAATCTTATCATCCTTTAGTGACTCCCCATTGCCTTCAAATATAGACTCCTTTGCATGGAAGTTAGTCCTGTGTGCCTCTAGCTCATCTCTCGAACTCCCAGTATGCAGCCCATGTTCTAGCTGTACTGGCCTGTATGTGTCCTGTAATGCCCCTGCTCTCAAGCCTTACAGCCTTTGTGTAGGCAGCTGCCTTGATCTCTCTTTTTCGCCTTCCCACGTCCCACCTTTGTCTGTCTGACTCTTTTTCATCCTTTTAATGTTCCTCCTGGAAGTCTGATGTTCCCATCTCTGCCCTGGATTCTGCACACTGTGCTTTTACAATGTATTTGTCTCCTTGTCTGTCCCTGTCTCTTAGAGGACAATGGCAGCGAGTGTCCAGATGTTTGACATAGTCCTGATACATGTATGTTCTCAGTAAAGAAATATTGACTATTGCCATAATTGTTAGTAATTCTGGAATGCACTGGAATGCACTGTTAACTTGTTAAATCTGTTTTTATAGCCTCAAGGAATAGGTTCTCCTAGTGTTTATCATGCGGTTATCGTCATCTTTTTGGAGTTTTTTGCTTGGGGATTATTGACAGCACCCACCTTGGTGGTAAGTAATCTTTTAACTTATTTATTATGAACTTAAATCTTGTTGTTCAATTTTGGGGGAAAAGATAGCCCTTTTCCCTTTTCACAGCCCATTCTTGCACCAATATTGTCAACCCTTCAAGTATTATATTCTACTGGCTTATTTGTCTTTTCCAACCTTTACTTCTCCTTTACTGTTTGGGAAGGCTTGGCTGGGTGCGGTTCTTCTGAACACCACACGTGGGTCAGCAGGGACTCAGCCCACACTCTGGATAGGGTGGATGGGATTCTTAAACTGACAGGCTTAGGAAAGATGGTATCTATGACCTGAATCACTCAGCATTATTATTTTGAGATTCATTAATGCAGCTGCATTTTCTAAATGCAAGTTTCTCTTAGTTTAGACTAAGGCTATAAAGGTAACCATCTAAGATCATTTCTTTTCACAGCCTTGAGCTGATTTTGCCCACATATTCCCAGGTTTGGAACCTTAGAAAAGACCTCCTTGCCAGCCCAAACAATTCAGGTGATAGATAGTTCTCTCCTTTTGGTGGGGAATAAATGAAGGAGTGGTTATGGCAGAAGTCTGTAATATCTTGAAAGATGTAATTAGGATAAATATACAACTTAGCAGATCTAGAAGAAGAGAATTTTAGAGAAATATGCTTCCTTATATATTTTTTGAGATCGTTCATTGTTATATAAAAAAGGTTTTTACAAAAGGTTTGCTTATAAATAAATTGGATGATCATATAAGTGGATTTATGTTCTAAGAAGGAAAATTTACATTCCATATATTTCCATATTTATTATATGGCTGTATAATCATTACTGGATCTATTTAAAATACAGATGTTTAGTAATTATTTTGAATATATAGGGTATATTGATGAGTACTGTTAAAACACAATTCAGAAGAAAAGAAAATGTCAAGTAAATGGAGTTTATTTATAAACCATGCATTGCAAGTGAGATTAGTTCCCTGAATAATGAGTTCCCTGACATATAATTGTAAGAATGTTGATTTGAATGTTTTCACCAAGATCCTTTACTTTTTAAGAAGGACTTACTTGTAATATGTCATCAGTTTTACATTAATAGATGGTCAAGATTGAAGTGTGGACTTTTGGGGCGCCTGGGTGGCTCAGTTGGTTAAGCGACTGACTTTGACTCAGGTCATGATCTCGTGGTTCATGGTTTTGAGCCCCATGTCGGGCTCTGTGCTGACAGCTCAGAGCCTGGAGCCTGTCTTCAGATTCTGTGTCTCCCTCTCTCTCTGACTCTCCCCTGCTCTTGTTCCCTCTCTCTCTCTCAAAAATAAATAAAACATTAAAAAATTTTTTAGAAATGTGTACTTTTAAAATATCTGACCTTTTTTAAATTTAATAATTTCTGATGGAAGTCCTTCAAAAATTAATTTATACATTTCCTGCCTTCATAATCCATGTAGTCTGATTTGTAACTTGATCAGGTGATGCGAGTTCATTATGACATTTGTAACTTCATTATATTGTAATAACCTGATGTCATGGGCCACAGAGGTGCTATAACTATGTGATCTCACACTTTTCTCTTAGCTTTCCTAATGTTCTGGTGTGCTTTTTTATAACCCAGTACCAGTTTAACATATACATGTCTGGTAGATCATCAGTCCTATGGTTTAAAGTACTTGAGCTTTGCAATAGAAAACAGTTCATTTATATTCATGTCATGATGGGTCCAGGCACTGTCCTAGCCACTTTAAATACATTATCACTTTTAATCCTCAAAATCACCTTATGGGTGAGGTATTAGCCTGATAATACAGTTGAGACAATTAAGGTTTAGAAAAGTTAAGCAACTTACTTGTTACTCTACTAGTGTGAAGGTAAACTGCAGAGTTGGTATTTGAAACGAGGCTTGCTTTGTTCCAGTGCTCAGCCTCCGGGAGTGCTGGAGGTCAGTGGTTCATACCCATGCTTTAGAGGTTATTGGCAGTCCAGAAGCAGCTAAGTAGAGAGATTAAAATGTTTTGGGTAAATTGTTCACAAGCCATCAGAAAAGCTTTTTGTGGCAATACCATATTTGTCAGCAGGATTTAAAGTGTGTATGACAATTTTTAAAATTTCCTTCCAGTTTATATTCTTTAGATATTTTTGTCTAACTTTGGTATTTTTCTTTTCTAATTGGAGACTGTCTTTAAGAACAAGGAAAGGATCCAGTTATTTAGACCTAAAGGCTTGATTATTAGTTCATTTATCATAGTTATGGGAAAACTAACTTTGTGCTTAGTATATTTTTAATTTTTTTATCAATTAAAAAATGTTTAGTGCTTTTGATTTTTTTTCTTTTTTTACTTTTTTAAATACAGAATTGAATTCTGATCAGGAAAATGAAAGGTGCCAATTTGTGAGGATGTAATGATTTTTTTTTGTTGTTGTTAACAAGATTATACTTTTTGTAATAATATCTATAACATTGCCAAGTTTTTTATTTATAGCAAGACTTTTTTCCCCATGGTTGTTGTAACAGTTATTCTTAATTCCTGTATTTGTCCTTTATATCTGGATTTTTAAATGGCGAAATGAGTTGTGGTTACTAAGGAGGGTTGTCTGTAATATTATCATAGTCCTAATTCTTTACCTTTTTCAGTTTTACTTCATTAATATTTTTAAAGTCAAGCATCCTCAGGAACGAAAACACTTAAATTTCGTGAAAATCAGGCTCAGAGTTTTATTTTTCTAATTCTTTTCTCATCTGTAATGTATGCATGCTTTTAAATAATTGTGATTTTTGTGTTCTATATTTTTCTCTTGTGTAACGGGGAAATCCTTGTGGGGATGGTGTGGGACAGACAGACCAAGGCAAAACTAGGATTGAGTTGTAGATGTTAGATTGTATCTAAATGATGAAATTTGTTATATTCCAGGCACTTGCAGGTACTTTGGCCTTCAGGCATTGGATAAGAGATCTTGGCTTAAGGGTGAACTTCACCTTCCCCAGTATGACAAATTAGCCAAACAGAGATAAACATTTCCAGCAGTTAAAAATGTGCTGTTAGTCAGTGATTTTTTTTTTTTTTTTTTTACTAGAAGTGAATATCAGTGATACTTGGGGAGCTTTTTCAAAATACCTGGGTCTTATAACCTGTCTTGCTGAAATCTGAATTTTCAAGGGTGAGGCTCAGACGTGTAGTTTTTAGAAGTGATTCTTGTATATCTAGTATATATCACTAATTAAGAACCAGTATGTTAACTCAGTACAGGCTTAAAAAGGTTTTTTGCTCATTTTGAGGCTTTTTACTTTTAAATTTCTGTTGTTGACTTTGTTGGCAGTCTTCTTTGTTTTGGACTCCTATACTCATTCCCAGCCCCTGTGTGGGCATGGCGGGAGGTGAGTGTCAAGGTACAAGAAAGCACCAGGTCCTAACACTTTGCTGTTTTTCTAAAAGTCAGTTAATCTTTAAACATTTTATGTCTTACATGCTTTGAAAAGGATTATAAATGGTGCCTCCTATAGGGTAACAGCTCTTAACATTGATTTAAAAAGGGAGAATGAGGATGAAGTATAATTCAGTTTATTTATATGTTAAATCAGTATCTTTCCATACATAGTTCTTAAAAATTATAAAGTTTCAACATTTTAAATTTCAAAGATATTCTTTGAATTAATTCATTTAACAGATAACCAGTGTTAGCGTATATTTAATGATAACAAATGGGATTATGATGTTTGGGATTTATTAGCCTTAATTTTCAAAATTAATGTGACGTTAAAGAAGTTTTTTAAGTTTCGCGTGATTTCAAATATCTTTAAGTTTTAAACTCAAAGAACTTCTAGAACCTTGTATTCTCCTAGAACACAGTGAAAGAACTAAAGCTGTGTTTTATGTGGAGGACCTGCCCAGGGGAGGATGGTAAAGTCTTTACCAACAAGGGGATTTATATTAACCACAAAAGAGAACTTTATACTGCCAAATTTTTTTCAATGGGTAATGGATATTCAGTCAGTGATAATTGATTGATTATATAAGATATTAGAGAAAGAGAATTAATAACAGTAAGTTTAGTATCTATAATGCTCAGAAGTGGGTTACTTTTTTGACCTCTGGTTCTGAAAATACCAGGCCAGTGTTTGATGGTCCAGGCTGCTTAGATGCACAGTCTGTGTTATGGAGTAAGACCATACACGCAGGTTCACAGCATCTCTTCTGGATAAATAGCCTCGTAGCCTTTGCTATAGAGATAGTCCTAAGGGGTTAATATTTTAAGGACTATTTGCTTTACTCTCAAAATTTTTAAAGTTGCATAAATTATAAAATCTGTAAGATTTCTTGGGAAATGTTACACCTTTTCCTGTTCAGCTCTAAGTCTGGAGCTTAAAGAGCCTCACAGATCAAACATCATTATATGTTAAAATTTTATTAAAAAATCAAACGGGGCAGGGGTGCCTGGGTGCTCAATCAGTTAAGGGTCTGACTTTGACTCAGGTCATAGTCTCACAGTTCGTGGGTTTGAGCCCTGCATCCGACTCTGTGCTGACAGCTCAGAGCCTGGAA
The DNA here is from genome assembly GCF_008692635.1 of Crocuta crocuta. Taxonomy (NCBI): domain Eukaryota; kingdom Metazoa; phylum Chordata; class Mammalia; order Carnivora; family Hyaenidae; genus Crocuta; species Crocuta crocuta. The sequence goes on along the minus strand of NW_027533089.1, from coordinate 3,356,101 downwards.
CCTGCTTCGGATTCTGTGTCTTCCTTTCTCTCTGCCCCTCTTCCACTCATGCCCTGTCTCTCCCTTGCTCAAAAATAAACATACATTAAAAAAAAAAAAAATCAAATGGGGGCACCGGTGGTGGCTCAGTCAGTTGAGCCTCAAACTTCGGCTCAGGTAATGACTTTGTGGTTAGTGACTTCGAGCCCCTCCTCAGGCTTACAGCCGTCAGCCTTTCAGCACAGAGCCCATTTCACATCCTCTGTTCCCCTCTGTGACCTTCCTCTCACTTGCAGTCTCTCAAAAATAAATATAAAAAGAAAATCAAACCAAGATTGGGGTGCCTGGGCTCAGTCAGCTCAGTGTCCGACTCTTGATTTCCACTCAGGTCATGATCTCACGGTTTTTGAGTTCGAGCCCTGAGTTGGGTTCTGCAGTGACAGTGTGGAACCTGCTTGGGATTCTCTCCTTTCCTCTCTCTCTGCCCTTCCCTCTCTCTTTCTCTCTCAGAATAAATTAAAAAAATCAAACAGATTTTTAAAAAATCTTAATTTAACTATACTCTTTTGGGGGGTTATGAAGGTTTTTATTTTGTAACATTAGCTAAATTGCATAATTGTTCTGTTATATTAAATCACTTTTAAAGCAGTATTATCAATTACAAACATTTAGTGAACAGTACCTACATGGAGGTACTCTATGAGGCAGTAGTCAAGATAAAGATGTATTAAATCCAAGGTATAATGGATATAGTGCCTGTCCTAAAGAAGTCTGAAATACAGTTGAAAGGAAATATATATTAAAAAAGACTGAAAAATACTAGAGCTAAGTAACTCAGTATGTGGTAAAAAAAATTTCACAAACCCTATGTGACTGTCACGTGAGTGCTATAATCACTTACTTTGGGCCCTAAAGGAGAAATTGATTGCTTTGGACAGGAAAGTCTGGTAGCAGAGGAGTAAATTATAAGGTTTGGGAATTGACTTAGAGAAGAAGCTAAGGGGAACAAACATTCAAAAGGGAGAGGATGCATGTATAAAAGTGTGAATATTGGAAAGCATGGGATTATTTAAAACAGTGAAGAGACCAGATTGATTGGAATGGAAGGTGGCTTGGCAAAGTGAATCATTAGGAGTAAGATCTAGCATAATTATAAAGCTTCTTGTACGTATTCATTATGTTCTTCATTCTGTGTGACACAGAATTTTTTGTCCCTAGAAAGATTTGGCCCTTAGTAATTATTTTTTTTTAATGTTTATTTATTTTGAGAGAGAGAGAAGGTGTGTGCTTGCTCCTGCCATGAGCACACATGTGGAAGCAGGGCAGAGAGAGAGAGGGAGGGAGGGAGAGAATCCCAAGCAGGCTATGCACTTTCAGCCCAGAGCCCAATGTGGGGCTCGAACCCACGAAACTGTAAGATCATGACCTGAATTAATATCAAGACAGTCAACCAACTGAGTCGTCCAGGCACCCAGCCCTTAGTAATTGTTGGAAGAAAACTAGATTTGATCTGTTGCAAAAGATTTCGGGATATCCCTTTAAGGAATTTCAGTCTTTTCCTTTAGTGCAGAAACTGGCAAACTATGGCCAGAGCAAATCTTATAAATCTTGTTAGTAGCCTGTTTTTCTTTTTTCTTTTTTAAAAGCTTATTTATTTATTTTGAGAGAGAGAGAAAGAGAGCACAAGCACGGGAGGAGCTGAGGGGGGGGTGGAGAGAGACAGAATCTCAAACAGGCCCCATGCTGTCAGCTCAGAGCCCGACTCAGGGCTCAAACTCATGAACTGTGAGATACCATGACCTGAGCTAAAACCAAGAGTTGAACATTTAACCAGCTGAGCAACCCAGGCACCCCGGAAGCCTGTTTTTCTTAAATAATGCTTTATTTGGGAACAGCCACATCCCATTCATTTACATATAGTCTGTGGTGGTTTTTGCTGAGTTGAATGCCGGCGACAGACTGTATAACCTACACAGGTATTTGCTGTCTGGTTCTTTACAGAAAGTTTGCAGACCTGTTCTTTAGACCCATGAGTCATCATTAGTAACAACAGGGTTTCTCAGCCTCAGCACTTTGACATTTTGGGCTGATTATTTGTTGAGAGGGCCTGACCTGTGTGTTGTAGGGTGTTTAGCAGCATCTCTGATCTCCACCTAGTAGATGTAGCTTCCCCCCACCCCCTGCCAAGTTTTGCCAGTCAAAAATGTATTCAGACACTGTCACATGACCCCTGGAGGTCAAAATTGCCTTCAGTTGAGTATAAAATATAGAGGGATGCCTTGGTAGCTCACTTCAGTTGAACATCTGACTCTTGATTTTGGCTTAGGTCATGATCCCAGAGCTCCATGTTGGGCCCCACACTGAGCATGGAGCCTGCTTCAGAATCTTTTTCTCTCTGCCCCTCTTCCCCCTCGCTCTCTGTCTCTAAAAATTAAATAAATGAGATAGAAATAATCATTAAAAAATAAGATCTAGAAACAAAATATATGAATATCATAAATATGTGAACCATAGTAATGATTTTCTTTGACTAAACATTTCATTTCTAATTTTGTTTTTACATGTGAGCTAGTTTTTGTTAAATTCCTAGCTTTTGGCAGAAGAGTAACTGAAGAAAAGGGAGCATTGTAATCCTTCTAAAGGTTTTTCTAACAAGATGTCAGAAAGTACACTCGGCATAGTTTTTCTTCCTGAAGAGATTTCACAACTTTCTTCTTATTTCCCATGTTGTCATTCTGTCTTGTTTTTGTTGAGAAATAGGATGGTATAATGAGGAAGCACTGGCAAGAACTCAGTCACTTCATCTGTAAAGTGGTATTTTATCTAATCCGTAATGTTGTTAGAATGAAATAAAAGTATATAGAAAGCCTCTGACACATAGGCTGTAAAAATGGTAGCTGCTTCTCATTTTTTTAGTAACATTTACCTCCAGTTGCTTTTTCAACCAGTGGCTTCCCAGTGGTTCAGTTGGTGCCCATTGAACAAACTGATCCGGTGTGGTTTGAGGCCAGGTCTTAGAATACAATAACTTGTTACACATAAAATGTTACACATTTTCATAGGTTGGGATTTCTTTTTCTAACTTACCTTATCTTTCTAGATTCACTTTTTGGCAATTAAAATTGCCCTGTTCTCGATCTTAGATAATACACCTGTCTGTAAGGGAGTTGTCAGTTTTATGTGGCAGACAGTGAAGACACCGCATAGTGATTAAAAGCATGGACTTTCAAGCCTAATTTCCTGTGTTCCATTTCAGTTTTGCCACATACTAACTATGTAGTCATGTACAAGACATAGAACCTCTGTCTGTATCAGTTTTCTTACAAGGTCATTATGAGGAATAAAATGAAATAATTTATGTAAAGTGCCCAGTATAGTGCCTTGTGACATAGTAAATGCCAAATAAATGGTATTATTTACTCACATGCATAGTGTCATACACATCCAAAAATTTATAGGAAGTAAAATTATTTGAAGAAATGTTTTAAAATGTAAATGTTTAAGTTTTACTGGGGCTAAAATGTGATATGAAGTTTTTATTTTGTTTTTTTTTCTTTAGGTATTACATGAAACCTTTCCTAAACATACATTTCTAATGAATGGCTTAATTCAAGGAGTAAAGGTAGGATCAGTGATATATATGCACACATACGCAATACACTTTTGTATATATAATTCTGCCAGTATATTATTGTTGTTAGTTAATGGACCAGTTCACTAAGTGTTAATTTTTACAATTTTGAGTATATCTCAGGGGCTTACTTAACACATTTATTTTTTTATACTTTATTTTTATTTTTGAGACAGAGAGAGACAGAGCACAAGCAGGGGAGAGGCAGAGAGAGAGAGGGAGACACAGAATCTGAAATAGGCTCCAGGCTCTGAGCTGCCAGCACAGAACCCTACGTGGGGCTCGAACCCACGAACTTCGAGACTGTGACCCGAGCCGAAGTTGGATGCTTAACCGACTGAGCCACCTAGGCGCCCCTACTTAACACTTTTAAAATGAACTGGGTTTTAAATATCATTTGACTCAAATATAGCCAACTATGTATAATGATAAACCACATCATAACAGACCCCCGTGTTTTATGTGTTGGCATTTTTATTCTAGAATGCTTTTATAAACTAGCAACAAGAATATAGACTGAAAAGAACTATTTTAAAAATGTGTAAATAAGTATAAAACTGTATGATAAAGTCTTAATTATTCTACATACTCTTTAGTCTTTTTTGTTTGTTTGTTTATTGTCAAATTGGTTTCCATATAACACCCAGTGCTCATCCCCACAAGTGCCCTCCTCCGTGCCCATCATCCCTCTTCCCTTCTCCCCCTCCCCCATCAGCCCTCAGTTTGTTCTCAGTATTCAAGAGTCTCTCATGGTTTGCCTCCCTCCCTCTCCCCACCTATTTTTCCCCTCCTCCTCCCTCATCATCCTCTGTTAAGTTTCTTCTGTTTCACATATGAGTTAAAACATGGTATCTGTCCTTCTCTGCCTGACTTATTTCACTTAGTATAACACCCTCGAGTTCCATCCACGTTGCTACAAATGGCCAGATTTCATTTTCTTACTGCTGTGTAGTATTCCATTGTATAGATAAACCACATCTTTTTGAACCATTTGTCAGTTGATGGACACTTAGGTTCTTTCCATGTTTTGGCTATTGTTGAGAGTGCTGCTATGAACATTGGAGTACACGTGCCCCTATGCATCAGCACTCCTGTATCCCTTGGGTAAATTCCTAGCAGTGCTATTGCTGGGTCATAGGCGAGTTCTAGTGTTTTTTGAGGAACCTCCACACTGTTTTCCAGAGGGGCTGCACCAGTTTACATTCCCATCAACAGTGGAGGAGGGTGCCCGTTTCTCCACATCCTCGCCAGCATCTTGAGTGTCCTGACTTGTTCATTTTTGCCACTCTGACCATTGTGAGGTGGTATCTCAGTGTGGTTTTAATTTGTATTTCCCTGATGATGAATGAGGCTGTATATACTCTTTACTCTTGATTCCATTTGATCAGCAAGGTTTATAAACAGATAGTTTCCCCGTGGATATAAAAACAGATAGTTAACATGATATTCTTTCTAGAATTGCTAATGTGAAATTATTGTGACTGAGAATTGATTAGAGCATTTCATATTAATATGTAACCAGAGTCCTTCAGGTGATTTTAGATAGTCTTTGGGAAATTTTAAATTATATAGAGGAGAAATAAGTTATCTAAAGTTTGGTGGTAATCATACTTATGTTAGAGATAAACTGTTAAAAAATTCTTCTATCATGTAGAATGATTTCTTTTTGGCTCATTGATATACACATTATACATATTTTCATTTACTTTTTTTAGGGTTTGTTGTCATTCCTCAGTGCCCCACTTATTGGTGCTCTTTCTGATGTTTGGGGCCGGAAATCCTTCTTGCTGCTAACAGTATTTTTCACATGTGCCCCAATTCCTTTAATGAAGATCAGCCCATGGTATGTACATAATCAGATTATTGCAGTTAAACATCATTGTGTTCATTGTTTTCTGAATATTCCTATTTCTTTCACTTTTTTGCCATCTTACCAATGTAGGTTTTAATTTTATTCTTCCAACATGTTTATTCTTTGACGGAGTAGAGGGTCCTTAAAAATACAGTGTCTAAGTAATAGTTCATAAAGGTTATAGAACTGGATGCTACTGTAGGAAGTATGTAGATTATTGGTTAATCTTTTTTTGGATTTCATAGCTCAAAATAATAGTTGCTTTAACATCAAGGAAACTTATTTCTTTCTCCACATAAAAGAAGTTAGGAGTTGAGCAGCTCAGAATGGGTTTGGCAGTTCTGAGGAACCATACCTTTCCAATCTTCTGTGCTCTGCCATCCTTTGCTCCCACCTCACAGTCCAAGATGGCTGCCTGAGCTCCCTCTTGTGTCACACTTCGCGCAGCAAATTGGAAAGAGTGGTTAAGATTGCACAACACCTTCCTACGTGGAAACTACAGAATTCCCGCCCAGCCTCTGATTATATACGTTTGGTTAGATTTCAGGCATTTGCCTCTCCTTGTCACAAGAAGCTGGGCTCATGGCCACGCTAATTAAAATCAGGATATTTTCACTGAGGAGGAAGGGAGGGAAGCTCACAGTGAGAATGATTTTCCCAAGATAATAGAGCTCAGTTTAGTTGTAGATTTATTTATTCTCTAATGTTCTACTCCACTGCATATTAATGTTAGTTAATTCTACATCATAGATGGGCTGTTTTCCCATGGTTATCTAGAAAGGTTAAGGGTATGTAAGGGGCAGAATCTTCCTCTTGTAGATTAGTTACTTAGAATTCTAAGGTGAAACTCTGAATGAACAGTAGTCACACAAATGAAATCTTAACTAAAGGAGTCTAGAGGATGAACAGAAAATTGCTGTGGAAAGTAATGTGTTAGAAAAAATTTAGTAAGCAAACCCTAGTAGAATATTTGGAAAGTTCATTTTGATTACACATGATTTTTTTAAAACATTCAGCATGACAATAGAAATTTCTTATTCCTGGCCAGTTATTTTGAAATCATACATACCAAAATGCAGTTTGCTTTTTATTTATTTAAGTTCATTTATTTATTTTGAGAGAGCATGCCTGCGCACATGCTTGAGGAGGGATCGGGTAGAGAGTAGAAGAGAGAATGCCAAACAGCCTCTGCACTGTCAGTGTGGAGCCTGATCTGGAGCTCAAACTCATGAATTGTGAGATCATGACAGGAGCTGAAATCAAGAGTTGAACGCCTAACCAACTGAGCCACCCAGATGCCCCTGTAGTATGCTCTTTTTAAAATACCTTATGTTCACTCTTTATAGTAATTATTCTCAGTTTCATTTGTGAATACTGCCATACAAGTTTCTTCTGTGTGAAGACTGAGTTGTTTGTTTTGCCAACATTTGAAAAGCTAAAGATAGCTTTTATAGAATAACATCTAGTTTCTATATATGTTATGGCATAAAATAGAGTGTAACTTGTTCCTTCATTTTATTTACTGAATTTTGTTTTTTGTGTAGTGCTGTGGTGGGAAATATTAATGGATGAGTTATAATAGACTTTAGTTTGTTGCTGTTTTTAGTAGAAACAACAAAGCCACTTAACTGTTCAATACTTGGGTAAAATATTGACGTAAATATATTTTAAGTATTCCTGCTTAGTAGCTGAATTGTTTTTGAAGGGCCACTTCTAATGCTGTGTTTTCATTATATCTGTGGCTTGTGATTTATAGATGACTTAATCCATGAACTATCTTAGTAAGCCATTGATGGAAATAAGCTATTACTCTAACTCACTTATAGAAACAAAGGAAGGTTAAAGTAATGGTAATTAATCTGTTTTTTTGCCAATTATCTTTATATCCTAGGTGGTACTTTGCTGTTATCTCTGTTTCTGGGGTTTTTGCAGTGACTTTCTCCGTGGTATTTGCATATGTAGCAGATATAACCCAAGAACATGAAAGAAGTATGGCATATGGACTGGTATGTGTGTTTATTCTATTCTTTGTATCTGTAAAAAAACACTGTTTTTTTAATTATTTCATATTACAAAGAGTGCAAGCCTTTGCGTTACAAAAAAGATTCTTTTTTGCATAAAAACATTTCATAATAAAACCTTCCGTTACGTTAATGAATGGCTTATATGAAAAGTTTATTGCAGGGGTGTCTGGGTGGTTCAGTCAGCTAAGGGTCCAACTCTTGATTTTGGTTCAGGTCATGAGCTTGTGGTTCATGAGTTCACACCCTGCACTAGGCTCTGTGCTGACAGCAGGGGCCTGCTTGGGATTCTCTCTCCCTTGCTCTCTTGCGAAAATAAATAAACATTTAAAACAAATTTTTAAAAAGTGTTTTTCAATACAAAGCCTTGTGTTTTGATACTTTCAGCATTAGTCATGTATGGCAGACTTAAAATTATAGAACATTTTTACCTTATACAAGCTCTCTTTGAAAGAATACTGAAAATAAATTATTTACTGTCATGAGTTTAAAGCATTACTAATATTTAATGGCTACTCTAAAATGAAGTAGGCTAATATCTAGGTCAGGTATCAGCAAAACTGTTCTGTGGCTTTGTGGGCCACACATAGTTTTGTTCATTATTGCTCCTGTGTGTATCTCTTTAAAAATGTAAGAACCATTCTTAGCTGGATTGAGCCCACAGGTGGCAGTTTGCCAACCTCTGAACACTGTTTTGGGAAATGAGTTATTCAATGGCAGTGTATTCTGCTGTCTGTCAAACCTAGGAGGAAAATAGTTAACATGGGCATAATAGTATACAGATAATTATTAGATCGCCGGAAGTAGGACAGTGATCAATTTCAGCAAATACAGGACAAGCATCTTTTTTTCTAAAAGTTTATTTATTTATTTTTGAGAGAACATGCATGTGCACACATGCAGGGAGGGGCAGAAAGAGAAGAAGAGAGAATCCCAAGCAGGCTCTGTGCTATCAGCTCTATCCCACGAACCATGAGACCTGAGCTGAAATCAAGAGTCGGATGCTTAACTGACAGAGCCACCCAGGAGCCCCAAGATAAGCGAATGTTATATCCGCTGAATCTTGTTTTACAAGAGACTGTCATCTTTGATTCAAAGGACACTATATAACAAAGAATCATAGAATTAGGAAGTTTTGAGGAGAAATACCTGTAATGAGAATTTTAAAAAATACTGATTTCAGTTGTAAACTTAGAACATTAAATGATACAAAGTTGATGGCCTGTTATTTTTTTTATATGTTTATTTATTTTGAGAGAGAGCAGGGAAGGGGCAGAGAGAGAGGGAGAGAGAATCCCAAGCAGGCTCCGCACTTGAACTCACAAACTGTGAGGTCGTGACCTGAGCCTAAACTAAGAGTCAGACGCTTAACCGACTGAGCCACCTAGGTATCCCAAAAAAATTTAAAAAGCTTTATTGAGACACAATGTATATACCATAAAATCCATCTGTTTTATGTGTATAATTCAGTGAATTTTAATAATTTATATAGTTGTACAACCATGACCACAATCCAGGTTGTGTTCAGTATTTTTTTTTTCTTTTAGTCATATCAGATCCTTGAAATTAATAATTTTCTCCCTGGAGGCTTTATATATTAAAGGCATATTCTAGCAAATGACAGGTGATTCTCATAAAAATAATACAGATGCACCTCACACTGGAGAAGGTGGTCCTCTCTCTGTCTAACCAGAAAAATAAGGCCACATGGAGGGGAGAATGGAAGAGAAGGGAAATGACATGAAACACCTACACTCTAATTGGACCTGCTCACTGCCTCGAATACATGGTGTCTGTGAATACCGTCAGGAAGCCTCAGTGACCCCCACAGTGAGAATCATTGCTCCTTTGTCCACTTATGTTCCAGACTCCTGCTCATCCCCAAGTTCCTCTGAGACCACAGCCCACTGTATTCAATTTGCTAGAGCTGCTCTAACAAAATACCACTACCGTCTAGTTTTAGAACATTTCCATCAGCCCAAAGCCCATATGTCATCTGTCTCCACCCCTCACCTCAGGCAGCCAACCACCAGTCTTTCTGTGTTTGTAGTTTTGCTTTGAATAGGAATTTCTCATAACTGAAATGATAAAACACATAGTCTTTGGGTCTCTGCTTAGCATAATCTTTTTTAAAAAAACATTTTATTTATTTATTTTTTTGGTTTTATTTATTTTTGAGACCGAGAGAGACAGAGCATGAGTGGGGAAGGGGCAGAGAGAGAGGGAGACACAGAATCTGAAATGGGCTCCAGGCTCTGAGCTGTCAGCACAGAACCCAGTGCAGGGCTCAAACCCACAAACCGTGAGATCATGACCTGAGCCAAAGTCAGACGCCCCAGCATCATCTTTTGAGATTCATCCAGGGTGATAAATTTATCAGGACTTCCTCTTTGGCATAGTGTTCCAGTGTATGGAATATACTGCATTTTGTTCATTCACCAGCTGATGGACACTTGGGTCGATAGCAAGATGTTTAAAGGTATTAGAATGTTATGTACTTGTCAAATAATTGACCTTTGGAAATCAAATTGCTTCTTTTGAGCAGTTTTTAATAAACAGTAAAAATAAGCACTCCTGTGAAGTTAGATCCTCCATCAAAGAGTCACAAATGGCCTAGAAACAGAATAAAGCATAGGGTGGGGAGCAGAAACTCTTGCACTACAACATCAATCGCTAATTATCCACTACAGAGTGTAGTGTCTGTCAGGTGTTACTTGCTGTCACGTCTGCTGATGTGCAGGCCATTTTGTCTAAATGGTGAGACATATCTGAGATTAAGTTAGTCTCTGTTTTTTAAAGTTTATTTACGTATTTTGAGAAGGGGCACACGTGCGTGCAGGAGGGGCAGAGAGGGAAAGAGAATCCCTAGCTGGCAGCGTGGAGCCCGATGTGAACACAGACGTGGAGCTCGAACTCACGAACTATGAGGTCATGACTTAAGCTGAAATCAAGAGTCAGACACTTGACATACTGAGCCACCCAGGCGCCCCAGAATTAAAGTTCTTCTTCACCTGTGTCCGCTGTAGTCTGCGCCTTCACCAGAGATGTATGGGCTTCCTCAGAGTTTTAGAGACATGTTTAGTGATGTACTAACTGCCAAGGATCTGTGGTCCCATCCTTCCTAATTCTGCCACCTAAAGAGAGCACCAAGTTCAGTTTTATACTAGCGCTTAACGCTCCCTGATGAGAAGATAAAAGTCGAAGTCTTTAAGCTTTATTTCAGCCAGCCTTAAATATTCATCAAGGTAAACATTCATTTCAGTATTGGGGGAAAAAGTCATACTGGCAGTGGGTTTCTTCAGAACATTGTGTTTTAGACTTCTTTCAGGCCATTACATTTTTTTTAGTCTGTTTCTTTTTTTAATGTTTATTTTTTGAGAGACAGAGACAGAGCATGAGCAGGGGAGGGGCAGAGAGAGAGAGACACACAGAATCTGAAGCAGGCTCCAGGCTCTGAGCTGTCAGCACAGAGCCCGATGTGGGGCTGAAACTTATGAACCACGAGATCATGACCTGAGCCAAAGTCAGACAGTTAACCACCTGAGCCACCCAGGTGCCCCAAGAATCTGATTCTTAAATAAAAAATCTAATTCTTTTCTGCAAAAGAAGAGAGTCTAAGACAAATGGCGGAGCCAGGAGAGGGAGGGTGCAGCGGGAGGACTGACGGAAATCCGAGCTGTGTGGTGCTGAGTCGGGCTGTCCTGACTAACCCCTTCCTGTCGACTTTGACTTGTGGCAGGTGTCAGCAACATTTGCCGCGAGTCTGGTAACGAGCCCTGCGATCGGAGCGTACTTGGGCCGAGTGTACGGGGACAGCCTGGTGGTGGTCCTGGCCACAGCAATAGCGTTGCTGGACATTTGTTTTATCCTTGTTGCCGTGCCAGAGTCGCTGCCTGAGAAGATGCGGCCGGCATCGTGGGGAGCACCCATTTCCTGGGAACAGGCTGACCCCTTTGCGGTAAAAAGTTTGTTTTTTCCTTTGGCAAAAAAGGGAATGTATGATGCAGTGCAATATTAATATTTTGCTGTGGATGTTTCTTTGGGGAAAACATCTTGACAGATTTTAAAAAATATTTTGAAATACTTTTTGGAGTAGTTTGGGGAAGATGAAATACATTTTTAAAAGATAGCTAAAGTGTCTGTATGGCCACTGCCAGAAGAAAGCACTGCATATTCTTAAGAGCGGTTCAGTGTTTGGGTATAAAACCTTATATCCGTCTTTTTCTTATTCTAGTCCTTAAAAAAAGTGGGCCAGGATTCCATAGTGCTGCTAATCTGCATTACGGTGTTTCTCTCCTACCTACCAGAGGCAGGCCAATATTCCAGCTTCTTTTTATACCTCAGACAGGTAAAATCCTATTCTTCCAAGGTGGGCTTTTTTTCCATCGTATAGTGCCTCAATAACAGAAATATTTAATCTTGAGAGTACTGTCATAGAAGAGACTGTTAAATGAGTCCTATTTTGTAAGTAATGACTCACTAGAATTCCTGTGTAGTAGGGTTGATGTTCTATATGCATCTCTCTTAAGACTTTTGGCTTATGCAGAAAGATAGAATTATCCTGTTGATGTGTGTGGCTTGAGTTTATGTGTTGCTTACAGACATGATGTGAAGCTTATAAATTCATTCACTTACTCCATCTCTTTGTGATAGAGCATAGATTAGTCAAGCAGCTAGCCATAATGAAAGCGTTAGTTTTTTCTCTTTGATACTGATCTTACCAAGCACAATCAACCCTTTATCAAGACCTGTAAAAAGCATGAACAGCACAATACCTATTTGTAAAATGGATTCTGAGTGCTTGATAGCTGTCTCCCATTTATTAAATCTAAGTCTAAATCAAGGGACTTAGATTTACCTAATCTAAATTAAGTAGCTTTTATTTTTAGTATGTTAACAGTTGTTAGGATTGGGTTCTCAGTGAAAGCCAGATTCTTCCTCTGAAGAATTCTTTGGTTATAAATGAGTTGTATTTTCTTTTTCTGATGTTAATGTATAAGTAGTTTGATAACCGTGTGATGTTAATGTACAAATAGTTGCATTAGTATGGTATTTGTTGTGCTTTTTACTAATTAATGTTGCTTTTTCTGGAAATGTTCTAGATAATGAAGTTTTCACCAGAAAGTGTTGCAGCATTTATAGCAGTTCTTGGCATTCTTTCCATTATTGCACAGGTGAGTTTCTTTTTGTTAGAGTGATGAACTAGATAGTTGATTCTGGTTGATCACCTACATGGGGCCTTATGTGATACTCAAGTGACATTTTCTTGGTGTAGTCACCAGTGTCAGGAATCTGAGATTTGTGGGTTTAGAAACTCTCCAGTTTGTTAAGTATTGTTAGTCTTGATCAGATTTTGGGGACTGACACATATTAATCAATATATGATGTATAAACCAGAAAGATAGTTTGATTTACACTAGAGTATACACCTGCATGAAGTCNTTAACCGACTAAGCCACCCAGGCGCCCCTTTAATGTTTATTCTTGAGAGAGAGAAAGAGTGCGAGCGAGGCAGGGGCAGAGAGCGAGGGAGACACAGAATGTGAAGCAGGTTCCAGGCTCTGAGCTGTCAGCACAGAGCCCAACGTGGGGCTTGAACTCACGAGCTGTGAGATCATGACCTGAGCTGAAGTCAGACGCCCAACAACTGAGGCACCCACGTGCTCCAAAGTTAAATATTTTATATTAGTCCTTAAATATTTATTGCATACCTACCATGTGTCAGGTACTGGTGATGTACCAGTGAACTTAACTAAATCCCTGCTGTGGTAGAATTTGCAATCTTGCAGAATAATACAAAATTAACAAATATGCCAATGCAAACATATCAGGTATAATGAAAACTATAATGAAAAATGGTTGGGAATCTAGAGAGTGACTGGGGGCTGGGTGTTATTTTATCTGGAAGGGTTGGGAAGGCCCTGCTGATACAAAGTGACATTTGAGCAGAAACCCAAAAGAATGAAGAACAAGCCATGAGAATATCTGGAAGAAGAGGATTCTAAGTGGCAGGAACAGAAAAAAAACTTTCAGGACAGAATGTACCTGGCATGTGTAAGAAACAGCCAGGAGCCAAGTATGGCTCTTGCGCCGTGAGCAAGGGAGAGACCTTTAAGAAATGGAATCTGAAAGGTGGAGGGAGACCATCATCTACGACCTCACAGGTTGTCCTAAGATTTGACAGGAAGATAGGAAGCCATTAGAGGGTTTTGAGCAGAGGAATGGCCTGAACTATTTGTCTTGGAAACCGTTGGTAGCCGGTGGTTGTTTGGTGAATAAGATATTAATCAACCCAGGAATTTGGATCTCCTTAGATGTTTCACCTTGGCCTCCAAACTGTCTCTGTTCCACATCAAGTACTGTGCTCCAGTGACCAGAATTTTCTCAGTCTGTCCTTCTCCTTTTTGTGAAAAAGCCCCACATGTTCTTCCTATTCGGGTTTGTTTTTTCTAGACTCTGTAGATGATCTGATCTAACACTCTTTCCCACCTTAGATCCAGTCTTCTAGATTACAGCTTTCTTTGTTTTTTTCTTAAAATGAAAGGCTGGATCCATTTACTAGAACTCTAGTATGTTTCACCATCTCTTAGGTGTAGGATTCCTTCTGCAGATCTCATCATTTATGAATTTTTTGGTAGGTTTAGTGATAAATTTCAAATTTAAATTCTATAATATCCCCGTGACCTCACACATGCATACACATGGCATTGAGTGTTAGTACTATTTCTAATTTCCCTCTTGTCTTGAAGCTCCTTGATCAGAAATAATGTTGCGTTCCTTCCTGGCTATCAGAAACGTGCACTTCAGCTTTGAAAGGTATTGTTGCCTATAACTTCGTGAAGCCTAACACCAAGGAGAATGTACAAATAGAGTAGAGCTTGATGAGCTATCAAATGTTAAACCAGTCTTGAATCCGGGGATAAATCCAGCCTCCTCATGAGGTTCTACCTTTTTCACACATTGCTGAGATTGTATTTTGTTGAAGATTTAGGTGAAAAGAACAAGCTGACATTTACTATGAAGCTTAAGAGATTAATAGCTCTGAAGTGTTAGGAAGTTTCATTTCATATTTAACTGATCGTGGAAGCAGCGGGTGCCTAATAAATTCAGGCAGTAACCCTGTGGAATGCTTGAGTAATGTGAGGGTGCTTCCGAGGAAATTTTCCCTCTACTCAGTAGACGGCACCTGGCACAAAAGGACACAAGGTGGGAAACGGTCTCTAAGAGCCAAGAATCCAGAGGGGCAGACATGGGAATACAGGAGGGGGCGTGGTTGGGTTTGGATTCAGAGCACTCACAGTGCCTGGAGTCTGGGAAGAAATGGGCCACCAGCCAGCCAGCGTTGATGGTACAACAGACATTATGTACACAGTCCACAAAGAATATGGTCCTTAAAGGACCATTTAACTTTCGAGGCCCACATAGATAAACTTTTTGAGATGAATTTTCACATTTAAAAATTGAGAAAATTAGTTGGACTTCAAAAACAGGTGAGAGGAAGTATGTGGCTTATGTAGAAATACTGATAATTACATTACTGTGTCATTATATGAACTAAAATGTTTAGTATATAACCCCAAAGGTAGAATTCTCCTGTGTTCTCATTTATGTCAAGTATCATTGAGAAGAATTTGTTTACTGTTGAACCGTGAAGTCAGGGAAGGCCTGTGTCTTTGAGCCTCCTCTCTAGCGGCACAGAGCTCCTTACGGCTTCCCCTTTGTTCCTTTTTACTGCCTGCCCCCGTGCCTTTGCTCCTGCTGGCCTTTCTCGCCTTCCTCCGCCCTAAGTATCCCTTCTCTGAGCTCCTGTATTAACTGGGGTGTATCTCTATCACTGTATAGTACAGTGTACATGGGTTTTACCTCTGTTTATTTCTGATTATTTTTCCTTGTTACCAAGCTTGTTGAGTGTCTGTAGTACTAGAGCTCTGAGCAGACTGTGAGGTTAGGGCTCGCTCACGTTCATCTTGGTTACTGTAGTACCTTGTACTGTGCCTGCACCCAGGTACGTGCTAAATTAGTGGGCACTGGTTTTTCTCATGGTGTTTTAAAAACTTTTATTATTTTTATTTTTTATTTTTGAGAAAGAGAGGCTATGAGTAAGAGAGGGGCAGAGACACAGGGAGAATCTCAAGCAAGTTCTGCACTGTCAGCACAGAGCCCGCCCGACATGGGGCTCAAACTCACAAACCGTGAGATCATGACCTGAGCCCAAATTAAGAGTTGGATGCTTAACCGACTGAGCCACCCAGGCGCCCACGTTTTAAAAATTTTAAAAGGAGCACCTGGCTGGCTCAGTCAGTAGAGCGTGCAACTCTTGATTTCAGGGTTGTGAGGTTTGAGCTATATGTTGGGTATACAGATTACCCAAAAAAATAAAATCTTTTAAAAATAAATAAAAACTTTAAAAATTAGTGGTAAGCATTTCAAAATTAGGAGATTAGGGGCTGGCTGAGCACCTGGGTGGCTCAGTTGGTTAAGTGTCTGACTTGGGCTCAGGTCCTAATCTTGTGGTTTGTGAGCTCAAGCTGTGTTTTGGGCTCTCTGCTGTCAGCACAGAGCCTGCTTCGGATCCTCTGTCCCCTCTCTCTGCCCCTCCGCCACTTGCTCTCTGTCTCTCTCTCAAAAACAAACATTAAAATAAATACATAAAAATTGGGAGGTTACGTGAAAATATGGGTACGTAGCTTCTCCCCCAAAACAATTAGGTGTGGAAATATGGACAGACCCACTTCTCATTGGGAGCCAAACAGTTGCTGTCTGTCTGTCCCCTTTGAGGCTTTTAGGCCTCATCACCTCCTTGGTGCAAGGAGGCGTGAGTTTATAACGCTTGCACTAAATAAATGTTTACGTGAGTGCATAGATCTTGTACATATTTCTTTGTGAGTGCTCTCATCTAGTCCTCTGTATGCTGAGGACTCCCAAATCTCTACCTCCCCACCAGCCCCTGATTTCCTGTTTGACACATCTGCTGGGCATCTCAAACTGGACATAATCAAAACTAAAACCCAGATTCCTTCCCCTTAGCGCTGCTCATCTCACTTATGGGCATCACCACGCTCCTGGTTGTCAGGGCCACAAACCTTGGTGTCATTTTTGTTGAGTCTTGCCATTCTTTCTCCTTATCACACGCTCAGTCCATCAGATGGGATCTCCTGCTACCCCATCTCCAAAACACATTCTGAACTGAAGTGGTTCTCCCCGTCTCCATTGCCAGTCTAAGCCGTGGCTGTTGCCTCCATCTGGTCTCTCAGCTTCCATATTTGTCTCCCTACAGTTTATTCACCACTTGGCAGAGTAATTCTTCTTAAGTGAAATTTTAATCCTGTCTCGTTTAAAATTTTAATTTCCGTTGCAACCAGAATAAATCTAGACTCAAAGTGGCCTCATTTTGCCCCATTCTCCAAGTTGTTGAATACACTCTCGTTCAGGCCCTTTGCACTTGCTGTCCCTGCTTAGAGTGCTCGGTTCTCTGAGATATTCACATAACCACCCTCTCCTCTGCCTCATTCTGCTATCACCTGAGAAGGGCCTTCCCTGCCCATCATGGTTCAAGCAGCCCCTCTGTCACACAGTCCCGTTTCATTTTTTTCAAAGCAGCTACCGCCTGGAATTACCTTGCTAAACAGGTATGCCTATGTCTATCTTCTCTCCAAGACAAGGTATTCTGTTTGCTGACCAGTACTTTGACCTATTATCTGACCGTTGGGTCAGTGCCCTTAGACCTAGAATGGCAGTGGGATATAGTAGGAACTTGGCAAATATTTGGTTAACTGACCAAAACTGATGTCAGTTAACTGTTAACTAGCTGTGTTCATCTTGGTTAAGTCATAAGTCATTTAACCTTTAGGACAAAATGAGTTATACTAAATTAAGGGACACCAAATAATTTTTCTTGTCTAGCACACTGTATATACTAAGCAATTTATTCCATCATTATTGAGAATATTGTAACGTATCTAAAATCACATGTACTTTCCACAAACACTTATTAAGAACTTACAGTAGGTGCTTGGGATACAAAGATACAGATATTTAAGGAGAGTTCCTGCCCTGGAGGAGAAAACCAGTGTTCCCAGTTAGAGTGTCCTGTAAACAGGAAGTTTTTCTTTGCTAACTGCTTACTCTGGGTGAGTTCCCTTATGTTATTGTGGCCTTGAAGAATGTAATCCAGTAAGGTTCCATGCCTTGTGGAACCCAGTGGGATTATACTCATTTGATTCAAGAAAGCTATCTCTCTTAATTGTTCAAGGAATCTTACAAGAATCTTCATTAGCTTTCCACTGGCTTATTTGTAATTAAATCTGATTAAACTCTTTTTTAAAAAATGTTTGTTTATTTTTGAGACAGAGACAAAGCTTGAGGTGGTGAGGGGGAGAGAGAGACACACAGAATTTGAAGCAGGCTCCAGGCTCTGAGCTGTCATCTTAGAGCCTGACATGGGGCTTGAACCCACGAACTGTGAGATCATGACCTGAGCCAAAGTTGGACACTTAACTGACTGAGCCACCCAGGCGCCCCTGATTAAACTCTTAAATGGTTGTATCCATTTAAAGAATTTCAAACTTCTGATTGATAATTGTACATTTAAAATGTCAGCCAGTTATCAACTAGTGACTTCCTGAATTATTTTCACTTTTTCTGTATGAACTTACTATCTTCCTTAGGTAGTATATTTAATACTTTCATTAAAATAGCATGAAATGTTTTCTAATGTCCCCAGACCATTGCTGAATTTCTGTTAGCTTTGAAAGAAAAGGAAAAGAAAACCCATCCACTCATAATACTTATTAAATGCTTACTGTGTGCCACACACAGTGCTGAACACCCTATGTAAATATCATTTCATCTAACCCACATGACAAAGTTTTGAAGTAGGTACTGTGCTTGCCATTTTGGAAGAGACTATTTCCGAGTGAAGTAACTTGCCCAGAGTCATACAGTGAGAGCCAAGATTATGATCTGGGCAGTTTTCCCAAAAGCTGTGTTCTTAAACCATACATTTCCCAGATCATACTTGTTACACCTTTTTTACTGTTTGTCAAAGCATCATGGTTTCAGCAATAATTTAGATGAAGGATGTGGAGTAATTGTACAGTTTCACTTTTATTTAGGTGAGAGAATAAGCATTTTGGATTAATTTGGACTTGTAAAAGCTTTTAAAGCTATTATATAACAGGATCTCCAAATCATTGGTTCGAACTTTTTGATGCTACAACTCACAATTTCTGACTTAAGTGGTCAGTAGAAATGTACTTAAGAGAAAGTTCACTTTTCTATTTCCAGTTTTGTTTTTTCCTGAATCTGGATCTGTGTCAGCAGAGGGACCATTCATCTGCTATGACCTGGAGTAACGGTCTCAAGATACATTCGGGGCAATTGTTAAAAAGCCAAAATGTAAAAACGTGGTAATAGTCCTTTTACATTACAGATTGAAGAAAGTCACAGAGTATCTTTTCTTATTTTTAAAAAGCTCTTTTCTGGGATAAACCGTTCTATTCTGGTTTTTGTTCTTTCCTAGACTATAGTGTTGAGTTTACTTATGCGATCAATTGGAAATAAGAACACCATTTTATTGGGTCTTGGATTTCAAATATTACAGCTGGCATGGTATGGCTTTGGTTCAGAACCTTGGTAGGTATATCTTAATTTTTAAGATTTTGATGTTTTTGTTTTTTTCAGCTTTATTGAGGTATAATTGACAGACTTTTTGTTTATATTTGCTTCTCATCTAAGGCTTAGTATTAGACTTTAATCGGTCTCCTGTGCTTCCCCCACCGCCCCCAAAACGTATATAATATAGATTTCTCATTTGGGTGTTTGCATATTCTAGGATGGCTTGAGGATAGAAAAGTGTGGCATTCTTTTGTACTATGGGGCAGGTTAGATTTTTTTTTAATTTTTTTAATGTTTTTATTTATTTCTAGGAGAGAGAGAGAGAGACAGTGTGAGCAGGGGAGGGTCAGAGAGAGAGGGAGTCACCGACTGAAACAGGCTCCAGGCTCTGAGCTGGCAGTCAGCACAGAGCCTGACGCGGGGCTCGAACCCACAAACCGCAAGATCATGACCTAAGCGAAAGTCGGACGCTTAACCGACTAAGCCACCCACGCACCCCGGGGCAGGTTAGATTTTTAAAATGAGATTAGTTTTTCAGTCTCTACTGAGCATTTAGTCTGTTTCTGTCATTAGGAAAAAAGCAATCTCAGAGCAGCAAAGCCCTGAAAGCCAGCATTATTTACCTTTTTTGTTTTTCTGGCTAGAAGGAAAGTATTGTGTAACGTATTACTGATGACCATGACACACTAGAAGTTAACAGAGAAAAGCCCAATTGTTTTGCTCCCAGCTTCGTGCCAGAGAAAAGGCTCTTTGGTTTTCCTGCCAGTCTGCACTGTGGGGTGATGCGAATAGGGACGTTGAGGACAGGCTGCCCGCGCACACCTCTGTGCTCACCGTCATGGGACTGAAGCCCACAGTTTCCACTAAGGTTTCATTCACTACAACATACCATCTCTTTGGATTTGGACAGGAGTGAGCATCAAGAGTGTGTTGATGGAGGTTTTGTTTTCCAGGCTAGTTTTTACAAAGAGGTGCTCACAGTTTAATCAGATACATTTCAAGGATCAAGCCCAGAACATCCAAGGCTTAGATCAGATATGTGTCCTCATACTGAGTCACAAGTCCATGGGAACATTGCCTGAAGAGTGACTGGCTTGGGAAACAGGACGTTGCTTTAGGTGCATTACCCACTATGCTCAGCGTGCCCCCATCCTCACCCGGCACTCAGACCTTGAAGTGACTTGCCCAGAGTCACACAAGAAGGAGGGAATAGAGCAAATCCAGTACTCCTTTTCCTGGCACCACAGCCACTTTGCAGTAACGGTCACTTGGAGTTTTAAGTATGTATTTTGACTGATGGGCACAGTGGAGAATTTATTTTTGTTTGGCTGCTTTTGGTTACAGGATGATGTGGGCTGCTGGGGCAGTAGCGGCCATGTCTAGCATTACCTTTCCAGCTGTCAGTGCCCTTGTTTCACGAACTGCTGATGCTGATCAACAAGGTGAGCTGATGAGAGAGAATTATTTAAAAGTTCAGAATATCCTAATCCTATGTTCCATTTGTTTCCTAAGTACAGAATCCTAAATGTATCTTTAGGATAAAGAATTTAACATTGCTTTCATTGTTAAGAGGAAAAGCAACTTCTAGGATACTGTCTTTAGGTGGATATAGAACTATGTCTCTCACTCTGTGGCCCTGTCTGTTCTCTTGCTACAAGATCACGTGACCTAGGTCGGCCACTTTATATTCACTATTAAGTGCTTGCTATGTTGGGCCAGACACCGTGGGTTTAAATAGCCCTTTTATTTAAATCTTATGTTTGAGTTATTTAAAGACCTAGAAAACACTGTCTTATGCTTTTGTGGTAGGAACATTTGCTCCTTGAAACACTAACAGATTATTCATTGAAAAGGATGTTTTCTCTAGTCATAAGAGTAAAACGGGATGTTACAAAAGAGCAGCAATGATGGTTGCTTAATGAGAAAGGAAAGGCGTGTGGCCGAAGCATATTGCATTTTAAATTTGAGAGAAGTTCTCAGAGAAAAGCAAAACCCAAACCCTAAGAAATTTTTTTTTTTTTAAAGTTTATTTTGAGAGAGAACAAGCAGGGAAGCAGCAGAGGGACAGAGGGTCTGAAGCAGGCCCTGTGCTGACAGCAGAGAGCCCAGTGTGGGGATTGAACTCATGAACTGGGAGATCATGACCTGAGCCAAAGTCAGATGCTTAACTGACAGTCACCTGTCAGGTGCCTCAATCCAAACTCTATATAAAGGGTCTGTCTTTGGCCAAATGGGGTCTTAAGTAGCTGCTTGAGACCGTTTTTAATTATGCTTGTGAAGTCATGCCTCATTTTCAGCCCGGGATGTTTTAAAGCGAAAATAAAGTGCTTCTGCCCACTTGTTTAGCTGGACCTCTGTATGGATTGGGTATACCTTGATCTCTTATTTGTATCATATAGCTTATGCTTTGCAGAGCTGATGGCCTCTAAGTACCTTTTATTTAAAAAAAATTTTTTTTAATGTTTTAGTTCTGGGGTGGTGCAGCATGAGTAGGGGAGGGTGAGAGAGAGAGGGAGACACAGAATTTGAAGCAGGCTCCAGGCTCTGGGCTAGTTGTCAGCACAGAACCCGATGCGGGGCTCAAACCCACAAACCGTGAGATCATGACCTGAGCCGAAGTCGGACGCTTAACCAACTGAGCCACCCAGGCGCCCCTCTAAGTACTTTTTAAAGTCATCGTAGTAAATTGCTAGTGTTTGAGTAAAGAAAGCTTTAGAATTTACTGTTTGTACCAGTTCTAAGGTAGGAAAAAAATAAGCGGAGCATTACATAATTTATGTAAATGATTTAGGTGTCGTTCAAGGAATGATAACAGGAATTCGAGGACTGTGCAATGGCCTGGGACCAGCTCTTTATGGATTCATTTTCTACATATTCCACGTGGAACTTAAAGAATTGCCAATGACAGGATCAGACTTGGGAACAAACACAAGCCCACAGCACCACTTTGAACAGGTAATTCCTCACTCACATGACTCACTAAATGGATAGTTCATTTAGCTGGACTGGAAAGATAAATGGCTTTTGGTCACTAAAGTTTTTATGTCAGATTTTTTTTTTTTTTTTTTAATTTTTTTAATTTACTTCTAGGAGAGAGAGAGAGAGAGAGAGACAGCGTGAGCAGGGGAGGGTCAGAGAGAGAGGGAGTCACAGACTGAAACAGGCTCCAGGCTCCGAGCTGGCAGTCAGCACAGAGCCCGACGCGGGGCTCGAACCCACGAACCGCGAGATCATGACCTAAGCGAAAGTCGGACGCTTAACCGACTAAGCCACCCAGGCGCCCCTATGTCAGATTATTTTAGATCTATAACACTTAAAAACCAAAGCCTAAAGGACCATGCTTTTCTGTCTACCTCTTTTCAAAATTGACTGTACATACTTTTTCCCTTGAGAAGGAATTGTTTAAATATTCTAGGTTGTCGTGTTCCACCGAATGTCATAGATAGCCATGTGTCTAGCCTACTAATCTGCCTCTCCTCCGGGACTTTGGTACTGCAGGAGTTCCCTGTAGTAAGCCTGCCGTCCATATGAAAAGTCAGTTAGGTGCTGATAAACCTCTTTTGTTCATTGTTTGCTCCTTAAAACTGAAACTATGAAAGGCAAACCTGATCATTTGGGCCAATACAAACAGCTCATCAGTTCCTTGCTTGTTCAGCATGAGTTCCAGACTGATCTAACCAGCTAGGACTAGTTTCAAATGAAAATGAATGTTTGTTTGTGAGCTACCCACAGGTTATACTGGCAGTGCACTGTTTTGCTAAGAATGAATGTAATTTTGAACTAAAACAAAGGCCGGTTTGATTCTTAATGGTAACGGCATTAGCTGTGTTTCCTTCACCTTTAGTTACTAGAGAATATAAACAAAGAAAATGGTCATAGATTCTGTTACTGTAGATACTAGTGTGTGCTTCTTAAGTTTACTCTTGAGATCTTCCTGTTGAACTTGACAAATTAAGTGAAGGCTCATAAAACGTTTAGATTTTGTGCTGCAAATGACAGTATTATTTATGCGTAGGCTGTTGTAAAACCGTCGTTTTGGCTGTTTCTTGGGACCATTTGTTACCAGAATTTTACAGCGAGAGTGTCCCTTTTCTTCTAAAAAGCAAATGCATTTTGTAACTGTGGCTTTAATGGAGAGAGGTGGTCTTGGCTTCTAATTCCTGGCAGTCTGTTAGTAGTAAAAGAGAAACGGTTCTTAAGAGCAGAGATGTTGGTGCAAAAATCCTAATTCTCTTTTCCTTCCTCAGAATTCGATCATCCCCGGCCCCCCCTTCCTCTTTGGAGCCTGTTCCGTACTGCTGGCTCTGCTTGTTGCCTTGTTTATTCCAGAACATACCAATTTAAGCTTGCGGTCCAGCAGCTGGAGAAAGCACTGTGGCGGTCACAGCCATCCCCATAGTACACAAGCGCCAGGAGAGGCCAAAGAACCTTTACTCCAGGACACGAACGTGTGATGAGGTGATGACTGAAATCAGGAAGACTTTTCTACCACACCCAGGTCTTAGTTTTCACCTGTAGTTCTGGATGGACACCCCCTTTCCATCTCCATGTACTTTAAGATTGTCTTAAGAGATGTATCTGCATGAATTCGTGGGAACTAAAGAAAGAACCAGAACCGGACAGTTTTCCAAAGATGTTACAATTTCTTTTGAAAAGAAACCTTTTGTTTATTAGCACCAATTTCTTGCCACTAAGCTTTTTGTTTTATTATATACATCCTTTAATTAAAAACTATATATGTACCTTCTTAGATACTAGCAACGTCTCTGCTACCATTTCCTACAGGTGTTGAGCTTTAACTCTCTGCTGACTCACAGCGAGACAGGAGTAGGTAGTACGGTTATGGACCTGTTCGTTTTAACATTGTAAAATCTTGGGTCAAATAATTCAAAGCCTTAACGCAGATGCACTAAAGTAAAGAAATGGTAAATGAACTGTTTGCATTAAAGAAAACAAACGAAAACAAACTCTTAAGAAAATTGTACTAAATCTGAATCATGTTTTAAGCTTGTCGGTAGTAATTTTATTTTAAAACATTCACCACTGTTTTTGAAATGAGAAAATATCAGCCATTTAGAATTTAAATTGGGGTAGAGCCTGTAAATCTAAACGCTGGCTCGAATTTGTTCCCCAGCTACTTCTACCACTATTCTTTTAATGTTTGCATAATCATAAGAACCTCAACACTTGAATACATAATCTAAAATTATATAGTAAAGCTGGTAGCCTTGAAAATGTCAATGTGATATCTGTATGTAGATAAATATATATAGTGGCCTTTCAGGACTGTCACAGTAACACTTTATTTACAGAGCTAATGTTTGTCCTAAATTTTCAGGACCCTAGAAGAGAGCTTTATACAATTCCTGATGTGAATTTCTCTAAAGTGTATATTTTTGTGTCCAGTTATATTATTTAAAAAAGTGTTACTTTGTAAAAATTGTACATAAAGTATTGTATAGTTTACACGGTTTTCATCTTGTGTGTGGTTATTGCGCAATGCTTTTTAAACTTGGAACATTCACTATGGTTAAATAAGGTCTTAAAAGAAATGTAAATATTCTGTTAATAAAATTAAATATTTTAATGATTTTTTTTTAAAAGCAAAGTCTTGATCTGTGATTCCCTAGAAGGTCTGTTTTGGCTTTATTTGTTACCATCATCATTTTTACAGTAACAAATCAAAGCTTTACACCTTTCCCCCTTTCGATCCCTTTTTTTCTCCCGCACTACAAAATACTCTTGTAGGAGGACAAAAGAAAATGAAAACCTAGTCCATAAATTAAATGCAAGTACTTAAATTCTAAACATAGTCTGTAGTTGCAGATCAGTCCTGTTTCTGTTTTTACATGTCACACTCCATAAATACTTTATTAACAAAGCTCACAGTTTACAGACATACATTCATTGCAACCTTGTGATTATTAACACATGTACAACTGTACACTGCAAAACCATTTCAAATCAAAAAGGACTACTTACTTGTAAATCCTAAATCCCATCCAAACTCTGTCACAATGTGTTATATATATTACATAATATTTACAGGAAAGATGCTAATACCAAGAGGTTACTTTCCAGAGGATTAGGATGTGCCCTGAAGTTACTGTAACCAAGTGTTCTTTTTAACGTTAACATAGCATATTTAAATGATAGCTAGATTAGATTAAAGGTCAACCCCATAATGGTTACTAAATGTTTTAGAATAAATCCTCTAGTTACGACTGCTTGCGACTACCAGCAGAGTTGCAAGGTATCACAGGACTCAATATTGTGGCTTCAGAAAAATACTAGCAAAGATTGTCTTACCAGGAGCCCAGTGACACTGGTGTGTGTCAACATCTCTTTCTTCATCTGTGTGGGGAGGTCCTTTAAAATAGTTTTTTAAAATCTCACACGAGCATTAGCAATCTTAGCAAGCAAACAACTGATTTATAGACTTCACAAGAGAGTGCTGCTCTGTATTGGGTGGTCATTGGTAAGAAAACAGAAGGGGGACCCTCCGAGACTTCGGTGAATTCTTTTTTTACCTGATTTTTTCCATATTCTTACTTGAAACTTTTGGTTACAGGGAAGAGAAAAGAGTTATAACTTCTAACAGTTATTCAATTTGCCTACTTTATTAAGCAAACGTTAAAGCGAACCCACTCTGATGTAAAAAAACAATGAATATTCCTGATGGTCTTTTAGTGTTCTGTACAGTACTAATTTTTAAAACATTCTACTACTACAAATTTAACTGCAAACCAAACTCATGAAGTTCAAAACGAAAGAGAAAAACTGGATGAGTGAAGACTTCCAGAAAACATTAAAATCCTACAAACTTTGCAGTTCAAATGATTAAAAGCACTCTGCCTAAACTGGTTATGTAAATACACTGTCCAAATTATTTTTATGATTTATCAAAATTACTTAGTAGACTTAATAGGTAATTTAAAGATGTCATAAGGAAAATGTTTACTTGTTATGATGGATTAATTTATTTTCATTCATTTAAGGTAATCTTAGGACTTTTCCATTTACTGTAAATGTCAATAATATAGGTATCTTTGGAGATAATCATTTTCCCTTATAATTCTCAGATGTCAAAACTTTTATTTTACCAATGAAAATGATAAAATGAATTATTAACATTCTTTGGTTTCATATCATGCCTGAGGTTTTCATTTACCCATATACTCTATGACTAAAATGTCCCTTATAAGGATCAACTCCCTCCTTAGAATTTCTGAGATTTCTGAGGATTCGTTTAATAAAATTCATATTATTCTATAAAAACACGGCGTTCACAAACTAAAAAGTGTCATTTCCTCAATCTCCCAGGCACACCTGGGCTCCTCTAGCTTGGCATAAACGACCGGTCCTTAAAAAAGATCCAAACGATCTAATACGTTAAGCTCAAGTAAACTTGGAAACTTGTTGGCTTAGGATATGATCTATGCTGTTCATATATTTTTAAACTGTGTGAATTTCTAAAATTTCAATAAAGAGCAAAAGGTCACACTAGCATCAACTGTTCGCTAACTGCCCAGGGAAATAGGCTGATGGTGCAGAAGGAAGCGCCGGGGGCTTTGAAGATGTCTGTACTGCTCCGAAAGTGCCATCTTTCTGATGGTCTGTAAATGAGGACAAAAAAAATTATTTGTATTCATGAAGTCTTTACCTAACACAGGTGATTACTCCATAGTGTACAGCCCATGTCAAGAAAGTCTTCTCACCTGGGTTACCGAACAGATTTTGGCTGAGTCCACGTAAAGGAATGCTATCTTCCCTTTTCTTCAGATATTTGGGTTCCAGCCCTAAATTTGCACCACTTGAAAGGAAAATAGTATTTATTTTTACAAAGCCTTGTTTTCACCTTAATAATTTTGAAAGTTTATCTTATTTGTATACATATATATACTATATGTGAAATAACAGAACTAAGTTATATTTATAGCCTTGTACAAAACAAATCACATTCTTCAGTAGTTTTTTAAAATTTTTAATGATTGTTTATTTTTGAGACAGAGCGACAGAATGTGAGTGGGGAAGGGGCAAAAAGAGGAGACGAAGAATTCGAAGCAGGCTCCAGGGTCTGAGCTATTAGCAGAGCCCGACGCGGGGATCAAACTCCCGAGCCATGAAATCATGACCTGAGCCAAAGTCTGACACTTAACCAACTGAGCCACCCAAGCACCCTTCAGTGGTTTCTTAAGCAAATAATTTATCCACAAGCCAGAGTACCCTTCTTCCCGATAAACGAAGTAGCACTAATAAGTCAAAGAGCTAAGATAAAGAATGTAGACTAGCAGCGCCTGGGTGGCTCAGTCGACTGAGCATCTGATTTCACCTCAGGTCATGATCTCACTGTTTTGTGGGTTTGAGCCCACGTATGGCTGTGCTGACAGCTAGGAGTCTGGAGCCTGGTTCAGATTCTGTGTCTCCCTCTCTCTCTGTCCCTCCCCCACTCACACACACTCTCAAAAATAAATATTAAAAAAAATTTTAGGAATGTAGGCTAAATGATAGTACTATGAAATTATAAAAGAGCAGTCATAAAACATAATAAGAGCAACCATAAAACAAATGATACATGATGAAAACATGTTTATGCCTCAAGAATATCTAATAACTTCTAACTCATATTTAAAATGAGTAACATTTTACCTTTGCCAAAGCTCTTCAAAATTTTGTAGTACTTCAAAGCTGTCACTAATATGCACTATTAAAATTCATACACAATAATGGATTCTAGTCAGATAAATACAAATCTAAAACTTTGAAGAAACTGGGGCATTTATGTAGTCCTATATTCCCCCTTTCCACTACCATATTCCTACTTTCTAAATCTGTCCAGTGTTAAGTTTCTCTAGTAGTTTCTGATAACAAGAATTTAAAGGCACTTGTAAAACAATGACATTACATTCTTAAAATTAAATGGTCTTTTGTCCAATTTTCAGTAGAGAAATAAGTGGATGAATAGGTATTTTCTTCAATTTTAGCTTTTAACCTTTGAGATACCCATTGCCATTTTTTCCTAGCTGACAATGGATAAAAAGGAAAAAACCAACTAAAACAGAAAACACTCAAAACAGCTGACCAGTCCTAGTTCTACAGACACACGATTATGTTTGATTTTGTGCCACAAATATGATCATCCTATTTTCTGCCAGTAAAACTGCTGCCGGGTGTATGAGAGTTAAATGTATCAACACAGTTGGGGCACGTGGGTGGCTCAGTCGGCTCAGCAGCCAACTTCGGCTCGGGTCATGATCTCACGGTCCATGAGTTCGAGCCCCTTGTCGGGCTCTGTGCTGACAGCTCAGAGCCCAGAGCCTGCTTCAGATTCTGTGTCTCCCTCTCTCTGCCCCTCCCCCACTCAAGCTCTGTCTCTGTCTCAAAAATAAAATAAACATTAAAAAAGAATTTTAAATGTATCGACATGGCGTTGTGCCATTAACACGAACCGCAGGTGCTCTGGCTCCGGAGCACGTGTGAGGTCACAGAAACATGTCAGGACTTCCAGGAATTCTTTTTTCTTTACAAGAAGCTCACCAACTACTGTAATCCTCACACTGGTGCCAATTTCAGAGAAGCCAATGAATTAAAAGCCAGAGAAGTGGGATAAGAAGCAGCCTCCTTGAACCATGTTAGCAATTTATTCTGCAATATACTGGGATGATGACATCTCATGATAATGCCAGCAGACAGGCCTTAAAGTGACTGTTTTAACTAAGAAAAATACATTAAAAAAAATTACAAACATGAAGAATAGCCAGAGACACAAGTTTTCCTGACTTGTTTAATTTAGCCACAACTCATGATTCAACAAACTTCACTATGTAAAACCTGTATAAGATCTAAAAAGCAAGAAAAAAACTTGAGAGTAGGCAAACCAGAAGTCACCAATTAAAGTGTATTTTGTTAGGTACGGGACAATCTCACAAGCCTTGTTCTTCTTAGCAAAGAACTCTAGCCGTTTAAAAGAGCTGGCTTCTCAGAGTTCTCTAGACTGGAAGCATTAATCAGAAAACTGGAGGGCTTCCTGAGGCCGACAAAGCCTCATAGGAACACAAAACAAAACCCACCAACTAACAGGAATTAGATTTCTAATCTACTTGCCCAAAAGCATATGAAAGGGAGATCTTTATAGAAAGGGATTTCTTTACAATAAAAAGAAAATTTTACTCTATGTTTAACTGTATCTTACAGTTTTAAGAAATTATAAAAAATCTTTTTAATATTTACTTATTTTGAGAGAGAGAGAGAGAGAGAGAGAGAATCCCAAGCAGGCTCCGCACTGTCAGCATAGAGCCTGACACAGGGCTTGATCTCATGAATGGTGAGACCATGACTGGAGTCAAAGTCAACAGTCGGATGCTCAACCAACTGAGCCACCAAGGTGCCCCGGGAAATCTATTTCTTATAGAGAGAAAAGTGACTCGGCTTCAGTCCCTCTGATCCACAACTTAAAATGTCACATAAATAAGTGGACTTCGAAGTTTTCAATCACTGATAAAAATTACTTAGGATGACTTTCCAAAGTGCAAACATTAAATTTTATGACAAGTACTTACTTTTCCTTATCACTTGAGCAAGGCATATTAATAGTTGTTGCTGTTTGAACATCTCCTAGTGATGTATTTGGTTTTGTAAACTGCAAGTTAAACTGAACCTGTGAAGATGGAAAACACCTCATGTAACTTCATGTAACTGAGTTAGTGAGAACTGAGACAGTTTAATATGGAGATAGATGGTTAAAACTTTTTTCTCATATGGGGCGCCCGGGTGGCTCAGTCAGTTAAGCATCTGACTTCAGCTCAGGTCACGATCGCACGGTTTGTGCATTCGAGCCCCATGTCGGGCTCTGTGCTGACAGCTAGCTCAGAACCTGGAGGCTGCTTCAGATTCTGTGTCTCCCTCTCTCCCTGACTCTCCCCTGCTCACACTGTCTCTCTCTGTCTCTCAGAAGTAAATGAAAAACATTAAAAAAATTAAAAAAACAAAACTTTTTTCTCATAAATCTAGACCATAGAATTAAGGTTCAACACATACAACACAAGCACATTTTTCTGAGAGATTTAACAACAAAAATCCTATTTTTCCTTGCCAAAAATATTCCTGTGATTGAAGATGAACAGCGCAAAATGATCTCTTACCAATTATTCTGAAACAAGAACACTAATACAGCTGATCCTCATACAACACGGGTTTGAACTGCAGGGGCCTACTTACACACAGATGCTGGTCAATAAATACAGTACACTAGCAGAATGAGGTACCATTTGTCTCCTCATCCTCACCCAAAGTTAGCCAAGCTGAATCCTGAAGTAACACCTACTCCTTATCCACGTGACTCCCTACATGGCTCCAAGGTAGTTTCTGCTTACAGGAAATGCTGGCAAGCAGTAAGCCGCTAGACCCCCCGGGGGTATCAGCTCACCACCTCAGAGAACGTTCACTATGGCAGAAAGCACCCCTATCTGCTGTCTGCTCTTCAGTGCAGGCTCCTTCCTGTTGTCCTGGGGTCCCCCAGGCCCTCCGGTGTTGTGGTATCATTCATTCTATGATCCTTGCCCAAATACAACCGGTAATTGGCCCTGCCACTTCAGCAAGAATCTCTCTCCAGAGCTGGTTCCTTCACTGCCTCTGTCATGCACACAGGTGGTGGAGTGAGGAGTGCCAAAAGCAGGGGAGAGTCCTGCTGTTCCAGTCTATCCCGTATGCTTCGCTTACCTTCCCTTTGCTTGAAATCATTTGGCAACTTCTTACGTTTCAGTCACAATATACAATACATTCATGGAAGGGGAGAGGGAGAGGAAAAAATATATATAGATATATATAAATAAAAAATACAGAAGTTAAATTTGAGGGGACTCAAAAGTTATACTTGATTTTTTGACAATGCCTCCTAATCCCAGCACGTAAAAATGTATCAAGACACCTGGGTGGCTCAGATGGTTGATCACCCTACTTTTTATTAAAAAAATTTTTTTAAATGTTTACTTTTGAGAGAGACAGAGTGTGAGCAGGGGAAGTGACAAGGGGAAGAGAGAGAGAGACACAAAATTAGAAGCAGGCTCCAGGTTCTGAGCTATGAGCACAGAGCCCGACATGGGGCTCAAACCCACAAACTGCGAGATCATGACCTGAGCCAAAGTCAGACACTTAACTGACAGAGCCACCCAGGTGCCCAAAGCATCTAACTCTTGATTTCAGCTCAGGTCATAATCTCATGGTTTGTAAGTTTGAGTTTACCCTCTCCTCCCCGCCATTGCGCTCTGTGCTGACAGTGTGGAGCCTGCTTGGGATTCTATCTTTCTCTGCCCCTCTCCTACTGATGCTCTCTCTCAAGATAAATGTATATACACTTAAAAAATTAAAAAAAAAATTTTTTTTTAACATTTATTTTTTGAGAGACAGAGAAAGAGTGTGAGCAGGGAAGGGTAGAGACTGAGGCAATCACAGAATGTGAAGCAGGTTCCAGGCTCTGGGCTGTCAGCACAGAGTCTGAGGTGGGGTTCAAGCTCATGAACCACAAGATCCTGACCTGAGCTGACACCAGATGCTTAACCAACTGAGCCACCCAGGCGCCCTCCAAAAATTTTAAATAAATAAATATCATAGTTCTAAAAGTTATCTTATTTATAACAATGATGCATATACATCATGCATTATGAGAATTCTTCCCTTTTCAAGGATTTTCAGTCTGTTATATTTATGGTTTCTAAATGAAAAGCTAGGAATTTGAATTTTAAAAGTAATCCAAGAATCTATACAAAATCCAAACTAGATGACTTACCACATTTCACACCAGGAATTAATAAATGGGTTCTATACTAGAAAATGTATACACATAATCACACTAATATATGGGGAAAAAATTATGACCATTTACATACAAATGGAAAAGGCATGAGAAAACATTAAATATCTACTTTTGGTAAAAACTCAATAAAAAAGGAATAGATAGATACTAAATAGGTTAAAATTACAAATTTAAAAAGTATATACTACTGTATTTACTATCAAATTTCAATATTCCAAATATATTACTTCTCTCTACATTAATCCATACATTTCACATGATAAACTTAAACACAAAAAGGATTTTTAAAAGTGAAACAAGCTGACTCTAATATTCCTTATAGAATAATAAACATGGAGTGCCTGGGTGGCTCAGTTAAGTACCCAATTTTGGCTCAGGTCATGATCTTGTGGTCCATGTGTTTGAGCCCTATGTCGGGCTCTATGCTGACAGCTAGGAGCTTGGAGCCTGCTTCAGATTCTGTGTCTCCCTCTATCTCTGCCCCTCCCCCACTTGCACTGTCTCTCTCTCTCAAAAATAAACACTAAAAAAGTTTAAAAAAAGAAAAAAATACGGAAGAGTGAGGAAAATTAAGTACCAGATAGCAATTCATAAGATAGTTTTCAGGCACCAATCATAAATTAGAAAACTGGGACAATATAAAGAATGGTCTTAAATACTGAACAAGAAATGCACAGGTTGTAATCTTTGAGAGAAGTATAATTCCCCATTAATGAATGACCCAGTTTTCCATCTGGAGCACATCCTAAATTCAGGATGGAAATTTCAGAGGGAAAACATAACTGCTAAATGGAAGAGATCAACATCAGAATTTAGGGAGTTGGGTGAATGAAAGCTAAAAGGCAGAATTATGATCAGATAGAAGCTATAAAGGAAAATCTCTGGAAATCTGCATGAGTCCCTTTGAGTTTTTGCTTAGTACTGGCCACATGCAGAGGGAAAAACGCTACAAGACAAAAAAAAAAAAAAAAAAAAAAAAAAAAAAAAGAAAAACAGGGTTTTAACATCAACAATTCCCAAGGTTCATAATCATGGAGACAAAGTGGAGAGTCCTTGGTAATCACTTAGGGCATCCAGTGAAGAGCCACAAAGGATCACAGCCTTACAGATGGGCTGAATTATCCCTTGAGTAAAAGCTACTTTAGATGTCCCCAAGTAAAGCTAAAGAAAAAAAAATGAAAAAACCTAAAATGCTCCAAAGGGATCAAGTGAACCCACAACTAATTTAAATACCAGCCACTATTTATTAAAAAAACTTTTTTTTTTTTTAAATCTTTACTTATTTTTGAGAGAGAGGGAGAGACAGAACATGAGCAGGGGAGAGGCAGAGAGAGAGGGAGATACAGAATGCGGAGCAGGCTCCAGGCTCTGAGCTGTCAGTGCAGAGCCTGATGTAGGGTGTGAACTCACAAACCATGAACCCACTACCTGAGCTGAAGTCCGAGTCTTAACCGACTGAGTTATCCAGGTGCCACTACTAGCCACTCTTTAAAGGAAGATAACAAAATCCATATAGTCAACAATGTAACCACTGACAATGTTCCACATTCAATCAAAACTTACTAGAGATGACATTTAGAAAATGTGACACGAAGGAAAGAGTCAATAGAAAATGAATCCAGAAATGATAAGAGAACAAGGACAGAGATATTAGAACAAAGACAATGATCAAAAAAAATTTAATGGAAATTCAAAGTATGAGAAAAATAAAAAATATAAAAAAGAATGACATGGAACTTGCAGTGATGGAAAATTCAATACCTAAAACACAAATTTCTACCTGGAAAGAAGTAACAGCATATTAAAAATTGCAAAAAAAAAAAAAATCAGTGACTTTAAGACACAGCACTTGACTATAAAACAAAGCATAAAATAATAAAGAGTTTCAACAGAAAAACATGGGATCAACCAGGTATAACTGGAGTACTGAAAGGAAATAACAGGAAAAAAAGTGCAGGAAATAATAGGGGAAAAAATGCAGAAATAATGACCAGAATTTTCCAAGCTGTCAACCATAAATCCGATACACAGATCCTCAATAAAAAGCCCTAAGTGCATAGAGATATGTATGTAGCACACCAAGGTATATTATAAATAAGTTGGTGAAAAAAATAAAAAACAAAAAGGAAATGTTAAAAGCACCCAGAGAAAAAGTCATTTTCTAAATAGGAAAAGTGATAAAAATGACTACTGATGACTTGTCAGAAACTATTCAATCCAGGCAATGATGGAATGACATCTTCAAAATGCTGAAAGGAAACAGAAACTTGTTGATTTTGATGGCAACGGAGGAAGATGACGATGGAGGAAGACCCTGAACTCACCTCCACCAGACACACACCAAATCTACCTTTTCGGAGACCAGTTACTCCTGAATATCCTGAAGGCTGAATGAACAACTTGTGCATGACAGAGAATGCCAAAAAATGGAGACAGGGCAAGAAAGGGAACCCCCCTCACTGTCACACTACAAACGGCACTGGGGAGGGAGAGTACTGAGGGACTGTGAGCGGATTCATCTGCCCTACACACAGAAAACAGCCTCAGATTAACAGAACAACTAGAATATAAAAGATCCAGCCCTGGAGCTCCGCCAAACAGCAAGCGAGCTGCTGTACTCTCTCTGGGTCATAGAGTACCACTGGCGAGTACCACTGTTTATGTTCCCCCTCCACCTTGATAGTGCAGACAGGGGACAGGGGACCTCGGCCAGCCCTGGGATCCTAGCCCACATCAGATCCAAACACCTTGGGAACCAAGGAAAAAGCTGTTAAAAGAGCAACTAGATTAAAAGATCCAGCCCTAGGATTCTGCCACATGGTGGAGGAAACTGTTGGAACTCTCTCTGGGTTGAAGAGCTGGCCAAGTGGCACAGTTTATTTTGCCCAACCTCGATAGTGTGGATGAGAACAGGATTTGGACACCCTAGCCAGACTCCTGGTTCAGGGAGCCCAGGCACCTAGTACACACCAGCCCCAGCTGTCCCACCAAGGCAGCCCCAGCACGGTGCACACCCGACACGCCTAATCAGGGCTCACTGTTAACTCCAGTCATTTTGCCATGGTGACAAAGGGGCAAAGCAGCCCAGAACACTCTGGGCCCTAGCCACTTTAGCTGCAGATGTCTTGCCAGGGCACCCCTAGTACAGAAACCCCCAGGACCTCCAAACCCACTGCCACATCATCTCCAGATGACTCATCAGGGTGCCTTCTGTGTCAAGTGACATGGAAAGCCCTAGCCAGTGTCCATTTCAGCTTCAGTTATCCTGGCAGGATGCCCTCTGCATGGAGAGCTCTGGGCCCACCCCTGCCCACACCTGCTTCAGTTCAGAACCTCCCACCAAGGCAGCCCCATGACAAAGTACCCCGTGACGCCCAGCCCACACAAGCCACACCTCTACCCAACCAGCCAAGTCACCAGGCACACACAACCTACACAGGGGATGACCATACACATGACGATTCCTTTGAGTTTAGAAGAAGTAGCTGCTGCATCAGATTCAGAAAAGCAAACACTGAAAGTCTAGCAAAGGGAGAGAGATATGCTCCAAATGAAAGACCAAGACAAAAGCTCAGAAAAAGGATTAAATGAAATAGAACTAATCTGATAAAGATTTTGAAGTTATGGTTAGAAAGATGCTCATTGGACTGTAAAGAAGAATGGATGAATTCAACAAAGAGAGAGAAACTACACAAAAACTAATAAAAAATGTATTAACAACTGAATGTAAAATACAGTAGAGGAATCAACAGCAGATTAGCAAACACAAAAGAACAAATCAGCAACCTGGCAGACAGGGTAATGAAAGGCAGCCAAGCCGAACAGCAAAAAAAAGAAAACAAAAAAAATTTTTAGGCAAACTCTACCCTCCAACGTGGGGGCCTGAACTCATGACCCCAAGATCAAGAGCTGCATGCTACACCAACTGAGCGAGCCAGGTGTCAAAGAAAAAAGAATTATTAAAAAATGAGGACAAATCAAGGGACCTCCTGGACATCAAGAGAGCAAACATTCATATCAAAAAGATCCCAGAAGAGAGAGAAAAGCACAGAAATCTTATTTGAGAAATAATACCTGAAAACTTCCCTAACCTGGAGAAGGAAACAGATATCCAAGTTCAGGAAGCACAGAGAACTCCAAACAAGATGAAGCCAAGGAGGTCCATACCATGACACATAGCTGAAATAACAAAGATTAAAGATACAGAACTTTTTACTTATTTTTCATTTTTTTTAATGTTTTATTTATTTTTGAGAGAGAGAGACAGCATGAGCAGGGGAGGGTCAGAGAGAGAGAGGGAGACACAGACTGAAACAGGATCCAGGCTCTGAGCCAGCTGTCAGCACAGAGCCCGACGTGGGGCTCGAACCCACAAACTGTGAGATCCTGACCTGAGCCGAAGTCGTATGCTTAACCGACTGAGCCACCCAGGTGCCTCAGATACAAGACTTTTTAAAGAGAAACAACTAGTTGTACACAACAGAAATCCCATAAAGTTATCAGTTACTTTCTCATCAGAAATTGTGCAAGCCAGAAAGGAGTAGCAGGATACATTCAAAGTGCTAAAGGAAAAAAAGAAACAAACAAATAAACCCTATACCCAAGAATGCTCTACCTGTCAAGATAAGAGCATTTCCCAAATGAAAGTTAAAGTTCATCATCACTAGACCAGCCTTACAAGAAATGTTAAACAGACTCCTCTAAGTGGAAAAGAAAAGGCAATAATAAGAAAATTAGGAAAAGAAAAACTTTCATGAATAAAAGCAAAGATACAATAAAGATAATAAAGCAATCCCTTATAAAGCTCGTATAAATGTTAGAAGACAAAAGTACTAAATTAATTTATTTCTAAACAAAATTAGTTAAGGGGACTCACAAAACAAAAAGATGGAAACTATGAAAACATATACAAAAAATGTGAAGGGGAGGGGGTAAAAATAAAGTTTATTTACAGGGTCTTTGAAATTGACTATCAACTTAATATAGACTGTTATATCCTTAGGATGTTATATATGAACTTCATGGTAAGTATAAACCAACAACCTATATAGTAGGTACACATAAGAGGAATAAATCCAAGCATAACACTAAAGAAAGTCATCAATCACAAGGGAAGGGAGCAACAGAAGAACTATAAAAACAACCAGAAAATAATGAAATGGCAATAAGTACATACCTATCAAGAATTACTTTAAAAATGTAAAGGATCGGGGCACCTGGGTGACTCAGTCGGTTAAACGTCCGACTTTGGCTCAGGTCATGATCTCACGGTTTGTGGGTTCAAGCCCCGCGTCGGGCTCTGTGCTGACAGCTAAGTCAGAGCCTGGAGCCTATCTTTGGATTCTGGGTCTCACTCTCTCTCTGACCCTCCCCTGCTCACACGGTCTCTCCCTCTCTCTCAAAAAAAACACAAAAAACAAAAAACAAAATAAATAAAACATTAAAAAATAAGTTATGCTTGATGCTATTCCTGTCAGAGTGAAAAGTACCAGCTCTTAAAAAAAAAAAGGATCTAAATGGCCCAATCAAGACACATGGTAACGGAATGTTCTGATTACAAAACAAGCCCCATCTACATGCTGCCTACAAGAGACTCACTTCAGACCTAAAGACATAAAGACTGAAAATGAAGTGATGAAAAAGATATTCCATACAAATGGAAAAACAACAAAAAAGCCTAGGTAGCAATACTTACATCAGACAACACAGACATTAAAACAAAGTGTAACAAGAGACAAAGGAGGGTGTTATATAACAATAAAGGGATCAATCTGTAAAGGGAATAGAACTGTAAGTAGTTATGCACTCAACACTGGAGCACTTAAATACATAAAACAAGTATTAATAGACATTAAGGGAGAAACTGACAATAATATAATAACAGTAGCGGACTTTAACACCTCACTTACATCAGTGGATACTTTATCCAGGAAGAAAATCAATTATGAAACAGGATCTTTATATGACATTTAAAAAAATTTTTTTTTATTTTATTTTTTATCTTTATTTGCAGGGATATTTTTTATCTTTATTTGAGGAGGGGCAGAGGGGGGGGGGGCGTCGAGGAAGAATCCCAAGCAAGCTCCAGGTTCAGCACAGAGTTTGATGTGGGATTCAATCCCATAACCCTAGGATTATGACCTGTGCCAAAATCAAGTCGGATGCCCAACTGACTGAGCCACCCAGGTGTCCTGACATATTAGATCAGATAAACTTTACAGATATATACCGAACATTCCACCCCAAACCAATAGAATACACATTTTTTTCAAAACATGTGGCACATTCTCAGGACAGATCCAGTTTCAATAAATGTAAACAGGTCTCAATAAATGTAAGACTGAACTCTATCAACCCTCCTTTCCGACAACCATTATGAAAGTAGAAATTACAAGAAAAAAACTGGAAAAAGTACAAATACATGTAGGCTAAACAACAAGCTATTAAATACCCACTGGGTAAATTAAGAAATCAAAGAAGAAATTGAAAAATACACCAAGACAAAAGAAAATGAAAACACACACCAGTCCAAA
This sequence comes from Crocuta crocuta, assembly GCF_008692635.1. Taxonomy (NCBI): domain Eukaryota; kingdom Metazoa; phylum Chordata; class Mammalia; order Carnivora; family Hyaenidae; genus Crocuta; species Crocuta crocuta. The sequence goes on along the minus strand of NW_027533089.1, from coordinate 3,317,658 downwards.
ATCAATAGGATGTAGCTAAAGCAATTCTAAGAGGAAACTTTATAGTGATAAAGGCCTACCTCAAAAAGCAAGGAAAAATCTGAAACTTAACATCTAAAGGAACTAGAAAAAGAACAAAGCCCCAAGCCAGTATGAATAAAAGAAGAAAGATCAAAGCACAAATAAATAAATGAAACAGAGAGGAAAAAAACACTAGAACAGATCAATGAAATCAGCTGGTTCTTTGCAAAGATCAACAAAATTGAAAACCCTTTAACTAGACTCATCAAGAAAAAAAGAGGAACCAAAAAAACTCAGAAGTGAAAGAAGTATCAACTGACACCACAGAAATACAATGAATTGTAAGAAACTAAAATGAAAAATTATATGCCAACAAATTGGGCAACCTAGACAAGGGCAGATCCCTAAAAACACACCATCTTCCAAAATGTAATTAGCAAGAAACAGAAAATTTGAACAAATTATCAGTAAAAAAATTATTATCAGCAACCAAAAAATTTCCAACAAAGTAAAATCCAGAACCAGATGGATTCAGAGGTGGTTCTACATACATTTAAAGAAGAATTAATTTCCTCTTCAGATTATTCCAAAAAAAAAAAAAAGGCACAGGAGAGAAAGCTTCAAAACATATATTCTGTAAGACCAGCATTGCCCTCAGATCAAAATCAGACAGACACTACAAAAAAGGAAAACTACAGGCCATATCCCTGAAGAGCATGGATATAAAAATCCTCAACAAAATATTAGCAAGGCAGGGGCGCCTGGTTGGCTCAGTCGACTTCAGAGGTTTAACCTCAGTCGGTTGATCGTCCGACTTCAGCTCAGGTCAGGATCTTGTGGTTTGTGGGTTCAAGCCCTGTGTCGGGCTCTGTGCTGACAACTCAGAGCCTGGAGCCTGTTTCAGATTCTATGTCTTCCTCTCTCTCTCTGCCCCTCCCCAGCTTGTGCTCTGTCTCTAACGTTTTAAATAAACGTTAAAAATTTTTTTTTGAAATATTAGCAATATACCTACATTATTAAAAGGATCATTGACCATGATCAAATGGGATTTATTCCTGGGATACAAGGATGGTTCAATATGTGCAAAACAATCAACATGTGAAACACCACTTTAACAAAACTAGAATAAAAATCATATGATCATCTCAATCATTAAGAAAAATCATTTGACAAATTCAATATCCATTCATGATAAAAATTTTCAACAAAGTGAGTTTAGAGAAAACACCTCAACATAATAAAGGTCATATATGATAAACCCACAACCAACATCACACTGAATAGTGAAAAATTGAAACCTTTACCCTTAAGATCAAAAACAGCACAAGGATGTCCACTCTAGGTACTTTTATTTGACATAATACTAGAAGTCCTAGCCATAGCAGACAAGAAGAAATAAAAGGTATCCAAATTGGTAAGGATTAAACAGTCACTATTTGCAGATGACATAATACCTTACATAGAAAACCCTAAAAACTCTACAAAAAAACTATCAGAATAAGTGAATTCAATAAAATTGCAGAATACAAAATTAATATACAGAAATCATTGTTTCTATATTAATAATAAAGTAGAAACGGAAATTCAGAAAATAATTCCATGCACCCCTATACTGATAAGAGCATTATTTACAATAGCCAAGTTATGGAAGCAGCCCAAGCATCCACTGACTGATGAATGGATACAGAAGATCGGGTATATATACACACAATTGAATATTATTCAGCCATAAAGAAAAAAATCTTGCCATTTGCAATAAAATGGTGGAGCCAGAGACTTTAAGCAAAATAACAGAAAGAAAAATAACCATATGATTTCATTCATATGTGGAATTTAAGGGGGGAAAAAAAGGAAAAAAAATAAAAGAGAGACATATTAAGAAAGAGACTCTTATTTACAGAGAACTGATGGTTACCAGAAGGGAGGGGGCGTGAGGGGATGGGCTAAATAGCTGATAGGGATTAAGAAGTGCACTTGTGATGGGTGGCTCAGTTGGCTGAGCGTCTGACTTTAGCTCAGGTCATGATCTCACGGTTCATGAGTTCGAGCCCCGCATCAGGCTCTGTGCTGACAGCTCAAGAGCCTGGAGCCTGCTTTGGATTCTGTGTCTCCTCTCTCTCTGCCCCTCCCTGCTCATCTCTGTCTCTCTCTCTCTCTTTCTCAAAAGTAAACATTAAAAAAAGAGGAATAAAAGATTAAATAGATATCTCCCCAAAATAAATACACTGATAACAAATAGGCACATGAAAAGGTGCTCTCAACTTCATTAGCTATTAAGGAAACTGCACATTAGAAGTCACAAGAAGATATTTCTATACACCTGTTAGAATGGCTAAAATTAAACAATTCACCATACCAGCTGTTGTCAAGAATATATCTTGAATTCTCAGACTGCCGGTGGTAGATGGTTCAACTGCTTTTGGAAAAGTTTGGTAATTTCTTAAAAATGAAATATATATCCCCAGCCATTCCATTTCCAGGTATTCACCTTAGAGAAATACAAAGACTTATACACAAACATTCACAAGCAGCTTTATTTGTAACAGTCCCAAGCTGAAAATGACCCAAATGTCTATCAAATGATGAATGGATAAACAAATGGTGGCATATCCATTCAATGATATACTAGAACTAGTAATACACACTACAACTTGGATATACCTCGGGGCACCCAGGTGGCTCAGTTGGTTAAGCAACCAACTTCGGCTCAGGTCATGATCTCGCAGTTCGTGGGTCCGAGCCCCGCGTTGGGCTCTGTGCTGACTGCCGGCTCAGAGCCTGGAGCCTGTTTCAGATTCTGTGTCTCTCTCTCTCTCTCACCCTCCCCTGCTCACGCTGTGTCTCTCTCTCTCTCAGAAATAAATGAAACATTAAAAAAAAAAAAAACTTGGATACACCTCAAACATATGCTGAGTGAAAGAGGACAACAAAAAACTTCATATTTATGATTCTATTCATGTAAAATGTAGTAAAGCAAATTAATAGACAGAAGGAAGATCAGTACTTGCCTAGGGCTGGGAGCAAGAGTATGGATTAACTACAAATAAGCACTAGGGAACCCGTTGGGGGACATGTAAATGCTCTACAAATGAACTGTCATGATGGCTTCACAATTCTATAATTTAAATTACTGAACTATAAACTTAACCATGGCATAATTTTTTTTTTTAATGTTTTATTTATTTCTAGGAGAGAGAGAGAGAGAGACAGCATGAGCAGGGGAGGGTCAGAGAGAGAGGAAGTCACAGACTCTGAAACAGGCTCCAGGCTCTGAGCTGGCAGTCAGCACAGAGCCCGACGCGGGGCTCGAACCCACAAACCGCGAGATCATGACCTAAGTGAAAGTCGGACGCTTAACCGACTAAGCCATCCAGGCGCCCCAACCATGGCATAATTTTAAATATAAATTATACTTTAGTAAAGTTTAAAAAATTTTTTTAAAAGGGCACCATAAAGAGTAAAAAGACAAGGCAAAAATTGGAAAACAGTAAATTAACATATAAAACCAATAGCAGACTAGTGACCAGGATATATAAAAAACACTTATGCTGTCATTTTTTAAGGGCTAAACATCTAAAACAAAAACAGATACAGAAATAGACATTTTACAGAAGAGGAAACATAAACTATAAATACAAAGCTGATGTTTCCCAATAATAAGGGAAATAAATATTAATCTTCATCATAATCAACAGACAAAATTATTTCTGACCCAATTACTTTTCAGAATTTATCTTACATAGCGGCACCTGGGTGGCTCAGTAGGGTAAGCGTCTGACTTTGGCTTGAGTCATGATCTCACAGTTTGTGAGTTTGAGCCCCGCATCAGGCTCTGTGCTGACAGTGAGGAGCCTAGCCTGCTGTGTCTCCCTCTCTCTCTCTGCCCCTCCCCTACTTGTGGTCTGTCTCTCAAAAATAAATAAATGTAAAAAAAAATTAAAAAAAAAGAATTTATCTTACATAAAGAAAACGTGTATATATATATACACGTACATATATATATATATATACACATACATACATATATATACACACACACACACAATGGAATACTACTCAACAACAACAACAAAAAGAAATCTTGCCATTCCCAACATAGAACAAAAGAGTATAATGCTATTTCATAGCAGCACTCTCCACAATAGCTAAAACATGGAAAGAGCCTAAGTGTCCATCAACAGATGAATGGATCAAGAAGATGTGGTTTATCTATACCATGGAATACTACATGGCAATGAGAAAGAATGAAATCTGGCCATGTGTAGCAACATGGATGGACCTTGAGGGTGTTATGCTGAGCGAAATAAGTCAGGCAGAGAAGGACAAATATCACATGTTTGCACGTATAGGAGGATTAGGAGGAACTTGACGGAGGAACAAGGGGGAGAAGAAGGGGGGAAATGGTGGGGGAAAGGGAGAGAAGCAAACCATAAGAGACTCTTGAATGCTGACAAAAACTGAGGACTGATGGATGTAGGGGGGAGGAGGCATGGGGATGGAGGAGGACACTTGTGGGGATGAGCACTGAGTGTTATGTGGAAACTAATTTCACAATAAACTATTAGAAAAAAAAAGTATAATGCTAATAAGTCAAAGACAAATAACCATGTGATTTCACGCATATGTGGAATTTAAGAAACAAATGACCAAAGGAAAAAGACATACCAAAAAACAGACTCTTAACTATCAAATACCACCTGATGGTTACCAGAGGGGAAGGGGAGGAGTAGATAGGTGAAATCAGTGAAGGGAATTACAAGTACACTTTATCTTGATGAGCACTAAGTAATATACAAAAGTGCAGAATCACTATATTATGTACCTGAAACTAACTTAACTCTGTATTTTAACTATACTGGAATTAAAATTTAAAAAAAGAAAAAAATGGAAAGAATTTATCCTACAAATCTACTGGTAAAAGGCCACAAAGATACATATAAAATATAATTGATGAAGCACGGTATGAATATCTAGATTGAAAACAACTTGATCATCCATTAACAGAGCACTAGTTAAATTAAGTATAGTACATGGATACACTGGAATACAAAGAAGTCATTAAATAACAAAAATTAACATTCTAATACATGGAAATGGACTAATTTCATGATAATACTAATGAATGAAAAAAAGCGAGGCACGGAACAGTGAGCATGTACAATTTAAGACTATATATACACTCATGAATACAAACATACATACGTATACATATACAAATGCATACCCTTGTGTATGCTTTAAATACTTTTGGAAGATATAAAAAACTCCTAACAATGATTTTCTCTGAGGAGAAAACTGGGGACCACAGGAGGGACATTTAGACAGTATATCCTCCAATACATTTAGGAGCTTCCCATGCTCATATATTTTTTTTAAAAAATAGTTAACACAAAATAAGCAAACATTTAGAACCATGTGGTGAATGAAGTGTAGAGTCTAACTGAGAAATGTTATCTCTAGATAAAATCTCTGAATACACATTGTGGGCTAAACATGATCAAGATACATCAAGCATCTGATATTAGATAGCTACTTTCTTATTGCAGAAAATCTTCACATAACCTCAACGATTAAATCTGATCATGTTTGACCTTAAGGTTTATCCCACCTGAAAGAATCAGAATCAGACACTGTAAAGTGTTTAAGTGATTTCATCACAAGCATTTTCTCTGATACCAAATAATATCTTCTTGATAACAGCTCTGTTTAAAAGATACTATAGTTTGTGATCATAATGGAGTTTTCACCATAAAACGTAAGCACCATATTGGCAAGGACTTGGTCTTGTTCAGTGCTGTGTCTCTTGCAACAGAACAATGTATGGCCATAGTAAAAATTCATTAAATATTTATTGAATGAATGAATCCTTTTTTGTCTCCAATAAAGAAGTTAATTTGTCTATCTTGCTTACGAAATTATCAAATTTTTTTAATGAAAGCTATTCATTCATTCATTCATTCATGAGAGAGAGAGAGAGAGAGAGAGAGCAGGCATCTGCAAGTGGGGAAGAGGGACAGAGGAAGAGAGAGAAAGAATCTTAAGCAGGTACCACGCTCAGTGCATAGCCTGACACAGAGTCAATCCCAAGATCCTGGGATCATGACCTGAGCCAAAATCAAGAGTCAGTATGCTCAACTGAACATGACGCTATCAAATGTTCTATTTGTCAGCATGCCACAATCTTTTAAAACACTCCTTTGTATTTCCTTCAGCATAATTTTGTTTCTTGCCTAATTTAACTAATTTTATTATGCATCCTCTACTTGAATGTACTAAATCCCTACCGTAATATTTAAAGACATTAGGTATATCACAATTTCAATGTCATGAAATAAAATTATTTCCTTTTACTTCAACTAAAAAGATCATGTTTTAATCACAATATCCGTTAGCCCAAGACTAACCAGATCAGTGGTCTCCAAAGTAGTTAGTGATAATGACCATGCATTAAGGTAGGAGAAGAAAATCTTATAAATTTGATTTATATATACTCTTTAATTTCTGAGTATCCTATTAGTAATATTTAATAAAGAAAATAACGAATCACTTATGATGTACCAGGCACTATTCTCAGCAAATATATTAACTTACCTAACCCTCACAATAACCTAGTAAGGGAGACAAAATTATTGCTCTACTTTACAAGGGGAGACACTGAAGCATGAGAGTTAGATGCTTATTGTTTTTTGTGTTTCAGTGGCTGGGCCAATTCACATTGATAAAGACAGGATTTAAATTAAAAAAAAAAAAGTCTTTTTTAACATTTATTTTTAAGAGACAGACAGACCACAGTGGGGGAGGAGTAGAGAAAAAATGAGACACAGAATCTGAAGCAGACTCCAGGCTCTATCAGCACAGAGCCCAGTGAAAGGCTTAAACCCACAAACCATGAGATCATGACCTGAGCCAAAGTCAAATGCTTAACTGGCTGAGCCACCCAGGAGCCCCAAGACAGGATATAAATTCTAACATCAGATTCCACCTTCATAACCAGTAACTATAATGTATGTAATATGCATGGTAGTATATGCATACAATTCACAAATAAATATTCATGTATTAGAGATTCAAGTTCAAAGTGTTTTATGTGTTTAAAAACTGTTTTTTTAACTGTTGGCAATATGTGATCAAAATACAGAAATCAGTGGTATAGGAAATCGTAGAAGTCCTGGTTCTATATTTAAGAATGTCCTTGTTATAATGACTTCTCCAATTCCAGAAGAACAATAAGAAAGGTAATCTTGTGAATCATATTTAGTTCTACAAACTAGGTAACTATCTGGAAAGAATCTGTAGTATTTCTTATCCTCATTTGGGATATTACATATATTCCTACAAAGCTGTTTAAATAAAGAAGCAATTTGGAAAAAAATATGAAGTTTACTCAAACAGTTACAAATAGAGGAATCCCTGGTGGCTCAGTTGGTTAAGTGCCCAACTCCTGATTTTGGCTCAGGACCTGATCTCGGCTCAGGTCCTGATCTCACAGCATGGATTCGGGCCCTAAGCCAACAGCATGGAGTGTTCTTGGGATTCTCCCCCACTGCCCCACTTTCTGCCCTATCCCCACTCACATGCGCACTTTCTCTCTTAAAATAAATAAATATTTTTTAAAGTTAAAAATAGAACCATCTTATGATTCATCAATCGCACTATTGGATATTTACCCAAAGAACACAAAAACACTAAATCAAAGGATATGAGCAACCCTATGTTTACAGCAGTCCAGGTGTCCATCAATCAACTGATAAATGAAGATGTAGTACATATATAAAATGGAATATTATTCAGCCATAACAATGTGAAATCTTGCCTACTGCAATGATGTGGATGAAACTAGAGATTGTAATGCTAAGTGAAATACATCAGAAAGACAAATACCATATGATTTCACTTGTGGAATTTAGGAACAAAACAAAGGAAAAAATGAGAGAAGAGTCAAAGCAAGAAACAGACTTTTAATTACATAGAACAATCTGACAGCTATCAGAGGGGAGGGCCATGGACAGATGGGTTAAATAGGTGGTGGGGATCAAGGAGTGCACTTGTGATGAGCATGTGGTAATATATGGAACTGCTAACTTATTGTAGCATACACCTGAAATTAATAACTGTTTATTAACTAACTGAAATTAAGAAAAAACTTAGAAATAAAATGAAAGAACAATTTGGTCATAATTCTGAAGAAAAAAATTGATCCCAAAAGGCAACCCCACTTGAATGTGTAGATATTCACTAAAAAACAATCATATTCAAGAAACAAGTATTAAAAAGAAAGAAAAGAAAAACAGGTGTTGGTGACAGTGTGGAGAAAAAGGAACCCTCATACACTGTTGTTGGGAATGCAAACTGGTATAGCCACTGTGGAAAACAGTATGGAGGTTCCTCAAAAAATTAAAAATAAAATTACCATATGATCCAGTAGATACTAGGTATTTACCCAACGAACATGAAAACACTAACTTGAAAAGATATATACACTCCTATGTTCGTGGCAGCATTATTTACAATCGCCAAATTATGGAAGTAACCCAAGTATCCATCAAGAGATGAAAGGTTCAAGGGGTGCCGNAATGGAATGCTGTCCAGCCATAAAAGAATAAAATCTTGTCATTTGCAATAAATAACATGGATGGAACTATAAGGTATAAAAGTATGTGAAATATGTCAAAGAAAGACAAATACCACATGATTTCACTCATGTGAAATTTAAGAAACAAAACAAGGAAAGGGAAAAAAAAAAGACAAATCAAAAAACAAACTATAGAAAACAAAATGATGGTTACCAGAGGGGGGAGGTCTGGACAGATGGGTGAAATTGGTGAAGGGGATTAAGTGTGCATTTATCTTGATGAGCACTGAGTAACAGTGCTCAATTCAACAACAGTAACAGTTCAACAGAATTGCTGAATCACTACATTGTACACCTGAAACTAACAGAACACTGTATGTTTATTATATTGGAATTAAAATTTAAAAATAAAGCTAATGAATAGTATAAGAGTTACTTAACATTGTAAAAAACAATAGTACTCCTCTGAAAACAAATGTCTAATGTTCTTTAACAAGCAATGTAAGAAAATCCACCTAAGTGCATCTAAATACTCTTTATGTAATGATATTCTAAGCATAAAACTCGTTTAATTCTCATTTCACTGAGAATTCTCAATAGCTCCAGATGACAGTTAACAAGGCTTTGGCAAAAAAGCATATGCCTAAGCAACACAACCAGCTTATTTTTAGAGCAGCCCAAAACTAATGTGACAAAGGGTTTATTTTTAAGTTTATTTATTTAAGAGTGCGCAGGCAAGCAAGGGGCAGAGAGGGAGAGAGAGAATCCAAATAGGCTCCACAATGTCAGTGCAGAGCCTGACACAGGGCGTGATCTCACAAACAGTGAGACTGTGACCTGAGCCAAGATTAAGAGACATTTAACCAACTGAGCCACCCAGGTGCCTTTTGATAAAGGGTTTATAATAGCAATTTCAAAGTCCTCAATTCTTTTATAAAATATTCTTTTAAAAAATGTTTGTCTCCAAAATTTAGAAAAAACAAACAAACAAACAAACAAACAATTTTGACCTAAAGATAGGAATGAAAACAGAATCAGTGGTTGGTCTGGTGGATGAAATTATTGTGCAAGTTTTAATACATATGAAAACAATGTATAAACCTAAGACATCAGTAATAACAATGATAACAAAGAACTCGAGTGGGTAGGAAAAAGCCTTAGCAAATAAATCAGATTTGAGAAAATGCTAGTCCTATGTTATTTAAGATTAGGTTGCCAGAACTACAGTGTAGAATATACTATAATCCTGCTTTATCAGACTTTAAATCCTGGCAATAGAATCCAAAAATGTCACCATAGCTAATACATCAACCGTATGAAGTCAGTAATCCTAGTTAAGTTTGAGAGTGGTAAAAGATAAAAGTACAGAATGAGTAAAAATGGAGAAAGAGGTTGAATAGGAAATCAAGTTTAAGCACACTGATATTTACCTTTTTATAAATTACAGATATTCAAAAAATACCATATAGTGCAGATAGTATTTCCTGTAAGCATGAACTAGATATTCAATAATACTTAGCAAGTGATCAAAGGCTAAATTAATTTTTAAAATTAAAAGTTAAGTTAATTTTAAAATTAATAAGTTGCTATATCTTGCCCCCAAAAAGTATTAGTTAATTTGTCTACCTTTGGTCCAGAAACTGGATGGATGTTATTTTTGGTAGATATAGGATGAAGAAAGGTATTCTGGAATCCAAATGCAGAGGAGACAGGATAACCAACCCCACAGGCTGGGTACATAAGTCTACCATCAACCTAAAAATAAAAACATAAAAAAGGGTGAGACATTAGTTCTAAATAGTATTTGCCAATCCAGGAGGCATTAGCATCTGTTATAATAACTAATAATTGAGAGTACTTTCTTAGAGGCCAATTTTATCATGACACCACAAAACTTTGCTTTATTATACAGCATGAGGCTAGGATACCTTTAGGCTTTTTAAAAAGTGGCTGTACAAGCTTGACAAATTGGACCTGGCTTTGAACTGAGTTCAAACAATGACCTCTCTGAACACCTGGGTTCCCTATAGGCCTTCCATTCCTAAAAAAGAGGATGGGGGAAGGGTGGAGTCACAGATCAGTAAGCCAACCAGATATAAAATAAAAATGACTTTCTGCCAGAATGAGTACAAACAGCACAGTGCCTGATGTGGGGCTTGAACTCACAGTGAAATCATGACCCGAGCTGAATTGGGCACTTAACCAGTTGAGCCATCAGGCGCTCCAAGACATGTGTTCTTACATGGACTACTTGAGACAATAACTTGCTTTGCCCACTAATATTCCATATGGTCACACCTTCAATTAGCCAATGTCATGAAAAGAGTTTATTTTTATAAGAGGAAAACTGAAACACAAATCTGAGAAAGCAATTATGTACATCAGTGGTTACATTGACAAAAAAATACCTTTTACATAGTCGTGAAGGTTAAGCCTGTCAAATATTTCAAGTTTGTCATTCAGTACCAGGCACTTATTTCTACACCTTTTTCTAATTTAGCAAAAATCCATTCTTCTCTTTAAACATCAAGTACTATCTGATTTACAAGGATTTAAACTTCAATTAAGTATTTACATTTTAAATCCTCTGCCAATGTTCTCCAACCAAAAATGACCAGAAATGTATCTTTAGGTGCATACCCTGGGTTTACTGCTCCTTGCAAACAATGGAGATTGCATCCTGTAGGGAACCTCGTAAAGGGGATGTGGCAGTATGAAGGTGTTAAAAGGGACTTATTTATTGGACTTGTGTGTTAGGTAGTTTAAGGGACAGTTTAATAAAGTGTGGCTTTGTTGTGAGTTGGAAGCCATCTGTAAATAAGGGTAACTGTATGACTGAGTATCTGAAATAAAATTGTAAATCAGGAGGGATAAATTAAGGCCAAAACTATAATTGGTAATGAAGCAGCAATCAATCATGTTAGCCAGGATAAAGCTTGTGTATTTTTGTGGATTGGCTACGCTCATTTTTTAAAATGGTGTTCACACGTGATATGAGGTGGTCTTGTTTTTGTCTTGATCCATCACAGTCACAAAGTGGCCTTGGCTGATGTTGATTTTCTGTGATACTGTTTGTGCCAACAGGAGGCCCCACGGCCTGGCTGCCGAGCACAGGACAACTCTCCTAGCAACACCAGGGCCTTGCTGATAGCAGCGAGCCAGCTGCCAGATGTAAGGAGCTGCTCTTCTTTTTCTTCTAATTTCTTGCAAGGGAAAAGCAAGAGGCCTGATACTGGGAGCCAGTAAGCTTATATTTCATACCTATTTCCTTTGAGGATCTAGAACTGACAAGACTAATAAAAGGACATTTCTTTTTTTTTTCTCTCCCCCATTTCAAACAGAATTCAGTTTAGGCTCCTCCTTCCATCATAGTTCCAAACTTGAGCATCAAGCCTATTCTCCCTTCTTAAGGTCCCCTGAATACTGTAAGCTTCTCAGCACATTTGTTATTACTTTAGTTATTACTGAATGAATTCTATATCCAATGAAATCTTAAAAAGAAGTATGCCCTTCACTTGGGACAGAGCCAAGGCTCCAGTCCAAGCCTGTAGACAACTAGTCTTGTGTTTTTGCTGCAAAAGGAGATGCTGTCCTTGGCCTTCCCCCAAAAAGGGAATAAACGTCTTAAGTTTGTTAAGTGTTTTCAGGCAAGGCAGAATCCAAAAACCTATGGTTGAGATCAGCTTCTCCTTTATTGCAGCCATAGTATTGTTTGAAGACAAGATTTTGTCCTGCCTTAAGTATCTTTCTTACTGAGTTCCTGCCACGTCTCCCAGTTTCATGTGGTATTTAGAAACATGGACATTTATCTGAATCCTAATTACAAATAAGTAACCTGGAGTCTCACTTCAGATAGTGCACTAACAGCAATGAATACTATCTTTCTACATTTCCAGTGTCCATATTATTATAAGCACTGAAATGGATAATACAATAAATGTACTATGGAATTGTCTTTGTGCATGATCCAGAAATAAATGACAGTAACAAAACCAAAAAAAATAAAATAAAATAAAGAAGTATGCCCTTGAAACACAGCCTCTTTGTTAAGAGCAAGTATACATACCTATATGTCACATTTCCAATGCAGACTTAAACAAACTTTACCTCAGTGCTAATAAACTAGGACTCTAGTCATATTAGTACCAACATTTGAAGTCATGGAAACTTCCTCACAGTCTGGGAATATTTTTGTTTCTAGGAGATGTACTAAGACCACTCACATCATTTTTTTTAAATTTATTTATTTTGAGAGAGAGCATGCGCGAGAGAGAGCGTGAGCGCACAAGCAGGGGAGAGGGAAAGAGAATCCCAAGCAGGTTCTGTGCTGTTAGTACAGAGACCCATGCAGGTCTCGAACTCACCAACTGTGAGACCGTGACCTGAGCCGAAATCAAGAGTCAGACATTTAACCGACTGAGTCACTTAGGTGCCCCACGATGACTCACAATTCAGTTTGAATCTTACCACATGAGAGTTAGGAGAAACCCCACTTCTGATTGTGTTGCTGCTCGAGTGTACAGGTGGAGTGGTGGAAGGGCCCAATACATCTTGCTTTCTTACTAGCTGATTTTCATTTAGCTCTTTATTTAACCATGTGATTACTTAAATAAAAGAACAAAACAAGGTAAATAATTTTGAATATTATTTTTCTAATTACTTTAAACATTTAAAAATTATATTGAAAATTTTAAAATGTTACATCTTTATAACTACCTTATATCATAGGAGACTATAGGTCCACCCAAATTTTTGTCATTAAAGACTCTTATTTTAGCAACCACCACAGAGAACTTATTCTATTACAATCAGAAGCATGTATTTCTGCTAGTCAAGGATCTCTTTCAAGGCTTTCATTTCTAGAATGATACCTTAATTTAAAGTTCCCACTCTTGTCTGATAACCAATACTAAAAACTGAGAAAATATCACAAGCTTGATCTTATATTTTAGTTTCAAATAATTCATGTTACTATTAGATAAATACAGCAATTAAACAAGGAGTAGTGAAGAACTTTAATCAGTGAAGAATTTAAATTATCATCAATATTTTCAACACTCAGTTTTGGGTTTCTACACATGTAACATGGTTTTCTTTAGAATGAGAAGTGTTTTATAGGGCAGCTGATATATAACTTACTACAGTAAAGACATGGAGGCAGATTTAAAATAAATTATTTGTATGGAGCAGTATCTTGATTTACCGAGACTTTTATGAATTCAAATAACATTTTCAGATTAAGAGTACAGTTACACACCTCTTTTACATAGAAAGTTAAAATACTTACGCTTTTCATTATTTTTTAGAAGTTGTTTGCTTTCTTCAAGTTTTTGAACTGTAGCTTCTAATTGTTCTTGTAATTTGCATACCTGAAATATGTCAATCCTCATAAGTATAATAAAGGCTAAATAAAAACTGAAATGTATTTCTATTATTGATTACTATTAACTATTATTAAACAGAATGAATTATAGCTCTCCTGTGTAACTATGTATCTATACTATGTATACATATACTGTACATATATATGAACACTCAAGGTATCTCAGTCATGACAACTTTTCAAGCTGTAATAGGTTAACTTCTGTTGAAATTAATCCTATTCTTCTTGGGAGTAGGGGAGCCAAAGCTATTCTCCAATATAACAAAACAGAAATTTAAAAACTACATCTGAGAAAATTTGTTACACTTTGCAGAGTCACACATGCAAAAAACAAAATATTCACTACCTCTTGCTCTTTAATTCGGAGAGACTGTCCAACATCTTGTAATTCCTTTTGTTCCTTTTGTAATTTTTCTTCCTTCTCAGCCAAGAGTTTCTCTTGCTGAATAGTTACTGTATTTTTCAGTTTCAATTTACCCATTAAAGTTTTCAGATCCCCCTGCAACTTCTTGATAATTTCATTTGCCTGTAAAAGAGCTTCATATGTATTATCTCTACCTAATCCAATGAAATTTAATATTCTGTTATTGTAAAAAACAAACCTTAAGAAGTTCCGCTGATAATGATTTTATTGTAGCTTCAAGTTTTCCTAGTTGTACCTGATTTTTCTCACTGTTTTCTTCTAAAGCCACCTGATACATATTTTTAAAAACATGAATAAGATGTTTGTGTTTAAGAAAAGCATCGCTTGTAAATGTGATCATCAATTTGTTTAAAAATGTTTAAATAGACCTTTTGTTCCTGGATTGTATCAAATGCTTCTTTTGTTCTTAAAACAAGCTGGTCCTTATCCTTGATTTCCTGTTCTAAAACAGCCACTTTTGTTTGTAGCTGATTAATATGCTTTTCTTTTTCATGGCATTCAGCATCTAGGGTAGAATTTTCTCTTCGCAAAGAGAGGACTTCTTGCTTAGCCCGCTGGAGCTCCTACAGAAAGAAAAACAATGATGCGGCAAGAAAAAGAGAAGTTGGCGCACTGTGGTTATTTATAATTAAGATGTTTAAATTATTTTTAAAATGTCTTTAACGTTTTAAAATTCTAATACTGATATCTTTTTTTTTAATTTTCTTTTTAATGTTTTATTTACTTATGAGAGAGAGACAGCATGAGCAGGGGAGGGTCAGACAGAGAGGGAGACACAAAATCTGAAACAAGCTCCAGGCTCTGAGCTAGCTGTCAGCACAGAGCCTGACGCGGGGCTCAAACCCACGAACCATGAGATCATGACCTGGGCCAAAGTCAGACAGTTAAGTGACTGAGCCACCCAGGCAACCCAGTACTGATTTCTTTTAAAAGGATTTGGAAGTCCCTCTAAAGGTATACTTAACTTGTAGATTTTAATTATAATTGTAAAATATACTAATATCCAATTCAATGACAAGGAAAATAATCCTGATTTATGAATAAATTACTACAACTCTAAAATACTAGTAACAAGGATTTTCTGGGATCTTGAAATTTACACTTTAAAAAAAAAATCACTTAGGAGGGCGCCTGAGTGGCTTAGTCAGTTAAGCCCCCAACTTTGCTCAGGTCATGATCTAGTGGTTTGCAAGTTCCTGCCCCACATAGGGCACTGTGCTGACGGCTCAGAGCCTTGAGGCTGCTTCAGATTCTGTGTCTCCCTCTCTCTCTGCCCCGTCCCCTCTCACAGTCTGTCTCTGTCAAAGATGAATAAACATTAAAAAAAATAAAAATAAATAAAAAAAAAAACCGTTTAGGTAATAAATGCCTATCATAACAGAATTTCAAAAACTTAAAATAAATAAATACAAAGCCCTATCATTCTACCATGTAAGCAGGGATTCTCAAGCTACTATGCATATTAAAATCATCTGTTAAGCTTTAAAAACTACGGATGCCTGGATTCATCCCCAAGAGAGTCTTATTTACAGTTAGTATGAGGTATGGCCTGGGCACTAGGGCATTTAAGAATTCTCCAACTAATTCTAAGGGTAGCCAAGGGTGGCAGTTATGATCTAGAGTTAACATTCTGCTCCTTTTATATATATGGATTTTTTTTTTTAGAAAGTGCTCATGCTGGCAGTTTTATAATCTACCTGCTTTAAATATTACAAATATCTTTCCATGTCAACAAATTTGTTAACACTTGGTTCACTCTTAAACAAAAACAAGCAAACATAAGCGTTAGTTAAAAAACAGGTAACTGGGCTGCACAGCAAAGGAAACAACCCAAAAAACTAATAGGCAACCAAAGGAATGGGAAAACATAGTTGCAAATGACGTATCAGATAAAGGGTTAATATCCAAAATCTATAAGGAACTCACCAAACTCCACACCCGAAAAACAAACAACCCAGTGAAGAAATGGGCAGAAGATATGAACAGACACTTCTCCAAAGAGGACATCCAGATGGCCAACACACACATGAAACGATGCTCAGCATCCCTCCTCATCAGGGAAATACAAATCAAAACCACACTGAGATACCACCTCACGCCAGTCAGAGTGGCTAAAATGAGCAAATCAGAGAACTCTAGATGCTGGCGAGGATGTGGAGAAACGGGCACCCTCCTACACTGTTGGTGGGAATGTAAACTGGTACAGCCCCTCTGGAAAACAGTGTGGAGGTTCCTCAGGAAACTAACAATAGAACTCCCCTATGACCCAGCAATAGCACTGCTAGGAATTTACCCAAGGGATACAGAAATGCTGATGCATAGGAGCACATGTACCCCAATGTTCATAGAAGCACTCTCAACAATAGCTAAAACATGGAAAGAGCCTAAGTGTCCATCAACGGACGAATGGATCAAGAAGATATGGTTTATCTATACCATGGAATACTACATGGCAATGAGAAAGAATGAAATCTGGCCATGTGTAGCAACATGGATGGACCTTGAGGGTGTTATGCTGAGCGAAATAAGTCAGGCAGAGAAGGACAAATATCACATTTGCACGTATGGGAGGATTAGGAGGAACTTAAGTGAGGACCATGAGGGAGAAGAAGGGGGGAAATGGTGGGGGAAAGGGAGAGAGGCAAACCATGAGAGACTCTTGAATGCTGAGAAACAAACTGAGGACTGATGGATGTGGGGGAGAGGGGGGAGATGGGTATGGAGGAGGGCACTTGTGGGGATGAGCACTGGGTGTTATATGGAAACCAATTTGACAATAAACTATTTGTTAAAAAAAAAACAAAAAAAAACAAAAACAGGTTACTGGGTGAAATCTAGGACAGATCAGCTAACATCAACCAAATACAGCCAGCATACACAAACCCAGTATACAGTATTCCTAGATAACTTTCATTTTTAACAAAAACTTTATAAAATAATTTTCTAGTATTATGCCATAGTGGTTTTAGAAGCAGACTGCTATCAGACAGACTTGAATACAAATCTAGGTCCTTCTGATTAATCTTATGAATTATTTTAACCTAAATCTCAGTTCCCTCATTTGTAAAAGAAAAGTAACACTTCATAAATTACTTCACTTAATTCTCATAAAAACCCTAATGCATTTGCTTAGCTTAATGCCTGGTACATAGTAAATAATAAATGGCAGCAATTCTCAAGTCAGGCTTTAGAGTTTCCTAAGCACAAGAGACTGGTGAAATGGAATTGGAAGGGTCATGAGCTCAAGTAACCAAGTATACTGATGATCTTTAAATATGCGAGATTTAACTGATGAATTCATGACCTCAATGTATAATAATGCTAGGAAGGAGTCTATTATCAGGGCCAAAGCATCAACAATGTGTCACTATAGCAAGATTTAAAAAAATGTCTCTGTTGCCTGAAGAACAAGGAGTATTAAGGCAAGCAAATAACAGAGTTCCAATCCTTGCTCTTGCACTTACTAGTTATGTGACTAGTTATGTGCCTTAGTTTATCATCTGAAAAACGGGGATAATAATAACTTCTTTAAAAGAACTGTTGCAAGAATTAAATGGGTTACTGTAAGTAAAATAGTTACAGAGTGCCTATCACACAGCATGTGTTCAGTAAGCTTAGCTATTATTATTATTATAGATACAACTTCCTATAGTTTGCTGTTAGGAGGCTGAAAGAGCCAGCCCTGTCAACGTTGAGCATACGGAGACGTAGACACTGGGAGGATATTAAAAGTACATTGATCACTGTGCCAATGGTCTGCTCCTCAAGACCCTAACTGAAAATATCCAATTTTACCTCAGTTCTGTTCTGAATTATCATTTTCTATTGGATTTTAGATGCTCAATTTTTTTGCAAGGTCTGAACTGATTGCCCTAATACCACCAAGAGATCCTTGCAAAGCATCAGAGAAACACCATGCACACAACGAATAAAGTTACCATATTAAAACACTATTTTAAATTGGGGGTGGGGGGAACAAATCCAAACTTCAATACCTCTTCAACAGCAGACAATTTTGTTTTCAGTTCTCTGATGGTAGAGTCTCCTTTATATTTCCTTTCCGTTAGGTCTTTATTAGCTGCTTCCAACTCAGATAATTTGTTTTGTAGTTGCTGGATGTTTCGTTGATGGAGGATTTCTAAATCTTTTTTCTGTTGTTCATGCTGCTGTTGATATTGTACCTGTACCTATTATGTAAAAATACAGTACCACAATTTAAAAAACACACACAGACAAATATAGGAAAACTTGAAGAAAAAAATACCTTAGTTGTTCTATAGAATTATAAAATCTCCCTGTTTTAAAGAGGCTCGATTTTCAATAATGGATTTCATGAAGGAGAAAGGTCAACAAAGGCAAATTTACCATTATGATCTTGTTCTTAATATCTGCTTCTCTTAAACCCACATACATTTAAAAATAATAGTCTTCAAGTTAAGGGAAGAATGACATGATTAGGTTAAAAACTGCACAATAATACAGCGTGAACCTATTTGTATTAAAAGTAAATAAGTGGATACACAGGGAACTTTCAGTATTCACTTTAAGTATCATTTATTATTTCAGTTTTGTACAACAGCAAATATATTTATAATAAAAAAGCCCTAAGTTTATAAAATCAGCAAGGTATTGTTCATTAGTTCAGTCTTACATTTAGTAGCTACATTTTACCCATGATAAAATCTATTTATTTTAAGATTTTATTTTTAACTAATCTCTACACTTAGTGTGGGGCCTAGACTCACAACTCTGAGATCAGGAGTCATGCACTCCTCTGACTGAGCCAGCCAGGCACCCAGAGGCCATGATAAAATTTGAACATGGTAATAACCATGTAATCTCATGCCTGTTTGAATCACACCACAAGCCTATCTTAATAATTTCTATTGATGAACACTATCAAATTCTAAATACCTTTCAAAAATACAGTATATTTTTCTGATTATGAAAATACTTAGATCTATTCCTAATAAATCTATACCGACATCACCCATACACACAGTACACACATTTAACTAATTAAGACTAAACCATTTATACAATTTAATCATGATTCTTATTCCTTTAGCAATTGTACCTTCTCATACCACTAAAACACTCAGTAACACTTTAACAGCTGCACAATATTCCATTCTATGGATATACTATAATTCATTTAAACCCTACATTAACTATGGACATGAACTTTCCAATTTTTCATAATTAGAAATAAAACTGATTGTTTTTATACACAGACATACATCTAAAATTTGGATTATTTCCTAATAATCGATCACAGCTGAAAAAAAAGTAAACAAATATAAAACTTGATACAAGTTCCAAAACTACATTCCAAAAAACTTGTACCTATTCAAAAATTCCCACAGGAACAGGGGAGTGTCTCCCTCATAAAATACTTGAATATTTTATGTAACTACTTTAAAATTCCCTCATTTTTTACTCTTAAATACTGAGAACTGAAGGTTGATGGGGGTGGGAAGAGGGGAAAGTGGGTGATGGGCACTGAGGAGGGTACTTGTTGGGATGAGCACTGGGTGTTGTATGGAAACCAATCTGACAATAAATTACATTAAAATAATAATAAAATAAAATTCCCTCATTTTTTGAAAAATGGAAAGAAGAAGGGAACCAAAGAGATAAAAACAGAAAAAGTTCACAAAACACTGAAAATGCAGTGCTGGAAAAAACACTGAAAGAGCAATCAAGAAGAATAAAAAGAGTAAACTGGTAAAACTGCTAACTGTCAAAGAAGGTAATCAAATACACTGAAGGCAATAAAGGCAGTAAAAACAAAGTACTGGTTTTATCCAATGATCATTAGAATTTTGAAGCTTTGGTTTAAAAAAGAGTGAAGTGTGAGGGATAGGGCAACATTCACATTTTCTACTGTTTACTGCAGGTGATTCTGATTTTCTACTGTTTACTGCAGGTGATTCTGATGCACACTAAAATTTTAAAAGCACTGCCTATAGAATATCAACAAGAAGAGAACAGTGGCCCAATTTTAAATTCTCAATGAACTGATTCACAATCCTATTAGAATATGCAATAACAAATACAAACAACTCCCTCAGTCACTTTGGAGTCATAAACAAATGCATTTATAAGTGCATCTTTAGAATTTGAAAACACCAAAAAAAATTGAAATGACAAAAATTAGTGAACAGGTAGAAAAAACAGTATAGAAATAATATAAGAAAAACTCATTCTTCAAAAAGGACCAAAAAAATCAAACCATCCAGTCTCATTTAAAAAAAAAAAAAAGATGAGCGCCTGGCTGGCTTGTCAGCTAAGGCTGCACATCCAACTCTTGATTTCAGCTCAGGTCAGGATCCCAGTTGGGCCCCGCCTTGGACCCCATGCTGGGAGTGCAGCCTGCTTAAGATTTAATTCTCTCTCTTTCTCTCTCTCTCTCCCTCTGCCCCTCTCCCCCACTCATGTGTTCTCTCTACTTCCCCCCAAAAAAGACAAAACAAATTAAGAACATGTGAGAAATGATATGAAGATTTTAAATATCATAACACAGGGGTGCCTGGGTGGCTTAGTCGGTTGACCGTCCGACTTTCGCTTAGGTCACGATCCCGTGGTTCATGGGTTCGAGCCCCGCGTCGGGCTCTGTGCTGACTGCCAGCTCAGAGCCTGGAGCCTGTTTCAGAGTCTGTCACTCCCTCTCTCTCTGACCCTCCCCTGCTCACGCTGTCTCTCTCTCTGTCTCTCCTAGAAATAAATAAAACATTTAAAAAAAAATTTTAAATATCATAACACAATGTGTATGATATTGTACTAATGCATTTACAAAAAATTTTTTAATGTTCTATTTATTTTTGAGAGAGAGAGAGACAGAGTGTGAGCAGGGGAGGGACAGAGAGGGAGTGGGAGACACAGAATCCAAAGCAGGCTCCAGGCTCTGAGCTGTGGCACAGAGCCCAATGTGAAGCTAGAACTCATGAACCGCAAGATCATGACCCAAGCATAAGTTGGTCGCTTAACCGACGGAGCCACCCAGACACCACTGTTCTAATACATTTAAACACACTGGTGAAATACATGGCTCTTTAAGGAAATATAAATTAGCAAAACTAAAGAAATGATAGAATATCCAAGCAGACCAATATCATGGAGGAAATGGGAAAAGAAAGATAAATGCCTCAAAAAGTCACCAGATCCAAATGATAAGAGGCTAAATAATTCTATCATACCATCAAGGAACAGATAATTCCTTGTTTTTTTGATAGTTCCAAAGCATAGAAAAAACTGGGAAATGTTTTCATTTCATGACACTAGCAGAATTCTAACACCATAGCCTACAGTCCATAATTTTAACATATAGACTAAGGGTTCAGACAAAGGATAATCTCAGACCAAATTCACTATAAATATATAGCTGGCCCTTGAACAACACAGGTTTGAACTGTGCAGATCCACTTATACGTAGAATGTTTTTCACAGTACTGTAAATGTATTTTCTCCTCCTTATAATTTTTTAATGTGTTTATTTTTGAGAGAGAGAGAGAATGAGAGCACAAGCAGGGGAGGGGCAGGGAGAGAAGAGAGGGGGACAGAGGATCTGAAGCAGGCTCTCTGCAGAGAGCCTTGATGTGGGGCTCAAATTCATGAACTGTGAGATCATGACCTGAGCCAAAGTCAGACACTTAACCGACTGAGCCACCCTGGTGTCCCCTCCTTATAATTTTCTTAACATTATCTTCTTTTCTCTAGCTTACTTTATAGTAAGAATATAGCATTCAATACATATAACATACAAAATATGTGTGATTTATATTATTCATAAGGCTGCCAGTCAACAGTAGGCTATTAGGAATTAAGTTTTGGGGAATCAAGTTATATGGAGATTTTCAATTGCAAGGCAGGGTTGGCACTACTAATCCCCATGCTGTTCAAGGATCAAATGTAAATACAAATGTCCTATATTAAACATTCATAGATTGATTCAACAAGATATTAAATATCTCTTTGACTAAGTATTACTCTAGGAATTCAAAGATGGTTCCACACTTACCATTTTTTAAGTGTATTTATTTTCAGAGAGAGAGAGAGAGCGAGCGAGAGCGAGCGAGAGAGAGAGGGAGAGAAAGAGAGCGAGAGCAAGCTCAGGGAAGGGACAGAAGGAGAGGGAGAGAGACAGAATCCCAAGCAGGTTCTGCACTGTCAGCCAGGAGCCCAATGCAAGGCTCAAACTCAAGAACCATGAGATCATGACCTGAGCCGAAATCAAGAGTCAGATGCTTAACTGGCTGAAGCACCTAAGTGCCCCAAAAATCCATTATAATTTATTATTAGATACAAGTTAAAAGAATGGCATGATCATTTGATTAAATCCCCCCGATTCCCTTTATCTGACTTAGCACTCTTTGGATTAAAACTCTTAAGAAGTAAGGAACAAAAGAAAACTTTTTCAGACACAGAGCAAATATCATTGCTGAAGGGAAAATATTTTAAGTTATTTACCAAAAAAAGGATGGAATGAGGAAAGTATTCCACCATTAATTAGCATTTCTCTGTATGAGAGGAAAAAAGACATTAATATTAAGAAAACATAAATTGACATTTTTTAACATTAATTTGTTTTTGAGAGAGAGAGAGACAGACAGACAGACAGAGCATGAGCAGGGGAGGGGCAGAGAGACAGAGACAGAGCAGGCTCCAGGATCCGAGCTGTGAGTTGTGAGCACACAGCCTGATGTGGGGCTCGAACTCACTAACCATGAGATCATGACCTGACCCGAAGTCGGATGCTCAACCAACTGAGCCACCAGGGAACCTCTCATTTTATTATATATTTACCTGAAAAACCCAAGAGAATCACTTTCAAAACTATTACAATATGTAAATATAATCTACAATTAATGGGTGTGACATTAATATACATCAGCAACAAACAAAATTATCACTGGTGGGGCATTAGATGGTCCAATTTATTAAGAGCAAAACACTGTAAAGTCTCTAGACAACATCTAGTAAGAACTGGAAAAGAAAAAAAGAAAGAAGTGGGAAATAAAAAGTAAACTATAAGCCTGTTTTAAACAAATAAGGCCTGAATAAATAAAAACATATTCTTGCTAGTGGATAAAAAAAATTGCAAAGATATTAGTTCTCTCCAATACTCCAGAAACAAGCTCAAATACAAAGGAATTTACTATATATATTAATGGTTGCACTTTAAGTCAGTGGAATATATGGTATTGGAACAAATGACTAATCTGGTATTGGAACAAATGACTAATTTTATGTCAAAAAAATACCTATCTTACACTGCCCTCCACAAAAATATATTCCAAACAGATTAAAAAGTTAAATACAACAGGGATGCTTCGGTGGCAAAGTTGGTTAAGCATCCAACCTCAACTCAGGTCACAATCTCGTAGTTTGTGAGTTCAAGCCCTGCCTCAGGCTCGCTGCTGTCAGCACAGAGCCCACTTCAGATCCTCTGTCCTTCTCTCTCTGCCCCTCCCTGCTCATGCATGTGCGCACCTGCGCACGTGGCACTCTCTCTCTTGCTCTCAAAAATGAATAACAACATTTTAAAAAGTTAAATACAACAACAACAAAAAAACAATGAAAGTATTAAAAGAAAATACTGGAGGAAACTCTCTCATAGTCTTTGGTTGGCAGAGGCTTTCCAAACATTAAATGAAGCTTTAAACCATAAAAAGACTGACAGATTTGATGACATTAAAATAAAAAGAACTATATACAGCAAAAGATAATAGTAAAAGTCAAAAACAGGCTGGGAGTAAATGTTTATATGATAAATGATAAATACATAATATTCCTACTTTACACCATACAGGAATGAAAAAGGCAAGCCACAGAAAACATTCACAATGCACATATCTGACAAAGGACTCATGTCAAGAATATGCAAAAAATTCCTACAAATCTATAAGCAAAACACTAAAAATCCAATTTAGAAACGGGCAAAGGGCACGTGAGTGACTCAGTCAGTTAAGAGTCCAACTCTTGATTTCATCTCAGGTCATGATCAAACAGTTCCAAGCATAGAGCCCCATGTAGGGGCTCTGCACTAACACTGTGGACTCTGCTTGGGATTCTCTCTCTCCCTCACTCTGCCACTCTCCTGCTCATGCACTCTCTCAAAATAAATACATATTAATATATATATACACATATATATATACACACACGTTATAAATTAAAATGGGCTGAAGATTTGAACAAGCAAGAGAATTCTTGAACTTCACACGAGAATACTCAAATGGTCAGTATTCATATGAAAAAATGCACATTACAACGCACCCCCAGAATGGCAGTGTAAACTGGTATTTCACTTTAAAACAAAGACTATAACAAGAGACAAAGAAGGACATGGTATTATCATCAAGGAGACAATCCAACAGGAAGATATGAAAATTGTAAATATTAATGCACCCAACATTATGCGTAATGCACCAATGGAAGCACGCAAATACATAAAGCAGCTAATAACAAACATAAAAGAGCTAATTGATAATAATACAGTAATATTAAAGGACTCTGACATCCCACTTACAGATCATCCAAACAGAGTATCAACAAGGAAACACTTTGATTGACTTTGAATAACACATTGGGTAAGATGGATTTAACAGATAAATCCAAAATATTCCATCTGAAAACAGCAGAATAAAAATTCTTTTCACATAAAATATGCTCCAGAATAGATCACATATTAGACCACAAAATAAGTCTCAATTAATTAAAAAAATCAGTCATTACATTCATCTTTTCTGACCACAATGCTATGAAACTGGAAATCAAAGAGAAAATCTGGAAAGACAACAAATATATGGAGGTTAAAAATAACATGCTAGTAAACAATGAACGGGGCAACCAAAAAACGAAACAGATATCAAGCATTATGTGGAGAAAAATGAAAATGTAAACAAAATTGTTCAAAAATCTTTGGGATGAGGCAAAAGCTGTTCTAAGAGGGAAGTTTATAGCAAGCAATACAGGCCTACCTCAAGAAGCAAGAGAAACCCCCAATAAACAATCTAACCTTACACCTGAGTAAGACAAAGAAGAACAAACAAAACACCAAACCAGTAGAAGGAAAGAAGTAATAAAGATTAGAGCAGAGAGGGGCACCTGGATGGCTCAGTTGGTTGGGCATCAAACTCTTGGTTTTAGATCAGGTCATTATCTCAAGCCCAGCATTTGGCTTCACACTGAGCACAGAGCTTGCCTGAAATTCTCTCTCTGCCCCTCCCTTGCTCATGGGCACTCTCTCTCAAAATAAAAGAAAAAAGAATAAAAACAGAAAGAAAGAGAAAGAAAGAAAGAAAGAAAGAAAGAAAGAAAGAAAGAAAGAAAGAAAGAAAGAAAGAAAGAGAAAGAAAAGAAAGAAAGAAATGAAAAGGAGAAATAACCACTCAACAAAAATACAAAGGGTTATAAAAGATTATGGAGGGGCGCCTGAGCGGCTCAGTTGGTTAAGCATCCGACTTTGGCTCAGGTCATGATCTCACAGTTTGTGGGTTCGAGCCCTGCATTGGGCTCTGTGCTGACAGCTGAGAGCCTAGAGCTTGTTTGAGATTCTGTGTCTCCCCCCTCTCTGCCCCTTCCCCACTCATGCTGTTTCTGTCTCAATAATAAATAAAAACATAAAAAAACTTATTTAAATAAATTATGGAAAACTGTATGCCAACAAACTGTAAAACCTACAAGAAATGGATAAATTCCTAAAAACATATAACATCCCAAAACTGAATCAGGAAGAATTAGAAAATTTGAACAGAATGATTACCTACAATGAAATTGAATCAGTCCTCAAAAAACTTCCACAAACAAAAGTTCAAGACCAGATGGCTTCATAGGTAAACTCAACCAAATATTTAGAGAGTAGTGAATAACTGTTCTTCTCAAACTATTCCAAAAACCAGAAGAGGAAGGAAAGTTCCAAATTCATTTTAGGAGGCCTGTATTTCCCTGATACCAAAACCAGATAAAGATACATATTGCAAAAAAAGAGAAATACAAGCCAATACATTTTAAAAAATTATTCCCCACAATCAAGTGGGATTTAATCCTGAGTTGCAAGGGTGGTTCAAAATTCACAAATCAATGTAATATATTACATCAATAACAGAAAGGATAAAACCATATGATCATGTCAATACACACAGAAAAAGCATTTGAGAAGGTACAAGATCCATTCCTGATAAAAACCCTCAACAAAGTGTGTTTAGAGGACACGTACCTCAACATAATTAAGACCACATATGAAAAACCCACAGCTACCATTATACTGAATGGTGAAAAACTGAGAAATTTTCCCCCTTAGATCAGAACACAAGTATGTCTAATCTCACCAATTTTATTCAATATAGTACTAGAAATCTTAGCCACAGAAATCAGACAAGATGAAGGAATAAAAGGCATCCAAATTGGTAAGGAAATAAAACTTTCACTACTTGCAGATAACATGGTACTATATGCAGAAAACCCAAAAGACTCCACCAGAAGTGGAGAGCTAATAAATGAATAAATGAATTCAGTAAGGTCACAGCACACAAAATCTACATACAGAAATGCACTGGATTTCTTTCTCCCTTCCCTCTCCCCCTCCCCCAGCTCACAGCCCAACACAGGGCTTAAAGTCATGACCCTTGGGCCTCAACTCCTGACCTTGAAGTCAAGACCTGAGATGAAATCAAGAGTTGGACACTTAACCAATTGAGCCACCCAGGCACCCTCCCACTGTATTCTATACACTAACAATGAAGCACAGCAAGAGAAATTAAGAAAGCAATCCCATTTACAATTGCATCAAAAATAAGGTACTTAGAATAAACTTGGTCAAGGAGGTGAAAGATCTATACTCTGAAAACTATAAAATACTGATGAAAGAACCTGAAGATAACAAAAACAACTGGAATGATATTCCATACTCATGGACTGGAAGAACAAATACTATTAAAATGTCCATACTGGAGTATCTAGGTGGCTCAATCAGTTAAGTCTCCAACTCCTGATTTCAGCTCAGGTCATGCTGAGGTTTGTGGGGCCAAGTCCTGCATCAGGCTCTGGGCTGACAGAGCAGAGCCTGCGTGGGATTCTCTCTCTTCCCTCCTCTGTTTGCACTCACTTTCTCTCAAAATAAACAAACTTAAAAAAAATGTCTAAAGCACCCAAAGCAATATAGACATTAAATGCCATCCTATCAAAATATGAACACCATTTTTCACAGAACTAGAATAATCCTAAAATTTGTATGGAAACACAAAAGACCCTGAATGGCCAAAACAATCTAGAAGAAAAAAAAAACCCTGGAAGTATCACAATTCTGACTTCAAATTACACTACAAAGCTGTAGTAATCAAAACAGTATGGTATTGGCATAAAAATAGACACAAAGATCAATAGAACTGGACAGAAAGCCCAGATATAAACCCACGATTATATGGTCAATTATTCTATGAGAAAGCAGAAGAGAAAGTCCAATGGGAAAAAAAGAATAGTCTTTCCAAAAAAAGGTGTTGGGAAAACTGGACAGCTAACCTGCAGAAGAACGAAGGGGACCACTTTCTTCCACCATACACAAAAATAAACTCAAAACAGATTAAAGACCTAAATGTGAGACCTAAAACCATAAAAATCCTAGGAGAGAGCTCAGGCAATAATTTCTCTGACACTGGTTGTCGACATTTTTCTAGGTAGGTCTTCTGAGGCAAGGGAAATAAAAGCAAAAATAAACTCTTGGAACTACATCAGAATAAAAAGCTTCTGCATAGCAAAGGAAACAAGACTAAAAGGCAGCCTACTGAATAGAAGATATTCGCAAGTAATATATATATAATAAAGGGTTAGTATCCAAAATACATGAAGAACTGTTACAACTCAACACACACACACACACCACAAACAATCCTATGAAAACATGGACAGAAGACATGAACAGACATTTCTCCAAAGACATACAGATGGCCAACAGGCACATGAAAAGATACTCAACATTATTCATCAAGGAAACCTAAATCAAAAGTACAAATGAAGTGTCCTTTCACACACCTGTCAGAATGGTTACAACTGAAACCACAAGAAACAAGTGCTGGTGAGGATGTGGAGAAAAAGGAACCCTCATGCACTGCTGCTGGGATTGCGAATTGGTGCAAAGTGGAAAAGAGGATAGAAGTTCCTCAAAAAAATTAAAAATAGAATTACCCACAGGGGCACCTGGCAACCTCAGTCAGAAGGCAATGCGACTCTTGATCTCTAGGTCATGGGTTTGAGCTCCGGGTTAGGTGTAGAGATTACTAAAGAAAATGAGTAAACTTAAAAAAAAAAAAAAATAGAACTACCCTGCAATCCAGTAATCACACTACCAAGTACTTACCCAAAGAATACAAAAACACTAATTCAAAAGGATATATGCACACTATGTTTATTGAAACATTACTTATAATAGCCAAATTACAGAAGCAACCAAAGTATCTATCAATAGAAGAATGGATAAAGAAGATGTAGCATATACATACAATGGAATATTACCCAACCATAAAAAAGAATGAAATCTTGCCATTTGCAACAACATGGATGGAGCTAGAGTATAATGTTCAGCGAAATTAGTCTGTCAGAAAGACAAATACTGTATGATTTCACTCGTATATAGAATATCAGAAACAAAACAAATGGACAAAGGTAAAAAAAAAAAAAAAAGAGACAAACCAGGAAAGAGACCGTTAATTATAGAAAACAAATTGATAGTTATCTGAGGGAAGGTACAGGGGCAGATAGGTGAAACAGGTGATAGAGATTTAAGAATAGACTTTACATGATGGTCACTTTTCATTATTCAGTAGTTGAATAATGTAGATTATTCTTGAGTCACTATACTGTACACCTGAAATTAATATAACACTGTATGTTAACTATACTGGAATTAAAATAAAAAACGTAATAAAAATTTTTTTTACAAAGAATATGAGGAAATAAGTACTATCATACACTATCTTTTAGGTTCCATTTGGTATGACCTGGCTGGCAAATCTGCAATATCCATTAATATCTTATATGGGTATACTGCAATCTCACTTCTAGAACAAAGAATGTCCATCATTTAGGTAAGTAGTTAAATAATTTATGTTATATCCAAATAATTAATATTATGCAGCCACTAAAAAGGAATGTTTAACTCAAAAAGAATGATCTGTCATGTTACATAGGAAAAAAGTTACAATCAATATATACTGTAGGATCTCATTAGCACAGAATAAAATCAAAACCCACTATGTGTATACATTCATAATTTCCATATTTCTAAACTTATAAATATATACTTTTAAATGACACATTATTTACATATAAAGAGATAACTCTAGAAAGCATACATCAAAAAGTTTATAAATTATCTCTGGATAATAAGATTTTTAATGAGAAACTTAATTTTTCATATACTTCTGTAATGTTTGAACATACTAAACCAAACATATATTACTTTTACAACTAACAAAATAACAGCAACAAAAAAATAATTTTCTATTTTCTTTTAATGTTCATACCTGCAAGGCCTTTTCTTTCTCATTTGTTAGTTCCTGGGAATGTTTATTTGACAATGCAGCTGTGTGTGATGCCCATTCATTCTGTAACTTATCTAATTCTTGGATTTTTTCTGATAAGGTCTGTATTAGAGTTCAATATAAAATATTAAGACAGTCTTGTGAATGTTATTAGCATAGAACATGGCAATATTTACAAAGGAAATTAAAGAAAAGGAGTCACAAGCTTTCCAAAATATACTCAAAGCCTTTTCCTACACAGATTATTTTTTTTTTAATTTGAAGAAATAAGATTAGAATAAAAGCAATTTTAGAGCTAGCATGGCCCAGAAGTCAAGCTTAACTATCTTTAACCTTTTAGTTAAATCTGGCTCTTCACCACCAAACCCTCTCCTCTGATAAAAAGATATAAATGTCTACCCAGGGTAAAGCAAATCAGTCATAAGGAGTGGTTCATTTATATACCTAAAACCTAGTAACATAGGTTCCTGGATGGGCTATGTTGTGCAGGACAATTTCTGCCTGAAGCCATGCCACTTTCAGATACTTTGGTCCTTACTTTCAAAGGGTATGGGCAAAAAGATAGTAGCTATGATTGAAATGATGATGAGACTATCAAAATAATTCATAACACAAGTATGGAAAAGAAAGATTTAGAAGATGTGAATGGAAAAGTCATTCTAGACAGGAGGAATGAGGTGAATAAAAGAGCGACAAGCATGTGACAGGAACTATATATTATTTAATGAAGACTTGGAAGGAATGTGTTATATACTGAAGTTAACAGAAATGTTTAGATGGAATCACATATCAGAGAAAGCATCAGATTAAGATAATTTACTGGTAGGGGAAGGGTGGCAAAAAGGAGAAAGAATCAAAGACAACATGTTTTTAAAAATTAATACACAAAAGCCTAGATAAGATTCAAGAAGCAATTCAGAGCCAATGTTTGGATGACTTACAAAGACAAAATGAAATCTGAATTACCTTCTGTGTAAAATTCAGTTGCCTAGTAACATCATCTAGTGATTGCATCAATGATAATTTTTCTTCCTATTTATAAAAATAATAAAATTAGGCAGTTTACAATTTAATCATCTCTAGCTGTGCTACTCAAAGTATAACAAAATATGGTGTCAGCATCACCCTGGCAGTTTGTTAAAAATGCAGAATTTCAGCTTCCACCTCAAACCTTCTGACTCACAATCTGAATGAGCAAGACACCTAGGGGATTTCTGTACCATTAAGTTTGAGATGCTCTAATCTATAGCATTTGACTAAAGACTTTGTGAAAACTATTAAGAGGCATCCCAATGTTGCTTCTTTGCTGCATATACCTTACAAAGTCAAAGAGCACTCTGTAATATTCTCAAGACACTTTCACACATCTTTCCTCATTTGAGACAGGTGCAATAAGGTAGTAGATATCTCATACTTATCTACAAGCTGATAAAACCACGACACCAACAGCTTAAGTGAACTGCATCAGATTACAGAAAANTCACGAGGTTAGAACATAGCTGGAAAGCTCATCTGAAAAAAAAAAAAAAAGAAAAAAAGAAAAGAAATTCTTTACATAGGCATCTTTAAAAGTACTTTACTCTGAAAACAGAAACTAATAGCAATATAGCTTTTCAGTGATTTATCAGAGACTTTTGGTACTTATTTTTTAAAAAAATAAATTTAAATCTTACCTTGCTACTTTTCAAACAGCTGGCTAAAAACTTCTTTATTTCCACATCATTTCCAGGTAAAAGTTTTAGTGATAAGTGTGTGAGATGCTTAAAGGGATTAGTCTCTACCACATTTAAAAAGGCAGGGGAGTTATCCAAAATAGATGCTGGAGAAACTAACTGCAGCAAAAACCTTTGAAAAGAAAGGGTCACAACATAACAATACTTATGAGACACTGAAACTTGCCCACTGAATCATAAACTCTAGCACATCATCAATAATTAGAATTATCAGGAAAGGGGGCATATAGGAATCAGAGGGGCCAACATAAAAGGACTCTCAATGGTTAAAGTGAATAAACTGATATGAATAGTAAAATGGAAAAACTGGGCAAGAAACAGAAAAAGAATTCACTGAAACAGTGAATATACAAATGTCCCTGAGTTCATTATGAAAGACAGATACAAAAACAAAAACCCACTGAAAGCACACAGTAGTAACTAGAGTAACAACTCTTTACTCTAAAAATTGGCAATTTAAAAGAATTAAGCATTTATCCTCTCCTGTATGAATTTTCAGAGTAATCAAATAGCCCAAACAGATGAAGTTCTTCTTTATAAAAAAAATTATACCTAATATAAAAAGAATGGCAAAATTAAAAATGCATAACTTTGTAATTCCTAATGAAATAATTGATTCAAACAATCATCAAATGGTGACACCAAAGGATAAAAGGTTGGTGAAATCTGCAGTGAAAGGATCAGGCTTTAGCATCACACGAATATACACATATTCGTATGTGTATATGTATATGTAAATTTATATATGTATTCATATGTAGATATGAATAGACACCAACACAAAATCTTATTCTCCTTTTCCAAGTTTATTATCATCCAACACATATTTGATGATGTTAAGTATTTCAGTGGCTCTGTCAAGACATGAAAATTGAGGGGTAAATATTTCTGATTTTAACCATGATTCCTTAAAATCTGGTATTTAATAGAGCCCTAAACCCAGTTTTAAAAATAGACAGGGGTACTTTTAACACATAGAAAATATTTTGCCATCAGTTTGTCTTACAAAGAAGAGTCTGTCTTGAGAGAATTTTAATGATGCAGAGCTCTCCTGAGACTTACCTTGGAATTTCTTTGGCATGTTCTTGAGTACACTGCTGAAGGAGATCAATAAATTTTTGTGGGAAAGCTAAAAAGTCTACCAGAAGGCCTTGCTGGAATTTTAAACTATATAGAAGACAAGAAAAGAGAATTTTAAAATTTATAACTACTATCTTTAATTGTAATTAAAACCCTGAAATATCCTTTTTTAATTTACTGAACACCTATTATAATCATGAACTAAGCTAGGGAACTTTGATTTTTATAGAATTTATTCAGTGGGAGGGAAAAGGTCAATACACTAAGCTGAAGTTCCAAATTTCTGGGCTGCTTGAAGCAGAACTCCAGGAAGCTGTGAAATATTTACTTTCAAAAACATCCTGGGGCACCTGGGTGGCTCAGTTGGTTGAACGTCTGACTTTGGCTCAGGTCATGATCTGTCAGGTCACCCAGGAGACTGCTTGGATTCTGTGTCTCCTTCTCTTTCTGTCCCTCCCCCACTCGTACTTGGTTTCTGTTTCTCTCTCTCTCTCAAAACTAAATAAAACATTTTTAAAAAACCAGAAAAACAAATTTAATTACCTCTGAAAATCTTCCTCAGATATAACAAGGTTATACAGAAAAAATGGATCGGTATCATCAGTCAGACGGATAACTAAATCCTAAAAGAAAGATTATTATTTTTTAACGTTTTCAATAGGTCTGGCTTTTAGTGTAATTCCTTCCTTCTTGGAAGTGAGATTATCCAATAACAACGTGTCACCATTATACTTCAGGTAGATATTCTGTTCCATGAAAGCCTTGTGGGGGGTCTATGAAAACTAATTAAATACCAGAGTTGAAAGTTAAGGAATACTTAGAAAAACTGAGACCCAGTCTTTGTTGCACTATACCATGACAAAAACATTCAACCACTGACCATATCATATTCAAATATATTTTCAGTTTCCTGCAAGTTAATTGTTTGATATTTCCAAAGTGGCAATACATCAGCTGAAACCAAGTAATGATCTATCCTAGAAAAGGAGCATTTGTCTCTCAGGCAGAGGACAGGGGTATCAAGTAACACGTTGCCAAGGCTTCATCCTGAGGGCCTATTCTCTCTTACTCCAGGTGGCCGTTGACATGGAAGCCCATCTGTTTTCAGTTTCAACTTAAGTGAATATCTTTCATAAAGACCACTTTCTATGTAAATTTACAGTGTGGCAGAGCATTACAGTGGCTAAAGCGGACAGAGAAATACACAAAAATATGTCTGCAAATAACGTAGTAAGGAAAACAGGCATAGCAACAAGATGATGGAGGCCTAATAAAGAAGTAAGGTTAAGAATAAGCTCCCACTTTGAAATAGAATCTACTCATGGCTACTGAGGAACTGCTGGGGTTCTAGAAAAACCTAAACCACTTATGAGCAGTTAGAAAATGAAGAGGTACAGCAGGCCTAAGGAAGTATATGTAGGAAATATAATATATAATCTCTACCCCAGAAAATTTGCCATCTAGGTATTTGCTCTGTCTCAGAAGGTCCTGTTCTTAAGACAGTTTCTACTTAGGTACTTCTTGAAATCCACCCCAAAATGCTCTTAAAAACTGAAACTACTACTTATACCACAAGGTCCTTGAATCTTCTCATGTAGGGAAAGCTATGATACAGAGAAAATAGATGCTGTATTTCTTATCGTCTATTCTGTATCCATATCACTGTTAATGATCATATGGGAACTGATGCTCTAAATGCCTCCTTTCAAAAAGCAAAGATTCAAAAAATATCCCCCTGCAGTGCTTCAATTCATTCTATTCTCGCATTTACACCTTGAAATGCCAACTCTATAGGGTAGCAAAATATATATTTTAGCAACTTATAAGTGCATTGGGAAAACTTAGCTCCCCCCCCCCCAATTCTCCCAATCCCCAATTCTTCCTGTATGCTTTAGAAATATATGGTACAATCAGCTCTCACCCATGGTCTTTATAGTTCTAACACCCCAGATTTGCAAGTTACAAACTGGGCCAAAACTAAAATGCAAGGAGAGTGTAACAAAAGACCTCACATTCTTAAAGAACAAAAATAATTATAATGTACAGAAATTATTATTTTAAAAAAGGAAAAAATGTGTTTCAAAAGAAATCAATACCAACCTTTCTGTGAACTGGATTAGAAACTGATTGTAGTTCAATGCTCACTCTAACACTTACTCTCCTGGATGAAAAGATATACCCAACTGTCAGAAACATTTGCAAAGAATGAGTTATCACTGTCATTTGCATTATCTGAAGTTTTTCTATATTAAGCTGCAAGATCTTCCACAGACGTTCCCTACATTAAAAACAGATATTTGGAAAGCACACTGGATTTGAAGTTTTAAGTTCTTATTCTTTCACTAATAGGTAATCAGATTTTTAACCAGTAACTATTTATATGTTTCTCTCTTGTAAAAAGGGGTTGTTGTGAGAATTAAATGAAATAAACGACGTGGAATTCCCATTACTAGCCTGGAATATAACCTTACTGCCCTGATTCGAAAATAGCATCTACTGAAAGCCAGACAAACTATTAATAACAATTTTCCACATTAAAAAAAAAAATCACCAATTGATCAAACTGATTTATGGGAGGTTCCATTTGAAAAACTAAATATATTAATTATATTAATTAAAAACTAATATATTAGCATTAGAATATATGGCATGTTTACAATTAAGGAAACAAGATAACATACTCCTTCTCTTATGCATATACAAAACCCACCAACTACATTTGCTCAATATACTCCCTATTCAATATATCCACAGAAGTACTGTCAACAAGTTTATTGTCGACCTTAACTCAGATGCAGAGTAATTCTAAACTTTTTTATTTTAAAACATTAAAAAACATTTTTTTAATGTTTACTTTTTTTTTTAAGGTTTTTTTTTTTTATTTATTTCTAGAGAGAGAGAGAGCGTGAGCAGGGGAGGGTCAGAGAGAGAGGGAGTCACAGACTGAAACAGGCTCCAGGCTCTGAGCTGGCAGTCAGCACAGAGCCCGACGCGGGGCTCGAACCCACGAACCGTGAGATCATGACCTAAGCGAAAGTCGGACGCTCAACCGACTAAGCCACCCAGGCGCCCCAATGTTTACTTTTGAGAGAGAGAGAGAGAGAGAGAGATGGAGACAGAGTGCAACCAGGAAAGGGTCAGAGAGAGACACACACACAATCTGAAGCAGGCTCCAGGCTCCGAGCTCTCAGCACAGAGCCAGACACAGGGCTCAAACTCACAAACAGTAGATCATGACCTGAGCTGAAATCGACACTTAACCTGAGTGAGGAAGCCACCCGGGTGTCCCTAAACTCTATCTAAAGAGACTATAGCTTTTTCACGGTCTCTACTGCATCTTAGGGAATTCAACATCAAACAGTGGCATATAAATAAAGGTGCTCAAAACCATTAACCAAACTGAGCAAAAATGTTTAAATAATGTAAATAAAAGCAATATTGGTGAAAAAAAAATCTCCGCAGAAGTATCCTTATCTTCCTAGAATTAAATACCAATAGCTTTTTCCTGATTGGTAGGAAACAAAAGTAAATGAAAGTAAAAATAGAATTTATTCCATTTTAGGCTACTCTTCTAAAGATGTGTTTTAGGGGCACCCGGGTGGCTCAGTCCATTAAACTGTCTGACTTCAGCTCAGTTTGGGAGTTCAAGCCCTGCACTGGGCTCTGTACTGAAGGCTCAAAGCCTGGAGCCTGCTTCAGATTCTGTGTCTCCCTCTCTCTCTCTCTGTCCCTATGCCACTCATTGTGTTTCTGTCTCTCAAAATTAAATAAAAGCATTAAAATAAAAGATTAAAAAAAAGATGTGTTTTAAATTTTCCCCACATTCTGCGACTTATCTACTACAGAAGTAAAAAGTATAGACCAAGTATTGATGGAAAACATTGGTAATAGTTGACCAAAGCTAGATTCAATTGTTCAGATTTTTTTATGCTCTAACTTAAAATTTTTATATTGCCTTAAAAATGTCATTTTAATTAAGTTTCCCATTGAACATATGATTGGTTGCTAAATCTTAGTACAATGAGGTTACCATATAGTAAGGTTACCATAACTCGTTATCTGAAAAGGAATGAGCAGCAATGGCATAGATAGGAAGAATTAACAGTAAAACCTTGGATTGCAAGTAACTTGTTCTGCAAGTGCTATGCAAGACAGCAACATTTCTAATAAATCTTAACTTGATACACGAGCTATGTCATACAATATGAGTAGTACATGATGCTGATATCCCATGATCACAAGTGAGCCAATGGTTCTTCTCTCTGTGGGATTGTCGGTGATCCTTTCCCACGCTCAGATGCTCAGTCTCAAGCTGCAGTGTTTGGCAGAAATCAGTGATTTTTCACAATGTTGGAAAGTGCCCACAACTGGCCCTCGTGTATTTTTTGTCACTTCAAAGCACCTATGGACAGCTTTTCCACACAAGAGTAAGCTTAGGAATGCCTTGCTTCATTCCAGGTCAGGTTGTCTGCACCCTTTCCTCTGCTGCTTTTATTGCCAGACACATTAAATACAGTGTACGACAAGAGTTTATTAATACTGTAGTGTAGTCAACATCCATGCAAGTGTATACAATGGCTCCCACACAGAAAAGGGTTTTTGAAAAGAAAGGTAGTAAGAAGGAGGAGATGATTACGGTGGAAGTTAAGAGGGAAATTGTATATGAATGGCAAAAATCACAGACGTCTGCATCTTGTCTGCAGAGGAAGAGGAGAAAGAGGCAGAGAAAAACCTTCATTTCAAATGTGATTAGGGACATGTGTATAATGTGGAACAGTGCAAAATTTTGTAGAAAAGCACCGCCCAAATAAGGCTGTTGCAGTGTGAGCAATCAATCTGTTTAACAACAATGCAATGTCACATATTACTGAAATCCTCAAAAAGAGCCAAAAGTCACTGGTTAAGTTCCTTCTTAAAGTTGCACGAAAGAAAGATTCTACTGAGCCAATAGACACACCAGTGATTCCATTAGTGATAGTCCAAGTTGTCCTCTCTCTCACACCAGCCACGAAGGTTTTTCAAAGGTAAGTGGAGGTTAATTTATTTTTCTTCACATTTTGTATTTTATTTTCCATTATATTACAGTATCATAATCATTTTTTTTAAGTTTATTCATTTATTTGGGGGGGGGAGGGAAGAGAGGGAAAGAGAGCACCCCAAGCAGGCTCTCCACAATGTCAACGCAGAGCCCGACTCGGGGCTCAAACTCACCAACCAGCAAGATCATGACCTGGGCTAAAGTCAAGGGTTGGGTGTTTACCAACTGTGCCACCCAGGCACCCCTCGTAATCATCTTTATATGAATATTTTGGGGTTATGGAATGAATCATCAAGTTTCCATTATTTCTTATGGGGAAATTTGCTTTTATATACAAATGATTTGGATTACAAGCATGTTTCCAGAACAAATTATGCCCACAAACCAAGGTTTTACTAAAACAAGAGAATGTTTTATATCTATTTTTCTAGTATCTATAGTATTATATGTGAAACAGATTAAATTTCTACTCCAATTCTACTTAAGTGTTCTTGGGGGAAAAATAACCTTTCAATTTCCTAATTTGTAAGATAAGTGAATTGAGTTAGGTTTGTGAGGGGCTTTTCAGATCTGCAATGTCATTATGTTTGGTTTTGTCTTCTGAAGTTTTCTCTAAAACATGCTGCCATAGAGGGCATGATACTGTAGTAGATAACTTTGTATGGTGATGTACACTTTCTAAATTCCTATGGGGACACCTGAGTGGTTGAGCGTCCAACTCTTGATCTCGGCTCAGGTCATGTTCTCAGGGTCATAGGATCGAGCCTCACATCAGCACTCTGTGCTGAGCATGAAGCCTGCTGAAGATTTTTTCTCTCCTTCTGACCCTCTCCCTCTCTTGTGCTCTCTTAAAAAAAAAAGCTGGGGGGAGGACACCTGGGTGGCTCAGGTGATTAAGTGTCCGACTCTTGGTTTCAGTTCAGGTTCAGTTCAGGTTATGGTCTTGCAGTTCCTGAGTTCAAGCCCTGTAATGGGCTCTGCACTGACAGTGTGGAGCCTGCTTGGGATTCTCTTTCTCCCTCTCTCTGTCCCTTCCCCACTGGTGCCATCTGTCTCTCTCTAAATAAACAAACTTAAGAAGAAAAAAAGGAAAGAAAAGCTTTAAAAAAGTCCTGTCATACTTGATAAATTTGTTAAAAAAAGAAAAAAAGAAGCCAACTAATATAGTATTCCTAAGATAATACTGGAAGAATCACATTAATGATCAGCAATGATATTATTGCATATATTCCAAGTATCTATAATACATTAGCTTTGGGAAAAAAAGGGAGGAGGAAAGGCCCATAGATTAAACCTCTTCCCACAACCCCAGAGTATACGGTAGAAAAATCTGAGCTTTCAGAAAATACAGTATTTAAAACCACAAATCTTATTTTCTCCATTATAATGGTTATTATAGGAACAATATAAAACAAATCAATAAAAAATCCTATTTCTCAAAATAAATGTCACACTCAGACGCCTGGGTGGCTTAGTCGGTTAAGCATCCGGCTTTAGGTCATGTCATGATTTTGCAGTCGGTGAGTTTGAGTCCTGCATCGGGTTCTGTGCTGACAGCTTGGAGCCTGGAGCCTGCTTCAGATTCTGTGTCTCCCTCTCTCTCTCTACCCCTCCCCTGCTTGCACTCTGTCTCTAGCAAAAATAAACATTTAAAAAAATTATGTCATACTATAAACAATACATAAATTCGCATAACATTCTCCCTATCAGTTAGATTTGGCATTAGCAGAACTGGATTCTAGCCCACCTCTGCCACCTAGGAGGTGTGACCTTCAACTCTCAATTCAGACGAATAAAAGCCACTCTACGCCAGGTAGTATGCTGGATGCTAGGGATACAAACAAATAAATACGATCCATGTCCTCAAATTGAGATCAGATTAAATGACTCTGCTCAGATATGCTTGATTTAAGTGCTTCAAGAAAAGGAAGGGAAGGGTTACCAACACTTAACTGAGTACCTACCAGGTGTTTTACACATATTTGACTTAATAATGTTAAGTAAATATCATGTGCTGTTTTACAAAGGAAGAAAATGAGGTGCACAGGTTACAAATACGGTTAAGGTCACCTTACAGAGTGCAAATTAGAACTCAGACCTTACACCTACATTATGCTATCTAATAAATGAATAAAGGCAATTTCAACCTAGGCAACTCTGAAAAATTCCATATAAGGAAGGAATTTAGGACAGACCTTGAAGGTTATGAAAGAAAAAGCAGTTGAGGCAGGGAGAATAGCAGGAATAAAAGGTATGGTATTAAGAGCATATCAGGCACATCGAAGGGATATCAAGTAGTTGTGTCACTAGTATACAGGAAGAAGTTTACAAAACAAAAATGAAAAAGCAAGTGTCAAGCCATGGGCTTCAAAATTTTGCATCACTTTCCTCCAGAGTTCTCTGAGCATTACCACTTTCTTCCCCTGAAGTTCCTTTTCTATGACTTTAGTACATTGATGTCACTTTATGCATTAATCATACTTTACTTATTTTTTAATCACACTTTTATAATAACTAATGTTTGGGCAATCTCTATCAAAATAACACCAGCATTGTTTTTTTTTTAAATTTTGTTAATGTTTCTATTTATTTTTGAGAGAGAGGCACAGAATATGAGCAGGCAAAGGCAGAGAGAGAAGGAGACACAGAATCCAAAGCAGGTTCCAGGCTCTGAGCTGCCAGCACAAAGCCTGACATGGGGCTCGACTCCTGAACCATGGGATCATGACCTGAGGCAACACTTAACTGAGAAAGCCAGGCACCCCAACAACGGCATTCTTCACAGAGCTAGAACAAACAATCCTAAAATTTGTATGGAACCAGAAACGACCCTGAATGGCCAAAGCAATCCTGAAAAAGAAAACCAAAGCTGGAGGCATTATAATTTTGGACTTCAAATGTACTACAAAGCTGTAATCATAAAGACAGTATGATACTGGCACAAAAACAGTCACACAGATCAATGGAACAGAATAGAGAACCCAAAAATGGACCCGTAAACGTATGGCCAACTAATAATCTTTGACAAAGCAGGAACGAACATCCAATGGAAAATAGACGGTCTCATCAGGCAATGGTGTTGGGGAAACTGGACCACTTTCTTATACCATACACAAAAATAAGCTCAAAAGGGATGAAAGATCTAAACATTAAGACAGGAAGCTCTCAAAATCCTAGAGGAGAAAACAGGCATCAACCTCTTTGACCTCAGCCACAGCAACTTCTTACTCAACATGTCTCTGGAGGCAAGGGAAACAAAAGCAAAAAATGAACTATTGGGACCTCATCAAGATAAAAAGCTTCTGCACAGCAAAGGAAACAATCAGCAAAACTAAAAGGCAACCAACAGAAGGAGAGAAGATATTTACAAATGACATATCAGATAAAGGGTTACTATCCAAAATCTGTAAAGAATTTATCAAACTCAACACCCAAGAAATAATCCAGTGAAGAAATGGGCAAAAGACACGAATAGATACTTTTTCAAAGAAGACATCCAGATGGCTAACAGACACATGAAAAGATGCTCAACATCATTCTTCATCAGGGAAATACAAATCAAAACCACACTGAGATACCATGTCATACCTGTCAGAGTAGCTAAAATTAACAACCCAGGCAATAATAGATGTTGGCGAGGATGCGGATAAAGAGGAACCTTTTTGCACTGCTGGTGGGAATGTAAACTGGTGCGGCCACTCTGGAAAACAGTATGAAGGTTCCTCAAAAAACTAAAAATTGATGACCCTATGTCCCAGTAACTGCACTACTAGATATTTATCCAAAGGATACAGGGGCACTCTTTCGAAGGGGCATGTGCACCCTTATATAGCAGCACTATCGACGACAGCCAAAGTATGGATAGAGCCCAAATATCCATCAACTGATGAATGGATAAAGATATGGTATAAATGCAATGAAGTACTACTCACAATAAAAAAAGAATGCAATCTTGCCATTCCCAACAAAGTGTAGGGAAACTAGAGTGTATTATGCTAAGCAAAATTAATCAGAGAAAGACAAATATCATATGACTTCACTCATCTGTGAAATTTAAGATACAAAACAGATGAACATAAGGGAAGCAAAAATAATATAAAAACAGAAAGGATGGCAAAGCATAAGAGACTCTTCCATACAGAGAACAAACTGAGGGTTGCTGGAGGGGTTTGGGGTCAGGGAATGGGCTAAATGGGCCAGAGGCATTAAGGAGGACACTTGTTGGGAGGAGCACTGGGTGTTATATGTAAGTGACAGATCGCTAAATTCTACTCCTGAAATCACAATTACACTATATGTTAACTTGGATGTAAGTTTAAAAAATTAATTAAAAATAAATAAATAAATAAAATGATATTCCTAAAAAACGTAATAGTTAATATTTGGGGTGCCTGGCTGGCTCAGTCAGTTAAGTATCCAACTCTTGATTTCGGCTCAAGTCATGATCTCGTGGCTCGCGGAATGGAGCCGTGGGTCAGGCTCTGTCCTGACAGTGTAGCACAGAGCCTGCTTGGGATTCTCTCTCTTTGCTCCTCCCCCACTCACACTCTCAAAATAACAAACAGTAAAATAATAATAACAACTAATGTTTGGTAAATGCTTATCATGCTCCAAGCACTATTTGAAGCACCTTGTAATATCAACTCATTTCATGCTCATAATAATCCCATGAGGCAGGTACTTCTATCATCATCAGTTTTATCACCATCACTTTAAAGATAAAATACAGAGGGGATACCTGGGTGGCTCAATTGGTAGAGCATCCACCTTCAGCTCATGTCATGATCTCACAGTTCGTGGGCTCGAGCCCCACACTGGGCTTTGTGCTGACAGTGGGTAGCCTGCTTTGGATCCTCTGTCCCCCCCCCCGGCCTCTCCCCTGCTCTCACTCTCTCTCAAAAGTAAATAAAACATTAAAAAAAAGATAAGACACAGAAAAAAATGACTACAAAATCAAACAGTCAATAAGTGGCAGAAGTGGGATTTAAACCAGAATAATCTGGTTTCAAAGCCTGAACTCTCTCAATCTGTGCTATGCTGGTTCTCCAAAGATCTTTTTGTTTCTCCTATTAAAGTGTGAGTTCCCGGGGCGCCTGGATAGTTCAGTTGGTTAAGCATCTGACTTCGGCTCAGGTCATGATCTCATGGCTCATGAGTTCGAGCCCCAGTTTGAGCCCTGCATTGGGCTTTGTGCTGACAGCTCAGAGCTGGACCCTGCTTCGGATTCTGTGTCTCCCTCTCTCTATGCACCTCCCCTGCTCACACTCTCTCTCTGTCTCTCAAAAATAAGTGAACATTAAAAAATTTAAAAAAAAAAATTTTTTTTAATAAAAATAAAAAAGAAAAGTGTGAGTTCCCAGAGGCTGAACTTTTCATGTTGCTGTTTGTTGTTGAGAGGCAGGGGAGTTAACAGGGAGGAAGCTGGACAGTGTCAGCATGTAAGACAATTCCTGGTACATAGCATTCGTAAGTATTTGTTGAGCTGAACTGACCATGAATATTTAACTAAAATCTGGATTGTTTTCCCCATAGGTTGAGGATCAGCACATTTTCTGTAAAAAGCTAGATAGTAAATACCTTAGGCTTTGCAGGCCATAAGGTGTCTGTCACAATTACTCATATCTGCTCTAATGGCACAAAAGCAGCCATAAAATTCTTTAATTAAAAAACATTTAATGTTTGTTTATTCTTGAAAGAGAG
The DNA here is from genome assembly GCF_008692635.1 of Crocuta crocuta. Taxonomy (NCBI): domain Eukaryota; kingdom Metazoa; phylum Chordata; class Mammalia; order Carnivora; family Hyaenidae; genus Crocuta; species Crocuta crocuta. Next base: position 3,274,189 of record NW_027533089.1, on the reverse strand, counting down.
AGAGAGCATGACGGTGGGGGGACGGACAGAAAGAGAGAGACACAGAATCTGAAGCAGGCTCCATGCCTCGAGCCGTCAGCACAGTGCCTGACACCAGGCTCTAATCCACGAACTGTGAGGTCATGACCTGAGCCCAAAGTCAGACACTCAACCACCTGTACCACCCAGGCACCTGCAGACAATTCTTAAATGAGAATGGCTGTGTTCTAATAAAACTTTATTTACGAAAACAGGTAGAAGGCCACCTGGCCTAGGCTGCTGACTCCTGCTACAGGTGATAGGAATACATCAAAGGTTTCTAAGCAAGAGGAGTAAAAAGGTTGACAATGTGCTTTAAAAAGATAACTGTGATGACAATGAAATGGAAAAAGCGAGGAGGTCCATTATTGGAATCAGAAATGATGCTTCCCCCTTTATATTTCTATAATCATTGTAAACAGTACTGTCCAACAGAGATACAATGGAGGACACAAATATGAGCCACATATATAATTTAAAATTCTCTAGAAACTACATTAAAAAAATTAAAAGGAACAGGTAAATTTTAATATTGTATGAAATACATCCTTCATGTTAAATATACATACATCCAATGTTTATGATATACAGAACATATTATGTTAATAAAATTATAATGTATATCCAACATATATTAGGTATATCCAATACATCCAAAATTGTCATCTTTACAATCAACTTAAAAATTGAGATATTTTACATTCTTTTTCAAAGTAAGTCTTCAAAACTCAGTGTGCATTTTACTCTTACAGCCATCAATTTGGATTAGCCTCATTTCAACCATAACCACATTGACCACATGTGGCTCTCATACCGGATAGCACAAAAGAATGACCAACTCAAATACACTACAGATCTCCAATGCAGCTGATATTTTGGCTATCATGTCCTTCCTGGCTTGCAGACTGATTTTAGGCCTAATTCTGAGCTATATACTGGTTTCATATTACTCAATAAAGCAATGTCTCCATTTCAAAAAAAAATATATTTATTTCGAGAGAGACCAAGTGAGGGAGGAAACAGAAAGAGATGGAAAGAGAGAATCCCAATCTCGCTCCACGCTGTCAGCACCAGAGCCCCAAGTGGGGCTGGATCCCAGGAACCGGATCATGACCTGAGCCGAAATCAAGGGAGTACCACCCTTAACAGACTGAGCCACCCGGGTGCCCGACAGTGTCTTCCTTTTGAACCCCACATTTCCACACCATTTAGTTTTCACATACACTTTCAGACAGGATGCTCAGATCCTCAGCTTAGGCCCTTTATGTCAGTTTCACAAATGAGGAAACAAGGCTCAGAGTCAACTAAGAGTGGAGGAACGGAGACAAAACGGAGATCTCCTGACTTGTAATCAAATCTGTTAAGTGCTAACAGCTCCCCTTCCTTTGTCAAGGTGGTAATTTTGCATTTCTCTGGGAGACTGGCCTTTATTTCCTCCCCCACTGGTCTGTAAACTCCAGAAAACAAGAACTGTCCTTCCGGACCACCCACCGCCCCACTACGCGGCAAGGTGTTTTGCCAGGAAGCAGTCGTCGTTGAAATGAATAAATGAAATTTATAGCTTCCCCCTACTGTTTTCAGGCGATTAAACGTAACTTATTTTTAGTAACTACTGTGAAGAAAAGACAATACACCATATAAGCTAGAGCTTCAATATACTTCCCATATAATTCAAAGGAGAGCGAAAAAAGGACGGGGAGCTAAGGTCTGAGTTCCAGCGCCGTCCGAGCAGTGAATTTGTGATGAGCCCTCGTGTAAATTATTCCACTTCTCAGGACAAAATTAACTTTGTCTCAAAAAAAAGAGAATGTGGCCATAATTTCCACGATTCGGCTCAGAGCTAAAATATGTATTTTTCTAAGTTAACTCGTTGCGGACCAGGTTTCCATTTCCTCCATACCCTCCCTTCTGTGCCGTCAGCAACCGCCGACTCGGTGAGAGAAGGAACACTGGGTTCCAGCTGCGGTTCTCTCCGCGTCCCGGGACGCTCGCCACACACCCAACTGCAAGCCGGTGCTCTCTGCCCAGAGCCGCCATCTTCCCCCCGCCCCCCTCTCCTTGGCCGGACCCCAACCGCCACCCGCGGGCCGGGGTAACGCGGAACCTCACCTCTCCTCGCAGTCTTTGCATTTCACCTGCAGCGGGACTAGTTCCTGGAACAGAACCTGGCTCATGTTGGACCGCTGCCCGTGCCAGCGAGAGGAAAAGTCCAGCAGGCCCGGCCCGCGGAACTCGAGACAGGCGTCCGGGCCCTGCTAAAATTTGAGTTTGGCGCTCGGCTTCCGCTGAGAAGGCGGGGAAACAGAAACCGAGGGAGGGCGCAGGAGATTTGGACCTCGTCAGCCACCATCCGTTTTTTCCGGCTTTTCAGGGGACGGGCGGTAGTTCCGCAGATTAGCCTGCGTGGCGGGACCCGCGGGAGCCATATTTGTTAAGGGAAGAGGACCCAAGGGAAGCGGGGAACTTTTCTTCTCTTCGCCCAATGTTTGCCAACCCAAACAAACTCTGAGTTATGGCGGCTTCTGCGCCGACCCCGCACACGACTGACTTTCCAGCTGAGGGTCGATGCAGTTACTATGTGGAAAAGAAGAAGCGATTCTGCAGGATGGTGGTGGCAGCGGGGAAAAGATTCTGCGGGGAACACGCTGGAGCCGCGGAGGTCTGGTATTGCCCTACCCTCTCCAGAGTTGGAAATAAGTTTCTTGGTCCAGCAACTCGCCTCTGACAGATTTCTGCTTCTGGCCCCTGGATGTCCCAGATTTTCGCGTTCTAAGCGCAGTCCTGCTCTCCCCAGGGAGCGATGATGAGTCTTAGTGAAGTGCAGTGGTTTCTCGTACTAAGTAAAGCAGCGCCAGCAGTGACTCGTTTATTTTGATCCTACCTCTTGGTAATACTAGATCTTAATTTTACTCCAGACTACCGTCTCTTAACACTCCGCCCACTCTCCCCTTTCCTGAGGGGTAAAGGTAGTTTAGGAAGAATAGTGATCAAAGATCCCAAGGTTTCACTAATTGTGTTCTGATTGTTTTGTGAATGATAATCGCTTCTTTCTGAATGCGGTTGAGAAACTTTTGAAAAATTTTGTTTAGATATACAACTCTTTAATTGTAGAAAACAAGGTTACCAGAGGGGAGATGGGTGAAATAGGTGATAGGGATTCAGGAGCGCACTTGTAATGAGCACCGAGTGATTAAAATAAAAACTTAAAAAATATTTAGAGTACAGTCTTTTGAAAGCAACTTATAACTGCTGAAAGGGGGAAGGAAAGATATAATATCATGTAGGAATTGGCTCCTTTTAAAATCGATAAAGGGCACAATTTTGTTCAATAATACAGTTATACATATGATTGTACTGTCAAACGGTATACAGTTGACCCTTGAACACGTATTTAAACTGCTCAGTCCACTTACATGTTTAAAGACGAGATAAACAGCCCTTGATCAAAAAAGGAGATTTATGATAGAAGAGTTTTGTTATCACTCTAAGCCCTTCTACTTCACCATAATGAGACATCTGGAAGATGAATGCATTTGGTGACAGTAGTAGAATGTGACTAGATCCTTACAAGCTGATTGGTATTCCTGGGGAGGAAGGAATCTTGTTATTGGTCCCTTGAAGAAAGATTACAAGATAAGTGAAAATACTTTTCATGACACAATTTGGTTTTCAACTGTGGGCATCCAACTGAATCTGTGATTTATGATATAATGGGGTGTATGTTTCCATCTTTTTGTCTTAAGTCTCATAGAGTTGAGATCACTTGTACACATTTTTGGCCACTGGTTATTGTTGTTGTTGTTTTCTTACCCACTGGTTCTTAAGGTGATTTTACCCCTCAGGAGACACTTGGCAATGTTTGAAACATTTTGGTTGTCACAGCTGAAGAGTGTTCCTGGCATCTAATAGGTAAAGCCAGAGATGCTGTTAAATATCCAACAATGCAGAGGACAGCCCCCCCCCCAAAAGAATTACCCAGCCCCAAATGTCAGTAGTGTCAAGGTTGAGAAACCCAGTTTCTAAACCCAAATAATAAAAGTGCTCCTCCCCCCTACTGTATGGTTAGGTTTTGAGGAGTTAACAAAGAGTCTTCTCTTTTCTTGGAGGTTGCATTTTAAAGTCAGCAAGTAAGGAAAAATAATGCACAATATTTTCAAAAAATAATCAAAAGCGTCTTAGCTTTCCGATGAAATTTAGTCATTGTATCTTGGGAGTTATTCAGAACTGAAATAAACTGAAAAAAGATTTGTTAATAGTAACAGTGAACAGTTAGCATTTACTATATGGCCAGTGACATGCTAAGCAATTTTTTAAAATGTACTTTTACTATTAGCTCACTTAATTTTTACAAGCCTTAGGAGGTGGGACATATTCTCATCTTTCAGATGAGGCAATAAGCCTACCTCAGGTCATAGAGTTAGGAGTTGATAGATCATACCTAGGCAGTCTGACTGACCTATGGTTTTAACTATTTTGTTGCATACAGATTCATAAGCATATTGAATAGAATTGCTAGCACTATTAATTTTCCTTTGTTTTTTTCAAGCACATGTAGTTAAATTCATGTAACTTAGAAACAAAGAGGCTAGGGGCGCCTGGGTGGCTTAGTCGGTTAAGCGTCCGACTTTTGCTTAGGTCATGATCTCGCAGTTCGTGGGCTCAAGTCCCCCGTCGGGCTCTGTGCTGACTGCCAGCTCAGAGCCTGGAGCCTATTTCAGAGTCTGTGTCTCCCACTCTCTCTAACCCTCCTCTGTTCACGCTGTCTCTCTCTCCCTCCTAGAAATAAAAGAAAAAAAAGAAACAAAGAGACTATAGCTCTGCTACACTGAAAAGTTGCAAAGCCAGTAGAATTATGGCACCATACCAAATGGTTAAAATACCGTATTTCACTGTTTCTAAGATATTTCTTTTTTTCACATTTTAACGTCTCTGAAATCAGAATTCACCTTAAAAATCTATCACATGACATAATTTAAATTGGCAGCAGATTTTTCTTAGGGGTGCCTTAAATAATAGTGCAAACTATAGTCGGTGCTGTCATAGATTCAAAATTCCATAAGTAGGCCTTCTCTATAACCTGTTTGAAGCTATAAACCCTTGTTGTCCAAACAGTATTTGCTCATATATACATAAACCAGCTGCACTGGAGATTTTTGTTGTCAAACTCTGACCTGATTTTGGTAATGTTTCATTAATGTCCTTTTAAAGTTTCCTTACCTAGTTTTGGAAATGCATAAGCTTATGCTTACACTGAAATTATAACTAGTATCTGTGGGCAATGAACTTGATATTTTTTTAATCCAAATAAATACATCGTTTTTCTTTACTAGGAAGAAAATGCTCGGAAAAGAATTCTGTGTCCTTTAGATCCAAAACAGTAAGTATGGGTCAAATAAGGGTTTTTCTATACTAGAAAGATTGTCACAAGTCTTATTTTAAATAATTTTCTCTTTAAATTTAGCACAGTATATGAAGATCAACTAGCAAAACATTTGAAAAAGTGTAACGCAAGAGAGAAGCCAAAACCTGTAAGTGTTTGATCAGTAAAACTGAATGGTGAAACGTGTAGTATGTAATGTTTATATGTACTTAGTTGATTACAAATGTGAATATTTAACAAGACTTGTGCCTCAGAAGGCTTGAATGTGGTAAATACTTTTGAGAGTATATATCGACTGTGAATCCACTTAGAGTCCTAATTCAGATAATATAATTTTATGCAACAGGAGTGTTATTTAGAGAATAATTTCTCAATTTATTAAAAATATTTATTTAGTGCTTACTAACTTTATTTCAATAAAATATGGTCTGTGCTCGCTTCGGCAGCACATATACTCAATAAAATATGGTCCCAGCCTTCAAGGAGTTTGAAACTGGTAAGTAAACTTATAAATAATGGATATTATTTAATAAGTTCATTGAAAGAAGAAAATATGCAATAAGAGCATATAAAACTTAAAATTCTATCCAAGGGGCCAAGAAAAACTTCCCAGAGAGAGAAACACTTGAGCTGAGGCTTGATTTGGCAAAGAAAAGGAAGAGTCCTAGGTGAAAAGAACTATATGTGCAAAGGCAGAAATTGAGAAACCACATTGAGACTTTCAAGGAACTTGGACTTTATTCTGAAAGATGTGGGGAACTACTGAAAGATTTTAAGTTAGAGAATGGTGTGGCCAGATTTACCTCTTAAAAACTTTCAGAGCAGTGTGGGAGGATGGCTTGGAATTAGAATGACTAGTTAAAGGCTATTGCTGAAGTCCAGATGGGACATGATAAGAGACTAAATGAAAGAGGACGGAAAGGGTAGGGAATAGATGCAAGAATTATTTGGGTAGCAGAATCCATAAAACTCGGTGGCTAAAAACAGAGGGTTAGATATGTGAGTCTGAAAGTCAGTAGAGTGGTTAGTTTGGAGGTCAAATACATACAAGTCATAGGCCTTGGATTTTTAAGTTACCCTGGGGAAGAGATTGGAAGGGTGAAGGAAGAACTTGTTTATTCCATAGATATTAATTGAACATTTATGCCAGACATTGTACCAAGTACCCTGCCTATAAGAACATTACAGTCTCGTGAGAGAGACAAAAAACACAATATTGTGAATGTTAAAACTGATTAAGTACAGAGTGCTATGAAAGAATAAAGGAGATGAATCCTATCCTTTTTCTGGGAGAAATAGGGGGTGAAAGAGATGGGGAAGGAGTCAGGAAGCTTCTCTGAAGGAATATCCCATAATGAGTCCTATAGGCTAAAGGAGAATCTGCCAGACAGCAAAGAAAACATGTGTAAGGGCCTAGAAGTGAGAGAGCTGCTAGCTTTGTCTGGGACTGGGCATCGCACATGACTGGAGTATAGAATACAAGGGGACAGCTGAGTAGAAGAGGGGACTCAAGAGGTAGCAGAAAATAGAGCATGAGACTAAGGACAGAATTATAGGTGACACATTAAAGGATGAGCTGCTCCCACAGTATAATAAAAAAATTAAAGATATTTATCATATCACACAAAAATATATAAAATAGAAGAAATCAGACCTAACCTGTATAATATGTGTATCTTATCTGCTTTTAGACTGGCTATCTGATAAACAGCCAAATATAGTTGGTAATTTGTTGTTTCTGTCCTAACACCATAAGCAAAACCGACACAGTCTTGAGGCTCTATGCTGTAGACAGGTGAAAACTTTAACCGAAATTAGTAGTGAGCTTCTTTAAACTATAAACATTTATTCAGATAACAACTCACTAGAATATAAGATCCATGAGAACGTAGAGATTTTTGTCTGTTCTGTTCCTTGCTGTGGTGAGTCCTTGACACCTAAAGCAAATTAAAGACCACAGTAGGTGCCCAGTAATTATTTTATTCCTAAATGGGAGAAAGGGAGGATGGCAGGTACAGGGTATGGGGAAAAGGAAAGTATCAGTTTCTCAGGTTAGTTTTTGTGAGCTCTTCACATTAATAACAGTATTGTTGTAATTTTGTTTTTATTAAGGACTTCTTTATTCAAGATATTAATGCAGGCTTAAAAGATGAAACAGAAATACCTGAACAATTAGTAAGTACTTGACTTAATATTTATTAATTTTAAAAGGTGTTTGTAAGTTGTCTCCACACTGTGAATAAGCTGTGTTCCAATTTTTGTTTGGAATAAATTAATTGTTTTGAATCTAGAATTCATCTTTCTATAGAATCCATATTATTAGTGATGGTTAGTTCCCAGACCAGCTCATGCCCCATTTTTGTATGTAGGTTCCAATTTCTTCTCTCTCTGAAGAGGAGTTGGAAAAGTTAATTAAGAAATTGCGGAAAGCATGTGAAGGTAAGTCTGCCTCCAGTTGCAAGTTAAAAATTTTAGAATAATTGGGTGCTTTATGAGTTGATACCAGTGTGGTTTAAAAGATGTTACTACCATTGTTCAGAGCCCTACGGTTTCATGTTTGGTTGCTTAAGCTATTGTGCTTATATTTGGCACAGGTTTGAACGCTACACTTAAAGATCAAATTATGTCCCATCCAGCATTGCATGATGCCCTTAATGACCCTAAAAATGGTGATTCTGCAACCAAACACCTGAAACAGCAGGTATGTTTAGGTCATAGTAACTATGCTAAATTTGGCCTTTTGTTCATTTGTCAAAAGCTAACATTCTTTCTAAATATAGTTATTAATGAGATCTTGTTTAGTTTATCTTTCAGGGTACAGAATCTTTCCATTTCAAAAAATATGTGGAAACATATATTAAAAACTTTTGGCATGGATATGGTTCTGAGTACTGTGTTTTAAAATTTTTAAAGCAAGAGAAAAAACTTAAAGCCAAACAAAAATTATCAATGTGCACATGCTGCCTTATGTAGAAATGACCTTGTTGTTTCCCCACTTGAGCCAAATGTGTTTGCTCTAGTTTATAAAATAATCTTGTGAAGTTTGCAGGCTTCTATTTTAGGTCACATTGAAAAATTAAAGTTACTTGGTCCAAGAAGATGTTTTGTTGAGTTTGGAGCAGGAAAAGGAAAATTATCTCATTGGGTTGATATTGCCTTAAAAGATGCTGAAAAAGTTCACTTCATCCTAGTAGAAAAGGTGACCACGAGATTCAAGGCAAGTGAAACCATGGCAGTATATTAGTAACCAAGCTTTGCACTTTTCTTTAAAAAAAAAAAAAAATGATACTGAGACCCATGTCTTTTAAAGAAAATGTATGTTTTGTGTTGAGTTGATGTAGCTTTTTATCCTAACTATATTAAAGACCTGAACTGAAGGTACACTGTTTTTAATCTAAATTTTAATAGTCCATTGAGCTGAGTTCTTAAAATTATTTGCAGAAATAAGAAAATATGTGAAAAGAGCCAAGCTCCAGCTAGGAGTTAAAAGTCTTGGGTCCTAGCCTACCTATATGCCACCTACTAACTATTCATTCAGTAAACATTTATTGAATATACTGCATAGGCACCATGATAGACATTGAGTAGAAGTCAAGACAACGTTCCTATGCTCTATTACTTATATTTATAAAGATAAGACGAATGATTGTAGAGAAGCATCAAAATATGAAAAAAAAAAACTGCACAGAGTACAGTGTAGGTTCAGAAGAGGGAGTGACATGTTTTATTGTAGGGAAAGGATGCAAATGGCCGAATAGGAAAGGGGATGCCTGAGCTCTTTCTTGAAAGGAGAATTATGTTTCCTAGATAGAGGGTTTAAGAAGCATTCTAGGAAGCATGAACAGTGTAACCAAATACCTAACACAGGGAAACATAGAAACACTTCTCTGTGATGGGAATGCATGGTTCCAAGTAGAGTTCAGTAGTGATGAGATGGGAGAGGAGGGCTAGACTCTCGAAGGTGTCATATTTTATGCCAAGGGATAGGCGTTTGACTTTCACCTGCTGCATGCTGGGGATACAGTGGAACAAGCTGAGTTCTTGTCTTTGAGAAGCTTACATCTACTGGGTAGACTTATGGGTATTTTGGTTCAGTTTGCTAAGGCTCCTATGATAATGATAAGTACCAGAAGCCATAGGAGCATGAAGATAGAACACCAGCCTCAGTGTAGTGTGGGTCACAGAAGGTTTCCCAGAGGAAGTAACTGCTGGGAGGAGATTGAAAGAAAATGTAAATGTAACAGTTGGTGAAGACACTAAAAAGGCCTTTTATTGCTTTATTATTATTTTTAATGTTTATTTTCGAGAGAGAGAGGGAGACAGAGCATGAGCAGGGGAGGGGCAGAGAGAGAGACAGAATCTGAAGCAGGCTGGAGCCTGAACTGTCAGCACAGAGCCTGATGCGGGCCTTGAACCCACGAACCATGAGATCATGACCAGAGCCAATTGACTCTCAACTGATGCTCAACTGACTGAGCCACCCAAGTGCCCCCAAAATGAATTAATGATCGGATAATTGTCATTAATGAGATTAATGATAAGATAATTATCCAGTAATCCAAGTAAAAAATGAGCCAGAGCCCACGTTGTTGCAGTGAGATGGAGAAGAAAAATGCTAAGATTTTTGAAGCAAGGAGACTTGTTGATTTATTAGTCACTATGAGAGAGGAGTTATTTTGGGTGACACTTTATGGCTTTAAGTGACTGATGGTGCCTTTTTCTGAGATAGGGAATATAGAAGGAGGAAGAGGAAGAATAGGTTTGGAGAGAGAAATGAGGAGTTCAGTTTTGAATGAGTTTGCTCTTGAAGTAGAGCTTTCTCATTCACAACTGGGTATGTGTCCGGTGTTCATCAAAAAGATCTGGGCCACAGTGTAGATTTATAAGTCATAGGCACATGGACATGAATCAGATAGATCAGAATGGTGGTTGTGATCTTTCAGAGAGAGTAAGAGGAATGAGCCAAAAATAGTATATTATGGGCTAGCAAAGGCAAAGGAGCTGGCAAATAATCTTAGGTTAGTCACCTAACATCTGTGAACCTTTAGTTCCTTCATCAGTAAATTGGGACATTTATATATATGTCCCAATAATGATATATAACAATTTATAGAATTTCAAGCCTTTTAAAAATGTATGATATTGTTATTTTGGAGTTTTCATCAAAGAAAATATAATCTTAAATTTTTTAATTAGTGGTTCTGTTTTTTAAATATTAAAAAATAAGATGGGAAATTATTTCCTCCGAATTTTGAAAACAAATAGAAATCTTTTTAAACATAGAAAGCCATTGTTATTATAATGTTCTATTTGTGCAGGTAGATGGCAAACACAGGAAGAAAAATTCAGTGTTTGAGAGACTTCAAATTGATATTCAACACTTGTGCTTGAGTAAGTTGCGTAACTTTTAGTTACTCTACCATGAATCATAGAAGTTTCAGATTCTGAGGGTTGCTTAGAAATCCAGTCATGTGAACAAGTGCTTCAGTGAAAACAAACTAAAATTAATGCATTCTTAATATTAAATGTTATATCTAATATTTGGATGAATGTAAATTGAATTAGGGTTGGAACTTTTTTTTTTTAATTTTTAATATTTATTTATTTTTGAGAGAAAGACGGACAGAGCGTGAGGCAGGTAAGGGGCAGGGGCACAGAGGGAGACACAGAATATAAAACAGGCTCCAGCTCTGAGCTGTCAGCACAGAGCCCGATGCGGAACTTAAACTCACGAATTGTCAGATCATGACCTGAGCCAGAGTTCAGTGCTTTACCGACTGAGCCACCCAGGTGCTACCCCCACTTTTTTTTAAGAGAGTAAGCACATGAGCCAGGGAGAGGGGCAGAGAGGGAGAAAGAAAGAGAGTCTTAATCAAGCTCCACCCTAGCATGGAGCCTGACATAGGGCTCGATCCCATGACCCTCAGATCATAACCTGAGCCAAAATCAAAAGTCAGACACTCAACTGACTGAGCCACCCAAGCACTCCAGGGTTGGAACTTTTTTTTTTTTTTATATTTTTATTTATTTCTAAGAGAGAGAGAGACAGCGTGAGCAGGGGAGGGTCAGAGAGAGAGGGAGTCACAGACTGAAACAGGCTCCAGGCTCTGAGCTGGCAGTCAGCACAGAGCCCGACGCGGGACTCGAACCCACAAACCGCGAGATCATGACCTAAGCGAAAGTCGGACGCTTAACCGACTAAGCCACCCAGGCGCCCCGACAAGTTTTTATGGTAGGTGTTGAATTCTTATTAAGCATACTGAAAAGTAGCCTACCATATGTCTTAGTTTCTCTGTGACTCTTCTGTGCCCACCCTATGCCCCAATTCCACATTTTAAGCCAAAAAAGGAGAGATTAATAGGGAACAAATATCTACAATCTAGTTCAATACTGCCCTTTTAGAATTTGCATCAATTGAAAAATCTCTCCTGCTAAACAATGACCTACCTAAAAATATAGCCACCAGTGAAAATGTGAATCATATGGGCACCTAGGTGGCTCAATTGGTTAAGCGTCCAACTGCGGCTCAGGTCATGATCCCCAGACTTCCATACTTAAGTTTTTTAATATTGAAAATAAAAGACTTACTTAATGACACACTGAGAGGGATTAGAGGTAGTTTTGAAATGAGTAGAAGCCGACATTCACTTAGAGGACTTCTCTTCCTGGGGGCAGGGTTGGAATTGACTATTCATCATTTTAGGGAGAAAGAATAGGAAATTTCTGTTAAAAGAGTTTACTACAGACATCCCTCCCTTTCTTTTTTCTTATTTTGTTTTTCATTTTTGGGCTTTTATTAAACTTACCTATGTGTGGTCAAGAGTCAGATAGTTCTAAAAGTTCTCGAATTTTTATAAAAACAGCACCAACCACTTCCTCCCTGCCATGGCTCTCTCTTCAGATCCAACCACATTTACCTCTTACAGGTGAATTTTTATACTTATCTCAAGTGACTAACAACAGGCTTTTGTTTTCGCTGCTCCTTTCTTCTTTTCAACCATTATGTACTGGTTTTTCCCAGTGGAAGATGAAGATTTCCTACTCCTGTCCCACCTCAAGTGCAAACATTTCCCATTCCTCATCTTTCTAATATGCACAAAATGATTAAGTCATCATTTTTTACCACAGAACCAGATAGTAAATCACTTTTTCCTGTACAGTTTTTTTGTTGATAAATTAATAATTTATAATTTTGTTTACTTGGTCTTTTAAAAGTGTATTTGTTGTAATACATTCATCAAGTATTCTGTCACTTTCCATCTTCCTGAAAAATTCTCTCATGTGTCCTTCAGACATTTTCCACTTCAGACTGGATCCCCTCTGTTCTTGGGGCACAATGATCAGCATTAAAACTCTCTTCAGTCTCATCCTGGGGATTTCTTTTCCTATATCTTTTCCCACATCTTCCTCCATTGAGTTACTCTTTCTTCGGGCAGAGCACCTCTTCCTGTAGCTTCCTGAGAAACAATGCATTTGAGACCTTGCATTGTCCAAAAATATCTTATTTTACCTTACACTTGACTTGGCTGGGTTATTTGTATTTCGAGATTGAAAATCATTTTCCTTTAGAATTTTGAAAGTTTATTCTACTAGTATTGTTTAAACATTTTAAATTGCCATTCTGAATCTTCTTCCCTTGTATGTGATCTGCTTTTTTCTTGAAATTTATAGGCCCTTCTTTGTTCTCAGTGTTATAAATTTTCACAGTGATAGCCTTCATGTGATTATATTTTTATACATTGTGCTGTACTCTTTTCTCTTTTGTTTATATCAGTGGTTCTCAAGTGGAGGTCATTTTGTCCACCAGGGTACTTTGGCAATGTCTGAGACATTTTTGGTTGTCTCCATATGTCTCCAGCATGTCCCCATAGCTGGGGTGGGCATGCTGCTGGCATCTAATACAGTCCAGAGAGCCTGCTAAACCAGAGGCCTGCTAAATATCCTGTAAGGTATAGTAATAGCTCCCCACAACAAACTTATGGGAGCCAAAAAGTCAATAATGCCAAAGATGAGAAATCCTGATTTAGAGACTGTAGTATTCTCAGCTTTCTGGGAAATTTCCTTGTATTCTTTCTTTCATAATTTTCTCTACACCACTTTCTCTTCTCTCCCTTTATGTAATAAGTCTTATGATTTAGGGTGCCTGGGTGGTTCAGTCGGTTAAGCGTCTGACTCTCGGTTTTGGCTCAGGTCACGATCTCACAGTTCATGGGTTCAAGTACCACATCAGATTCTCTCTCTCACCTTCTCTCTCTGCCCCTCCACACACACTTTTCTCTCTCAAAAAAAAATCTTAGATTTAGCTATTAAACCTACAGGGATGATTTTCTACTTCTCTTGAATTCTTTGATTTATGTCTTTTGGTTTTATTCTATACTTTTAAAAATTTTCCCAACTTAATTTCTTCTATCATAGTTTTCATTTCTAAGATTTTTTTCTCTGAATTTATCTTTATTATATTTTGTTCTTTCTCTTAATTGCTATATTTCATTTTTCTGATGATATTAATAAAGGTTTTTAAGAATTATTCTCCCTTTGTAATCTGCTGTCATCAGTTTGCTCTTTTTCATTTGTTTTGGTCTGTCTCTTTCAACTTAGAGGCTGTCCTTAAACATCTGGTGTTCCTTGATGGTGTGTTCTTAGGATTGAGGGACTCAGAGCTCTGAGGTCTCAGATAGAATTGTTAACACGGAGCTCCACTTTAGGGTGATCTGTGTAAGATGTGATCTTTCCTCTTGGGTTGGTCAGAATCCACAGAGAAGAACCTCTGTGGTTAAAGATGTGATTCCAACATTTGGGGTCCCAGTCGGGAAATCGATGTGCACACTTACTTATTCCTGCTACTTTACCATGCTTCAGCTCTCAACTTCCTGTTGTCCCTCAATCCACTGATCGCCTGTTCTCCTTGCTCCAGAGAATTAATCTGTGCTCTTCCACAAGAGGGAAAGAGGTAGTCACCAACTAGCCATGAGGTGGGTCTCTGACTGCTTAAGTAGACTTTCCACCAACACTATTGTAGCTACTCAGCTCTACTTCCAAGGTACTTGATGTCTCTGATTCTTAAAGCCTTTAGATTTGTTGAGCAAATTTGGATAATTCTCAGCCTTCCCCAGTTTTGTCTCCTCCTTTTGACCTCTTTCAGATCTTGTGAGTTTATACCTTTTCAGAAATCCTTTAATTCTCATTTTGGCGGAGTTTTAGGACAGAGTAAATTAGATACTTGTATTCAATCTACCATCATTTCCCAGAAGTTCATCTGCTCTATTTTCCAAGCCCAAAGAATAGGGGAGAGAGGAAATGAGGTAATTTTCAAGCGAAAGCAGAAGGGCTTTCTTAGACATCCTTTCTTTTCACCCTAACTAATGATATTCTCTTGAACCACCTTAATTTAAACTTCTGTCTTCCCTGACACAGGAAACTATTCCACGTGGTACCAATTTCTCCTGGCATGTAATATAATACATTTGAAAGCAAGTAACAGAAAAGTGGAAATATTTATTAAGTACTTCCACTGGACTGTTCCACTGTACTACGTGCTGTGGCTGGATTTGCAGTAGGAAGCATACTTTTCATTTCAGAATGAAATGGAAAGGAAAATGAATGGGGGAAAAATGGAGGCCATAACTGTAATATAGTACATTTTACTGTATTACCTTATGGATATATTTTTTTTAACTTTTTCAGGACTGTTGTGAATATTTTCTTTTTTTCAAAACAATGTGAAAAGCTACGATAATATTTTTGTACATGAACCTATTAAAACTATATTATTAGGTTATAGTGGTGAATATAGTATTTTACAATATATATATTGGTCATGTTATTAATATGTTTATCATGTGTATTATTTGTTCAAAATACATCTAGCAGGGAAAGTTTTGAGTTCTTTTTTCAGTGTGTTAATAATATTTAGCAAAATAAGGCTTCTATAGGGGAAAGTCCTGGGTCAGTATAGAAGAAATAACATTGGCCTAAGAGTCAGGAAACCTAACTCAAGAGGAAGGGCAAGAGCGAAAGAAAAGGGAAGAAAAGAGGAAAGAAACTTTTATTCTGGCTTGTACTTAACAGGTCACTACATCTTTGAGTCTCTTATTCCTCAGCTATAAAGTGAAGGTTTTGTTTGAGTCTCTTTACACCCTAAAACTTAAAGGTTCAAATTGGTTCTTTCAGAATGCCATGCGAATGCCTTATCTCACAAGAGAGCTAACTCAGTTTTCATTTACTTTTATTCCAGACAAAATTCCTTTGCTAAGCAAAGAAAAACTACCTGTGGTAGGAATTGGAAAGCATCTATGTGGTATGGCAACAGGTATGTAAACACACTAATGATGTTTAGATGAACACATTAAGTTTTAGCTTTACACGGTGCCAATCATTGAAATAGTTTGGGTAGTTTTACTACTTAAGCCTAAACTCATTAATTTTCATCGTAGCACTGACCCTGTGTTACATCAGATACAGAGTTGTCTTATTTATAAATCTGCTCATTTTGGCCATTTGACAGGATGAATTAAGAGTTTTATGTGTAAATACTGGGTCATGAGACTTTAAAGTCCCTTGGTTTATATTTCAACCAAAAAGGAAACAAATCATTTATGGAGACCATATAATTCCACCCCAGAAGCTACTGAGTTATTTGAGGAGTTGCTTAGGAAGGATTCCGAAACCTCTCCCATTAGAAGATGGTTATATTCCAGGATTCTGGAGAAAATGAGAAAAGAAATGTTAGGTAAAACATCTAAGATGTCTTATCTTAGCACTTAGATCTGTCTCTCAGGAGTAGCTTGGTAAGGTAGAAAGAGCATCAGATAGTCCAGGATTCAGCTGTACTGTGTTATGTAACCTTGGCAAACTACATAACCTTTCTGAGCTTTGGTTATCTCATCTGTAAAACAGGGATGATAACATAATTTACTATGTTACATGTAAGTATCTGGCACATAGTAGCATTCAACAAGTGTTAACTACTCTTACATCTTCTTCCTGGCTCCTGCTGCTCTCCTCATCTCCCATCTGGGGATCTTAGAGCCTCCATAAACATTATTCAAGTTGGCCAGAAATGGCTTTGAGTATTGAATATTTGTGTCTTCCTTCGTAGTTGTTAAGATGACTTTCATATACTTTATTTCATGTAACCCTCAGAAAAGCCTTCTAAAGTAAGCCAGTTCTATCCTGGAGAGGAATAAAACCACACTCATTTACTCTTACTCATCTAACCCAAGTTTCTCTGATGTATAATCTGTATTGGCCATTTTTCCTTGTTCCACACACTTTTCCCTCTTGATAGAGTAGGATTCTATTGTCCTACTGAAAATTCTCTGCTGCAGTTGCTTCCCCTTCTTCTTTGCCGATTCTTCCCCTAATCTATGCCATTCTTCCTCTGTTTTTCTCATTGCCTCCTTCCACTGCCTGTTCTTTAAATACTAATATTTGGAGCATTGGCTGCACACCTAATATATCTTTCCTCTTAAAACTCTTTAGTAGCTCCTAATACCTGCAGCTTAAAGTCCAAGCTCTTTAACAGGACAACCTGCTGCCAGTGTGGCCTCTGCCTTTCAGCCTGTGCCAGTTCCTGCATCCCCCTTTACTGGTCAGAAAATTAAAACCCTGTGTACTTTGCCCATGCACTGTACTGGGTCAACTTCTAATTTCCTTAGTGTTTATCATCGTTCCATCTGCAAATCTCTACCTTATTGTATTTCAGTTTGTTATATAATAGCTAACTTAATTTATGTATCTAACTTTCCCACTGTGCTGTGAAATTTTTGAGTACAGGGAATGTGCAACACAATGGTTGGCATATAATAGAAACAGTAAGCATCTGAGTGAATGAATAATCTTGGCCACACTTTGCTGTGTGTCCTTGTCCCATTCTTTGGTATATGGCTTTGTCCTTTAAGCTCTTTGTAAAGGAGAGGTTGAAATAGATTGTTAAAGCTCCTTCTGATTCTAAAATATTCATAGTTTGAATAATTTTTCTGATTATTCACATTTCTGAAAATCATTTACTTAGGTCCAATATAAATAAAACAGTGACTGAATATATTTTGTCTGAAAATAGTAGTTTATGATAATAGATTAGCTATCCCTTTCTCCCAATGTTTGTTGACTTAAACTCATATTGAATTAAATTCACTAGTAAAAAATCATTTAATAGTCACTGGTGACATCTTACAGTAATAACATTTTAAAATATATGTTTCTGATTGACTAGACACAGCATGCCAGTCTACTCAGACATAAAATATGGGTTTTACAGCATATGTTTGGGGTCTTTCCAATATTGTCATCAGTATAGTGGTCTTCAGTGGGAAATGGTCCTAATCATCAAAAAAACCTATTTGTTTAGCTTTTAAGTTTAAAATTTCATTTTAATATGGAGTAATCCATCTCTAAGTTTATGATAAACATCGTTACATCGCAAAGCTTGCACACAAAAGGCACACAGTAACTAATTGCTGAATGCATGCATAAATTCCACAAGGCTGCTCAGTGAGGCCTACTTCCCATAGTCTGAGCCCCTCTTCTCAACTCTTCAGCTCCTCAGCTTTTTCTGTGAACATCTTACATTCCCTGACTGACACCTAACATCAATCTCAGCAGATGCCTTTCCCCTCTATTCTTTTTTTGGGTTTCTTGAGCTCAAAACTTTCCTGGAATGTAAGTGCAGATGAATAATTTTTTTCCATACAAGTCATTTCCTCAGCTAGAGAAGGAGAAATGAGAGCCAACTGAGTAGTTGAACTAAAAGCTTTTACAAACTCTAGATCTTAAGCTTCAGACAGTTTTGGGGGAAGTAGATTTTATCCAGAATAAATCACGAGGGAAAAAGATGCTAACAAGAAGACAGCAAACATGAACAAAATTGATAATTCATGGATGAATTATTACAAGTATAAAGCTAAGTAGGTTTTATTGTTAGGATTTTAGAAACCATACTGCTGAATAAATGTAAAAAATACTTATTTTTAAAGATGATGTGGTTTGGGGGGGGCCACATAATTGTGTTTGCAGATCTTGCATTACGATGTTTGGTTGAAACCTATGCTTCCAGTTGTGAGGAAAGGAATGAAGAACCTTTAGCCAAACGCAGAAAGAATGATAAAACAGACAAAGAAATTAACACTTTGACCAAGGAAGGAAATGAGAAAAATGTCCCAGAGAAGTGGACCCCTGTGGCTGGCATTGTTATTGCACTCTGTTGTCACCACAGGTGTGATTGGAGACATTATGTGGGCAAAGAATATTTCAGGGCTCTAGGCCTTGGAGCAGTGGAATTCCACTACTTCCAGCGAATGAGTAGTTGGGCAACTTGTGGGATGCGAAAAACATCTTTGGGAGCCTCCGATGTGATCACAAAGAGAAAAGATAAGCACAGTGACGACAGTGAAGAGCATGACGATGGGGAACGCAAAATCCCAGACGACAGCACCGAGAGTTTACCCGAGTAAGTGACTACTTTGAAATGCACAACACTAGGGCAGAAATGTTTTGTCACTGTTCCACTTTCTTGTTAGATAAATGTTACCAAGAATCTATTCATGAAGATGTATCTTATCATCCAATTTTAGAATAAGTTAAAATATACTTTTATTTTTTTTTAATTTTTTAAAAATGTTTTTTATTTATTTCTGAGAGAGAGAGAGAGACAGCGTGAGCAGGGAAGGGTCAGAGACAGAGAGGGAGATACAGAATCTGAAGCAGGCTCCAGCTCCAAGCTAGCTGTCAGCACAGAGCCCAACGCGGGGCTCGAACCCACAAACCGTGAGATCATGACCTGAGCCAAAGTCGGACACTTACCCGACTGAGCCACCATGTGCCCCCAAAATAGACTTTTATTGTGGCATAAATAAAACGTATCTTGGGAGCATGGAACATAGCACCTAGTGTATCGTGGGTTACTTAGCAACTTACCAGTAAATAGAAGTGGCTAAAATAAATTTTTCATAAACTTCTACAAATTTTAACGATGTTTTGTTTATTCGGTTTAGGTTCCTTACTGTTGAAGAAAAGAAGAAAATAGGGCATCTTTGTAAATTGCTGATTGACCAAGGCCGAGTCGAGTATTTACAGCAGAAAGGATTCAGTCCTGCTTTACAGTATTATACAGATCCTCTGGTATCTTTGGAAAATGTATTGTTAACTGCTTTACCAAATCATTCTTCACCACCAGAAACAACTGATTAATGGAAAAGAAATTTTGAACATCTGTCTTCCGCCAAAAAAATTTTTTAATTGTATTTTTATATTCATGAAAATATAATTTACATAGCAGATAATGTGAACTTTAAAAAATGTTGTGGCCTCATTGAGCCTTGGTAATAGCTTTGATTTTTACTTAAGAAGTCCAAACATTAGCGAATTCACCAAATTCCCCAAGTAATTCTCTTCAGCAGGGCATCTTGAGTTACATTATCCATCAGTATTTATAGAGATTGGTAAAGTAGTTGAACAGTTGACTTGGTTATCTGAAACACACATAATCCATCAATACACAACCAGCATGCTAACTTTCTATTTGTATTCATTTTGTCATTTTTTTTTTCCTTTGGTTGTATTTATGGCTTTTTTATTTCTCAAGTTCAAGATGTAATGATCAATTACCAGTTTGTAACAAGGCCAACCTGAGAATTTGGTTTATGTATGGATTTTTTTGTCCATTCAGATCTGGAAAGGATAATCAATTTTGATTTTTTTCTAACGCAAACAAATTCAGAGATGTTCACATTTAATGAATTCACCTTCGGCTTCCAGAGCTATACCTGTATTTATGTATTATCTGCATTTATCCATGACAGACAACAAAACTGAAGAGATGTTTTCAAGGGAAATAATCTGTTTCACTTCATTTTTTAATTGAATCATTATCTAGATAGAACTTCCAAAAAGATAAACCTCATTCATAAATTAAACTGAAATTTGCGAGTAACTTCAGAAGTTAATTAGCCATCATACCTTTTCACAAGGACAGTTTTATACATAGAAGTACAGCTACAAGTATATTCTCTCCTGATGGAGAAAATAATTTGGAATGAGGTGGAAATTAGATAACGAGACCAAAAATAACCTCACATTTAGGCCTCATGTAACTCATAAGCAGTTTCTATGCACAAGCAGATATTAAACCAAACATATGGTGAGGACTGTTACTCGCTTCATGTTATTCTTGAATTATTTCTGCCTTCACTTGTAAAACCTGTCTTAATCGTTGGCACCTTTGCAAAGACAAAGATCAGCATTACTAATTTTAGATACTATAATGATATTCTTACGTAACTTTTTTATTCTGTAAATAGATCTATGATTACATGAATTCTAAATTAGAACCTAGAACATTTTTAATTCCTGGCCTTTCTACTTTAATCTCCTTTGTTTCATGAGACTGCCTAGATTCAGAGCCTACTCAACCACCCCAGGGTATGACCTTGGGCAACTACTTAATCTCTTTGTGCCTCAATTTTCCTTTTTAAATGAAAATGATGAAGATAGTAATACTACCTACCTCAGGAGGTTGTTGTAACAAATGAGATAACATATGTAAAATGCTTAGAACAAGTACAATGTAAATAATAAATATTAAGTGTTAATAGTACTAATTCGCAAATCTATTTTTAATAACAACAGGCAGACTTGGTCTTATTATTTCTGCTTAAGTTGTAAGAGTTTTTTCTCTTTTATAATTTTTATGCAAATATTATTAAAGTAAGGCAGTTGGAATTTTTCTAAAGTTAATTACTCATCTTCCCAAAGAAAAGAACATAAATGAAAGTAATGGATCATTCAATAATTTACATGATTTTACTGGGTCAGGGAATGCTAATTTGTGTCTTACAAACTGTTTTGCATCATTCAACAATTTATGCCCAGAAATAAAAAATACTCTGCAACAAGCATAATCTCAACTATGTTTCATAAAACATGCATACACACACAAGAGTTCTTCTGATAATAGCCCTCCCCCCATTTAGCTTAAAGATATGTTACAATGATACCAAGTACTTTATAGGCAGATAAGCTTGTCGTTACACAAGCTATACGTGGAGATCATTGTTTATTTCCCTTACTATATCCTAAGAAAGTTACCATGTGGGATATATATATTGCTGTTCCTTGATTTGCTGAATTTGCAGGGTCAGCAAACTCCTTCTGGAACTTTTAGGTTCGTCTACACAACTACCTCTTCCTGCATGTCCCACATCTACACAACTACCTCTTCCTGCATGTCCCACACTATGTCCAATTTCCTTATCTTCCACTCCTACCACCAAACCCGCTTCTGCACTTCATTTCCCCTTCTTTGCATCACCATCCATCTGGTTGCTCTAACCAAAAACAGATTAATCTTGGAGTCTTCTCTTTTCTTGTCATTCAGTCATCAATTCTGTCTCCTACCTGTCGTATGTATTTATACCCCAAACTAGGCTCCCACTATAATTTTACTTATCTTGCTCCAATCTACTTTCTGTGCTATTGTTTCTGTGACTTGCTATCACTGATCAGATGACCATTTCCTAACATCCTCCACTGGATGTTGGTAAAAATGATTTCTTCTAGCTAAAAACACTCATTTGCTTAGATTACACTTATTCTCCAAAGTAACTATCTGAAGGTAAGTTTAACCTTATGATTCAAAAACTTCACATTTTAATGAATTGTGAAACAATGGTTTCTATTACAGTTTTCAATGTTTTTATTAACAGAATTGTCTCTTTGGCTTCTTCTACCCTTGGTTTAAGTTAAAGGCATTCCTTTAGTTAAAAAGTGGTTTAATTCTTAATTATCAGAGACTAAGTGAAATCTATATATCAAAACCTCACACTTTAACTATTGGTTAAAGTCTCTGGTCTCTTAATATTCATCCCTAGGAAAAATACTGTGTTGTGGATTGTAGAAAAAAGGACATGACAGGGAAGGTAGTGTTTATGAGTACACAGAAATATGCGACAAACTGATAGAATTACGTAGTGAAGCTTTAAGAATCACATCTTCATGGGGCGCCTGGGTGGCTTAGTCGGTTAAGCGTCCGACTTTTGCTTAGGTCATGATCTCGCGGTTCGTGGGTTCGAGCCCCGCGTCGGGCTCTGTGCTGACTGCCAGTTCAGAGCCTGGAGCCTGTTTCAGTCTGTGACTCCCTCTCTCTCTGACCCTCCCCTGATCACGCTGTCTCTCTATCTCTCTCTCCTAGAAATAAATAAAACATTAAAAAAAAAAAAAAAAGAATCACATCTTCATTCATTTGGTTGTGCTCCAAGTGCTTGGCCAAAGAAATTTGTTTCCTGTCTCTACTTGAAAAGTTTTCTATGTCTTTACAATTTCTCTCCAAGCTTTTATCAGAATTGTGAACAGATTTGAATGTCATTCTTTTTTCCTCCCACAATATATTTTTTAATATTTATTTTTGATAGAGTACAAGCAGGGGAGGGGCAGAGAGAGGGAGGCAGAGGATCCAAAGCAAGCTCCATGCTGACAGCAGATAGCCTGATGCAGGACTCAAACTCACAAACTGAGAAATCATGGCCTGAGCCGAAGTCATATACTTAACTGACTGAGCCACCCAGGTGCCCTGCCTCCCTCAATATTGAGAAAGAGACAATATTTGACAGAAAAGGTAAGATGGAATGAGATATCTATAAAGGAATTTATAGATATACACATTCCTCTACCAAATATTTGGCTTGTGTTATAGAGAAATCTCATACCTGCTCTTCTCCGTGACTCCTGTATATATATATGCATAAACTGAAGGCCAAATAATTCCCGTTCCTCCTCTTCATCTATGCTTTCAGTAGGAGGAAGTGTCACTTCCAATTTCAGCGGGTTGTCTCTGAAGTTGACAAACCTAGCAGTTCATTAAAAAACAGTACTTTTATAGGTGCCATAGAAGTGTACATTTATTTTCCTAGGAAAAGATCAAATGATAATATACTAAATTACTTTTTAAAAAAAAAACTGGTTACAATAACCAAACATCATGGTAAGATGTGATAAATCCTAAGGATCTTTTTCCTTTTTATTTATTTTTTAATGTTTTACTTATTTTTAGGAGAGAGAGAGAGACAGCATGAGCAGGGGAGGGTCAGAGAGAGAGGGAGTCACAGACTGAAACAGGCTCCAGGCTCTGAGCTGGCAGTCAGCACAGAGCCCGACGCGGGGCTCGAACCCACGAACCATGAGATCATGACCCAGGCGAAAGTCGGACGCTTAACCGACTAAGCCACCTAGGCGCCCCAAATCCTAAGGATCTTTTTAAGTCTCTTTTCTAGAAGGAAAAAACCCTAGCTTTAGACAACTTATTTTCAAAGCTTATAGAAAAAACTATTAGTCCCTATCATATATTTAATGTGGAACAGTTCAACTTCCCAGAGCAAGTCTAGGACATCTCAAACATACAATTAATGCTATGAACTTAAAGTTTCTGTATATTTTACAGACTTACTTGTGTCTTATTTATTATTGTATCTTCACCATCGAGTACATGGCTTACTAGCTACTGAATAGATGAATGAATGATTGGTTTTGTTATGGAAATTGTGGGATTTGATGTGAATTCCCATGTCTTATGTTCTGTTAGGAAATTAAATTTTGGAAGTAAGACACCTGAGGGAATTCTGAGAGTAACTGACATATGTATTTATAACGTGCCCACTGTAGTCTTTTAGAAGGAAAATGAGCACTATTTTTATGCCTTTGGTTTTTATTTGTAGATGAGGTTTATTAGCAGTTACAAAATGATTTTCATAAAAATGTCACCAACCGAGGGCATTCCTTAGAGCCAATAATGCCAGTATGGCTTTTGTTTCAGGGATTCTTTCTTAAATAATTCTAACCAGTGTTAAATGAATCCTATTTATAAATTATAGAATTTCCAAGTTGGAAAAGATTTTTAAATGTGTTCGTTAATATGAATGAGAACTCAAATAAATCTGTTAATAACAATTTCTCTATATTACTTTGTGCTGCAGCCAGAAAGGAACGTGTCAGTTTGGAGTCTACAGCTTTTACCTCAGATTGGTCATCTCTTCCATGCACACTGGAATATCTTGCAGTTTATTGTTGCTGAGAACAAGCGTACCCAGATTTTTCATATTGCTGATTGTTTTTGGCAAGCATGTTATTTCATTCCGTTGCAGCCATAATGTATGTAGAGTTTGCATTCTGATGAGTTGAAAGAGAAGTTTCTGTGATTAACCATACATAATATGAAAACCCTGGTTCTTTACCCAAAATAAAAGAAAGGTCATTTTTTATAACATCTCCTTTAACCAGTATAGCAGCAGTTGAGTTAACTGGCTTCACATTACCTGATTGGGGAAACCACATCGGAGAGTCAATCCCTACACTACAGTTCTCAGCGTGTGGTGGTAGAAAGAAACCAATGTATTTTAGTGAATTCTTCACTATTCTCATAGGATTTCTTGAAGAACTGCTGTAAATGTTATCTAATCTGAATTAGAGTGTTAGGAGAAAAATGGGAAAGTACTAATATGCCCAGTTACGGCAAGACAAGTATGCATAATGGACTCTGGGCCAGGCTGCCTACATTTAAAAGCTAAACTGCACAAGTCCACTGTGATCTTGAGCAGTTTAGCTAACCTCTCCACGTTAGTTTCCTCATCCATTTGTAACGTGCAGAGTGCCTGGCATGCACTAAATAATGTTCTTGTTTGCCATATTCACGTCAATACGTTGAAGTGAGATAGCCAGTTTTTCTCTTCTAAAACCCTTATGCTTAAGTAAATGAAAACATTTTGTTAAAAAGTAGCATATTTAGTACTACATGGATCTACTATGATTGATTAGGTTAGGGTCCCCTCTGTTTTGTCTTTTATTTCTTATTTCTTGAGGATGGCTTCAACACATCTGCTAATAGTATAGAAGATTATTTATTTTACCTTTCTATAGTGTCAGGAAGTTGTTCAAGTCTGTTGCTTCCCATGTCGAGCCACTCAAGAGCAGGCATGTTCAACACAGCAGAAGGGATTGTAGTAAACTGATTCATACTCAAATCAAGGTGAGTAAGCTTTAACAAATTGCTAAGCTGAAGAGGAAAGCAAAATTTTTCAAAGTGAATGTCCACAACGTAAAGTACTAGAACAGTCAAGTGGCTAGAGGAGGTACTTCACATCCAGGAATGTTCAGATTACACTTGGGCTTTATGTACTCCTAGTAGTCCACAGTAACTCAAGTAAAAATAAAGCTAAGGAACCTCCAGAAAAATGTAAAAATCTTACAGAAAATTCATCTATTCAAAGAAAATTTATTTTCCAAATACCCAAGTTCCAGGGTTTACAGAACCTGCTTGTGTTTTCCTTTCATCCTGTATTTGAGATTTTTTTGGGAAAACCCAAACTTCAATATTATCTTTATTGAGCCTTATTTTTTGTGCCTGATGTTTTACATGTTACGTCAGTCACAGAATTTACTGTTTGGTTATTCTATCTTTTAAATGAAAAACACCAATAAAAATGTATTAGGAATAACATATCAAACACCAATGTGCTCAGCTTGAGAAAGAAAATACAGAGGTGCCTGGGTGGCTCAGTCAGTTAACTGACTGACTCTTAATTTCAGCTCAGGTCATGATCTCACGGTTTGGTTCATGAGATTGAGCCTAGTATTAGGCTCCATGCTGTTGGCACGGAGCTTACTCAGGATTCTCTTGCTCTCTTCTCTTTGCCCCTCTCCCTGCACACATGTGCGCTCTCTCAAAATAAACTTAAAAAATATATATATATACATATATTGATATGACTGCCTCCTATGTACTCTTCCCTTCTTCCTTTCCAGAGGGAACCCCTCTCCTGAATTTGGTATTTATTACTCCTGTAAATGTTTTTTAAAAATTTTTATTACTATACAGAAATATGTTTTCTATATATTTATCTATAATTACTATTATACATGTTTTCACAAAGTTTAGTATTTTTATTTGAAGATTATGATACTGTACTTCTCTTTCCTTAACTTTTTTCTCTCAACATCAGTGTCAATGTATTCATGATGATGCTTATAGCTCTAGTTTATTCACCAACTTTACAAGATGAATATCATATTTCTATTTTATGGACAAAATGCTTGAGAGAGGCCGTGTAACTGGAAATGATGAGTGATGTGTACTCAAGCTTTCTGGAACTAAAGCCACAAAATTTCTAACCTCTTTCCATATAACACTGTAGTGAAAGTTTCAAAATGTGAGAATTTAGTTAACTTTTCCAAAGAACTTTCCATTTATCTAGGCAAGTTCTGTTTAATCTTTATCTTCAGGAATGTTCAGATTCTTTCCACAACTTTAACACCAAAAAAAAACCTCAACACAAAACAAAACACATACACACCCAGTGTTTTGTGGGTAATGCAAAAAAAGCAGGAGGTGTCCATTTAGGAGGTGATGTTTCTCCAGCTTTAGAATTCAAGCCATGGACAAAACACTTTTTCAAAATCACACTTTAAAATTTTTCAAATGGTTTAGAATGGAGTATAAAAAGATTGTGTTTACACTGGCATAAATATGTTTCATGTATATACATGTGTGCAGTGTAATGGCTGAGAGATAAGTCTCCTGTTGCTGATTTCTCAGTGGTTCTAGAACCCTTTGGTTTCATAATATTAAAAGATTATATTATAATCTGACAGCCTCTATTTTGCATATGTGAACATTGAGACCTAATTATATAAAGTGGTGTGTTCGAGGCTACACAGCTACTTAGAGGCCACACTTGGAAAGAATCCCAGACTCAAATCTCAGTTTAGTATTTGTCCCAGTAAAACCTATTTTTACATGAAAAAAAATTAAGGTAAGCACAGGTTAATAGACATGTCCAAATTCATACAGCATTTTTAGTGACTGAACCAATATAAGAATTAGAAGTTGGAAATAAAATATTTATTGGCCCTCTTGTAAGTATAAATTGTCCCTGTGATTATCATTTTTATCATAACCAAGGGCATACATTTCATTAAACTATTGTAATATGAAGTAGATATAAACATAGAAACAGTGCTTTACTTGTCAGAACAACAATTATTGGTGACGTATTTAGTGCTGTGGGGAAAAAAGTGATATTCTCACCAAAAATAGCGGAGAATGGAAAAAGGTAATAGTCTTCCTACTTTATTTTGAGTTTTATTATTTTCCTTAACTTTCATTTTGCAAAGTTAGAACATCTTGGAAATTTTCTTTGCTAATTGTAAGATCACTCAATATGTTTGAAAGAGTCTATATCTCTATGACCAGTTTGGCTTTACTAATAACAAGGTTATCATACCAAATCAAAGTTTGAAGACTTTCCAAACCCATTGCCTTGCCTTTACTTGGTAGTGTCAAAGAAGCTAGCAAAGAAACACTTCCTAAACTGATGAACTCATTTCTTAACACTTCACCTCTGTCTCAAAAACTGAACACTCTGTAAATACCAACTAGTAAACAAAAGAGCTTTTCTATCACCACATTGCCTGTGCTTTATAATAATCATTTATTCATTCAATAAGCATTTACTAAGCAACAACTACAAGGTAGGCTGGAAATAGAAATAAAGACCCTTTACTCTGGACTTTAAGGAGATCACAAATGATGTCAGTACTGTGACAATAATATTTATGCTAAATAGATATTTCTCTAATTAAAAATATGTTATAATGACAGGAAATGATTTCACTAAATATTTTCTGAAGTAAAATGTATAGTATTTCTTCATTAGTGTTATTTTTAATAATCACACAGTTAAGAAGTAAACCAGTAGTAGAATAAAATTGTAGGCATTTATATCTTTCTGACCTCTTGTGGAAGATCACATATATCTCTGTTTACAGCAAGTTCTAGTTTTTCCAAGCTGGCACAATGGCTTAGTTCCCTGGGGACAGTCTTGATTTTGTTGTAACTAAGAATCAGTTCCTGAAGTCTAGTGAGCAGTCCTACAAAAAATAATAATAGAGAACAAATAGATATAAAACTATGTTTCCAGTTATTACAATATAACTTGTCAGTTTCCCATTGGCAAATTCACACTTTTCCCAGTATGTGCCCTGCCCCTTCTAAAGATAAGGAGTGGGTTTATCGGGTTTTTGCTATAGGCAGAAAACATGTGGTGGGTTGTTTTTTGTTTTGTTTTGTTTTGTTTTTTGTTTCATTTTATCTACACTATATCCTGGCCAATTTTCCATTTGAGGATTTTTTTTTTCCTCATCTAAGGAATCTTTCTAATTTTCTCTCTTGCCTTCAATCTGTCCTTTTCTAGGAGGATTAACTGAACAAGAAATAGTATTTCCAGAATCTATGTAATAATATTTCCAAAGAGATTTTTCTTACATTGAATACTCATCTTAACTCAGTAAATCCCAGACACTGGGTCCCCTAGAACCTTCAATTTAGATGTTTATAATCTCCTCAAGACTCAGGGCTGTATAAAGATGAGGTCTTTATTCCATGTATCAAAAAAAAAAAAATTCTCAGTAAAAAACAGGATAATTAAAGCAATCTTCCTTACCAATTCCTGGAGGTATCTCTGAAATTGTGTTTCGAGATAAATCTAATACAGTGAGGTTCTGGAATCTTCCAATAAATTCAGGAATTTTCAACAAACCAGTTCTATGAAGTTGCCATTCCTGTAGTTGACTTAGTTTTAGCAGAGAAGAAGGGAGGGTCTAAACTCAAGTAAAATAAATGACAGAATTACCATGTTACTTAAATTATTTTAGTATCATGCCACACTGAAGTATAATTGTAGAGAAGTTATTCGATTTGTAAAAGAACTTTCCTTAAAAATTTTCACTAATGGTTTTATTTCCAAGTGCTGTGTGTTACTTCTAAGTTTTAAGATCTTTATTTTTGGGGTATGGGTACTAAACCTTGAAGCTCCAGTCAGAATAAATAAAAAGAATGTATTTTGGCCAACAGTGTACACACATAGAGTCTTGTTCTAAAGATGTTGTTGAATTAGGCTTTTTTAAGAGTACACATATACAGTTGAAAATGAGAATATGGTGGTTAGTTGAAATCACAGAGAAACCAAAAAGTCATTTTAGTCAATAATTCAAACTTCTCTTCCCCTTATTTTTTTTTAAAAAAAATTTATGTTTATTTATCTTTGAGAGACAAAGAATGAGCAGGAGAGTGGCAGAGAGAGGGAGACATAGAATCCAAAGCAGGCTCCAGGCTCTGAGCTGTCAGCACAAAGCCCGACGCAGGGCTTAAACCCACAAATTGCGAGTCCCATGACCTGAGCTGAAGTCAGACACTCAGCTGATTGAGCCACCCAAGTGCCCCTCTTCCCTTTCTATTTTGAAATATTTTATCAAAGTTTTTTACAGATTTTTTTAAATTTTTTTTTCTTTAATGTTTTTTTATTTATTTCTAGGAGAGAGAGAGAGACAGCATGAGCAGGGGAGGGTCAGAGAGAGAGGGAGTCACAGACTGAAACAGGCTCCAGGCTCTGAGCTGGCAGTCAGCACAGAGCCGGACGCGGGGCTCGAACCCACGAACCGCGAGATCATGACCTAAGCGAAAGTCGGACGCTTAACCGACTAAGCCACCCAGGCGCCCCTTACAGATTTTTTTAAATTTAAAGATTTTAAGAGTTTCAACTATTCTGAACTCTATGCCTTTTCCCTTTCAACCTAAAATAGCCAAAAGAGAAAATAAAGGAGCCAACTCCCTCACTAATTATGCCTATATGTATGAAGATAAACACTGACCCAAGGGATAGAGGCCCTTACAAAAATTAGAGTATGCCTAATGTAATTAAGCAAGTGTGTGTGTGTGTGTGTGTGTGTGTGTGTGCGCACGCGCGCGCGTGTGCACGCGCTTATGAGAGAATATGAACTGGGTGGTAGACCTCAAAAAAAAATGAATATCCTATTCCATTTTGTGGAGTTTTAACTGAGCATTTGTTTTGGAGAAGGTATATGATTTTTGTTAGGCAGATGGTCATATTTTTTATGGAAAATAGAGGTTGCTTAATTAGTAGGATTAGTAGGAGAAGAATCACAAGTGATTTAAATTTAGACAGAATTGAAGGAAATTGATTGAATTTTTACCAAAAAACATCCCAAAACAGTGAAGTTGTATTTCTTTTCAATTGTTCATGTTGCCCAAATTCATTTGGTGTATTATTAAAATGAGAATTTCTAGCTATTCCAGACTTAATCACACAGTTGCAGAATCATTTTCTCAACTCTCCCATAAAATGCAAACTATAGAAAATCAAATATTACTTCTGTGAAGCTAACCTTCCATTCCTCTTTTTCTATCTTCAAAATGACTCTTCCATCTTCTCTGATGACTTTTTCCCTTAGTTTGGTTAAGTTTACTCGTTCTTCCCAGATTCGCACTAGCCTAAGAGACCAGAAAACATGTTAGTTCACCAGTAATGAGATTGGTAGCATTCACTTTTACATAAAAAGTGACCCATCAAAATCAACCATTTGATTAATAGTATCTGGAAATCAGAAAAGAATGTGTTTTGCAAGAATTATAAATATGATTAGTTTCATGAATGCCCTATATTTAAATTTTCTAAAAGTGTCATAACTCTCCAAAGATTTTTTTTAAATAATAGCTTTATTGAGATATAATTCACATACCATAAAATCAATCCTTTTAAAGTATGCAATTCAGTGGTTTTTGATATATTCGCAGAGTTGCTCACCAACACCACTCTGATCCAAAACATTTTCATCACTCAAAAAACTCCATGCCCAAGGCTAACTGGTGCAGCCACTCTGGAAAACAGTATGGAGGTTCCTCACAAAGTTGAAAATAGAACTATCCTATGATCCAGCAATCACACCACTAAGTATTTACCCAATAATACAAAAATACTAATTCAAAGGGCAGCATTATCTACAACAGCCAAACTTTGGAAACAGCCCAATAGTTCATCAACTGATGAATCAATAAAGAAGGAAATACTACTTAGCCTAAAAAAAAGAATGAAATCTTCCCATTTGCAATGACATGGATGGAGCTGGAGAGTATTATGCTAAACGAAATAAGAGAAAGAAACACCATATGATTTCAGTCATGTGGAATTTAAGAAATAACCTGAGCAGAGGCTCCTGGGTGATTCAGTGGATTAGGCGTGAGATCAAGCCCCATTTTAGGCTCTGCACCTGCAGTGAGATTCTCTCTCCCTTCCTCCCTCTCTCTGCCCCTCCCTGCTCATGCTCTTTCCCCCTCAAAAATTTAAAAAAGAGTGAGACTGCTAAAGCACTTTTTTAAAAAAGAAAGAAATGAGCAAAGGGGGGAAAAAAAGAGGCAAACCAAGAAATACTTTTTTAATTATAGAAAATAAATATGGTTACCAGAGGGGAGGTGCATGGGCGAAGGGCTTAACAGGTGATGGGTATTAAGGAGAGCATTCACTCACTGAGATGAGCACTGGGTGTTGTATGACTGTTGAATCACTATATTGTCCACCTGAAACTAATATTACACTGTATATTAACTAAGTGGAATTTAAATAAAAACTTAACAACAACAACAAAAAACTCCACACCCATTAGCAGTCACTGTCCATTCCTCCCTTCCTCAGCCCAGGGCAACCACTAATCTACTTCCTATTTCTATGGGATTATACTATATATAGTCTTTCCACATAGCATAAGTTATTCAAAGTTCACCTGTGCTGTAACATGTTTCAGTATTGTATTCCTTTTTATCGAAGAATAATATTCCACTGTATGGATATACCACATTTTGTTTATCTGTTCATCAGTTGATGGACATTTGGGTTAATTCCACCATTTGGCTATTATGGAATAATGCTGCTATGAACATTTGTGAACAAGTTCTTGCATAGATATATGTTTTCATTTATCTTGGGTACAGTCCTATGAGTAGAATTGCTGCATCATATTATAACTCTATTTTTAACTTTTTTAGGAATTGCCAAAGTGTCCAAATGCCTGTAGCACATGAGGCTTCTTGCCTCACCATCCTTGCCTACATTTGTCCATGTTTTTGGTCATAGCCATCCTAGTGAGTGCAAAGTGGTATCTCACTGTTCTTTTGACTTGCACTTATTAAATATCTAACCCATAGATAGTTAATAACTTTTTAATGACTTCCAAATAATACAGTCCAGCTTCAGAGTTAAGGTATATATGATTACATTCCAATTTTATTCAGATTTTGTATTTCAGATATAAAAATGCATAAAACCTTTGTCATTCTGGAATACATCCCTATTGATTTTCAGTACATTGCAAATATACATAAGAATAATAGCTATGAAAATGACTAGTAAAAGGTTGCAAAAGTTTTATTTCTATATTAGAAAATTTTTATATTCAATGACATCACTTTTCTAAAAGAATAGAACTATTCAATCAAACAGTAAGCATGATGATTGCTAACTACTTATTAGTCACTAAGAGATCTATGTATTTTAGGACAAGATTTAATGACAAGTGTGACCAGCTGTCTTGGTCCCTAACCTTTTACTTAAAGAATTCACCAAGCAACCATTATATGTCAAATGCTATGCTGCACATCGTGCATGCAGTAAGCTCTGTCCTTAATGAGTTTACAGTGAGGCTATTATTCAACAAGTCTATTTCCATCTCTATAATGATTCCTAAATGATATCTGGATCTGAATTTCTATGATCTAAGTCCAGAATGTATTGCTTAATTTGGCGACGGTGGGCAACACATACCACCTCTGTGGGCTTTGCCTATAAAAATGGGGTTTGGAATAAATAATGTCTAAGTTCCCTTCCAGCTCTAGTAACCTGTAATTCATCCACTGCTTGGTGTGAGCTTGATGTTCTTTCAATTTTGCATAGAAATTATGTACCTCCTATGAGACCCTTTTATCATAGTCTAAAGCCTTTCCCAGATTTTGTCACACCAACTCATTCCTAAAGGCTTGATTTCCTCAAGACAGTTTGCCATCAAAAGATAATGAGATCAATTTCTGTTTAAACTTTATGCTTTTTGAACTAAATCTTTAGCCACCTTTAGCCTAGAGAAGCGGAATTAGATTACATTCTTAATCTTTTTACCCCTTGCCTATTTTGCAGAGAGAACTTGAAGCTACTGAAATTAAATGGTCCTTAACTAGACACATATAATAGGTGAAGTTCAGGAGTTTAGAAGCAAGTCATGATTCCTACCCACTGTTTAAAAAAAGGAAATGATATGTTAAGGGTACTCTAGGGTTGGGGCTCCTGAGTGGCTCAGTTGGTTGGGTATCTGACTCCTGATCCCAGCTCAGGTCATGATCTCACAGTTGGTGAGATCAATCCCTACATCGGGCTCTACACAGACAGCATGGAACCTGCATGGGATTCTCTCTCTCTCTGCCCCTCCCCTGCTGACTCACTCTCATTCTCTCTCTCAAAAGAAATAATTAAAAAGAAGAGTTTTCTTGGGGCGCCTGGGTGGCTCAGTCAGTTAAGTGTCTGACTCTTGATTTCAGCTCAGGTCATGATCTCCTGGTTCATGGGTCCAAGCCCCATGTTGGGCTCTGTGCTGACAGTGTGGAGCCTGCTTGGGATTCTCTTTCCCTCTCTTTCTGCCCCTTCCCTGCTTGTGCTCTTGCTCTCTCAAAATAAATAAATAAACTTAAAATTTAAAAAGAGTACTCTAGAGTCAACTTTATCATAATTGTAGAATACAATTATAATAGGTTTCATAAAAGCAGCTTTATATATAAAGAGCCAGTCTAGGGAGATGTAAGGCCTGAGGTGAATATCATGCTTCCTGAGCCAGACTGCTATGAATATCAGTTCTTCATTTATTAGCAGTGTGTTCTTTGAATTAAGCCTATCTCTCAGGTTTTCTGTCTTTAAAAGGGAAAAAACAAACACTCATGTGTGGCAGAGACTGCTTATCATTCCCCAGTATCTGTTATTCCTTGTCTTCCTCAATAATAAATTCACATGGGCACAAGACTTCAGTTAGCCATCCTTCCTTGTAGTTTGCTATGGATTATATCAATGGGATGTTAGCAGAAATAGTAGTGTGTGCAGCTTCCTGCTAGCTGGAATCAAGCATGTTGGCTGCGGTTGGTGTATCTATTTGGGGCCATTGGGTGACATCCATTCCATTAGGAATGGAAACCATGCACAGTTGAGCAACAAGATAAGCCTGACCGTGGCAACCCAGAGCATTTGACTCAGTGGAGTGCTATTCCAGCCCCAGATCAAATACCAGGAAAAGTTAACATATCTTGTTTAGAAAATATTATTTTGGTTTTCCATCTCTCATAATGCATTCTAATCCCCATCAAGATACTCTGTTTCAGTATGTTGAGAGGATTAAATGAGATAGGACAAATAAAGCAATTAGGAGAGTGCTTAGTAAGCAGTAAGTGCATAATAAACCACTGCTACCTTCATCATTGTCGGCATCATTATCCTCTTTCTTGGCTTTGGTTGGGAAGAACAGCCCCTCCCCAGCCAAATTTTTGTTTTTACAGATAGTAGACACAAAATAGTTGCTTATCAAGAACCTACCTTTTCCCCTCTTCTTTGCTGGGAGAATAGCTGTTATTTTCAAGTATTTATACTTCCCCCAAGTAACCCAGGTATAAATCTTAATTTATTTAAACTAGTCATGTAGGGGCGCCTGGGTGGCTCAGTCGGTTAAGCGTCTGACTTCGGATCAGGTCATGATCTCGTGGTTCATAGGTTTGAGCCCCGCCTCGGGCTCTGTGCTGACAGCCAGCTCAGAGCTTGGAGCTTGTTTCAGATTCTGTATCTTCCTCTCTCTCTGACCCTCCCCTGCTCCTGCTGTCCTCTCTTTCTCTCCCTCTCAGAAATAAAACATTAAAAAATTAAAAAAAATAAAATAAACTAGTCATATAGTCTCATTCCCCTAGAAGGGAACTAGATTAGGGAAGTACAAATCACCCTGTTCTGGTGATGAGAGGTGAAGGAGAGGTTTGCTAAAGCACGTCAGAAAGGTTTCCTCATTCCTGAAGAAACAGAAATAGTTTCCACTGTTCTGATAACATAATGAGGCTTGGCTCCGATGCCTGGAAGTATACCAGTCCTCCTGTGACATTGAGGGAGGCTACCCTGAGAACCAAACTGAGACCCTGAGATTAGCAGTAGAAGGTGATAAAAAGAGCTGAATCTTTAAAGCTGTTAAGGCTTTTGAATTGCCTTGCCTCAGGACTTCCCTCCTCCTTAAGCCATTTTTAGTTGAATTTTAGAGTATTTGCTAACTGACATAAGAGCATTTTTTCCTATTGAGATATAACTGTCATATAACACTAGATTAGTGTCAGGTGTACAGCATAATGGCCCAATACCTGTATATGTTGCAAGACAAAAGACAACTTAATATTTAGAAAGAGACTTAATGAATGAGAATTGTAGGGATCCAGAAAGTAGGTATTCTTGCAAGATTAGACAGAATACTTTGGAGACATCCAATCAGGAAAGTAGGTAGATATCAAGAAGGCAGAGGAAATGAGACCAAACTATTTAAGCATAACCCAAATCAAGGAGTCAGGTGATTCACAGGGAACCTGGCTAAAACTCATGGCTATTCAAATAGGTGAGAATCTATACTACCTAGAATTGCTAGCTGCTATTTTAGTACCTAGGGAATATTATACTGAACAAACCATCAGTGAAAAGTACACTAAATAATACTAATCAAACTTTGATGAATGTTAAATGGACTCCTATGAGGGCCCAAGATTATTTTTTTTAATGTTTATTTATTTTGAGAGAGAGAGAGAGCAGGGGAGGGGCAGAAAGAGGGAGGGAGAGAGAATCCCAAGCTGCACTGTCAGTGCAGAGTCTGCTTGGGACTGGATCTCATGAATCATGAGATCATGACCTGAGCCTAAATCAAGAGTCAGATGCTTAAACGACTGAGCCACCCAGTGCCCCAACTACTATTTTCACATACAGACACTTGTATTTTGTTGTGGCCATCACATTGCCACACTTAATTGAGTCAGGGGTGTCCTGTAGTTATAAATTTGAGTTTTCAGTAAATAAAAATCTCTATCAAATTCAATAATAAGTCTCTTAATAAGTGCTCTTTTCTAGAATGATGATGTTCTGAATTTTCACTAATTCAAAAACAATAAACATGTTAAAGCATACTTCTTTTGAAATTCCTTCTCTCGCTTCAGGTCTTCATTGTGTTTCTTTATTCTCTCCTCCCAAACTTCCTTCACAGCATTGACAGCCCCGGTACAAACCACATTTTCTGACATGATTTCTCCACATTGTCACAAAGTCACCAACTTCATTAGGTTCTGAATTGGTTGAATCACAGGTGCCATCTCAGAAAGGACCTAAGTGTTCGGGGATGGGGGGTTGGGGGGGAGAAAACAATGTGTTTCAGAATGTTCACGAAGTCCCCAAATGATCCTAGTAGCATGTATTTATTGAACACTTTCTGTGTTCCCCAAATTATTTTATACACTTTATATACCATCTCTCATTTAACAATCCTCATAAAAATCCTATGACACGGGTGCTTTTATTGTCTGTAATATACAGATGAAAGAACTGAGCCTTGAAGATGGGCAATTTGTCCAAGGTCTCATATCTAATATGTGGCAGAGATGGGAACTGAAGCAAGTCTACTTCCTTTGTAACTATGTAATTTACAATAATGAAAAACTGCGACTAGTTTACATGCCCAGTTATAGGAAAATGGGTAAGTAACAGATGTATAAATTTAAGACCAGCATCTTGGAATATCTACACAATCTAGATTCTATATAGGCAGAGTCTGAAATTCAGTTAAGTGGTATTACACTAGGATTATTGGCTCTTCTAAGATAAATTGCAAAGGTCAGATGTAATATTGAGGATTGTGACCTGAATCTCAGAAAGGAAAGGAAAATAAAAATAGGGGAGTGGTTATGTAAATTATAGTAGATCCATTTGATGGAATATTCTTTGCCTTACAAATAATTGTACTGATTTTTCTTCAAATTGTATTAGCAATAGTGAATTTGATTCACAACTAATTGAATTATTTCCTTCCAAATTCAGGAAGTCAAAGATGTCCACAATCACAACTATTCGACATTATACTAGAATGCTGAAGAGAAAGGAAGTAAATAGACAGGTATAAAGTTTGGAAAGGAAGAAGCGAAATATGCAGCAGTGTGGGGGAACAGGTACTTTCATACTAAAGGTGTCCATATTTGTTGTTCTCCATGGAGAGAAATTTGGTCATATCTATCAGTCTTACAAATGCACATTCACATTCCTAGGAATTTGTACTGGAATATTTTCAGCTGTAAAATTACATATTATACAGTTATTGACTGTTTTTCATAAAAGCAGAAGATGAGAAATAATATAACTTTTGATCAATAAGTACATCCATATCATGGGAAATCATATAGCTCCATAAAGGAACTAGAACATTTTATATACTAATGAGCCATGATCTCCAAATGTTGGACTATACCATGATTTAATTTTCCCATCCCAGTGAATATGGATATTTGGGTACCAGAGTTTTGCTATTATGAGCCATCTTGTTTCCAAAATTCTTGTCCTTAACTTCATGGTGCTCAAGTGGGGCACCGTACTTCTATTGGGTGTATATGTAGGATTTGAACTGCTGGATCATAGTAAATGTGAATGTTCAAATTTATAAGATAGTGCCAAATTGTTTTCCAAAGTGACTGTGCCAATATATACTCTTACTACATTGATGTACATCCTCACCAACACACTGCTATATAAAATCTTATTATGGTCACAATTTACACTTCCCTGACTACTAAATGCCATAATTTAATACATAAAGATTGTCTAATTAAATAAAAGACAAAATCCTGTGTATTATTTATAAGAGGCACATCTAACATAAAAATAGGAAAAGATGGAAAATATAACATAGAAAAAGATCCATGCCTAGATTTATACCCAAGAGAAATGAAAATGTATGTTCACACAAAAACTTGCACATGAATGTTCAAGTTGCATTGTTCACAATAGCCAAAAAGTGGAAACAAATGGCTATCAACTGACAATGGATAAACAAAATGTGGTATATCCATACAATGGAATATTATTTGCCCAACACATGCTACATTGTGGATGAACTTTGAATGAAAGTAGGCTAAGTGAAAGAAGCCAGACTCAGAAGACCATGTAGGATCCCCTTTATGTGAAATATCCAGAATATGTAGATCCATAGAGAAAAAAAAGTAGATTAGTTACATCCAGGGGCTATTCAGAGGGGGAAATAAGGAGTGACTTCTAAGGATACAAAGTTTCTTCTTTGAGTGATAGAAAGCAACTTTTAAAATAAGTCAACCTATAAAAAAGCAAGGAAGACTTATTTATGGCTAAAGAACAGAATGGAGTAAGTATAATACATCTTGAAAATATAAAAATAAATGTAACAGAATGTGGAAAAAGGAAATGGAGGTGTAGAGGAAAGAACACCAAAAGCCACATCTTCAAAGTCGGGAGTCATAGACACTGTCTTATTTTATGCAACGAACTAGAGACTGAAGTATTTAAAGTTCTAAAGGTAATCAAGAGAAAAAATAAAAATAAGTATGTAACTCTGGGAGGCTCTAAGTGAATTTGAGCATCATCTTTTGAAAAAGAAAACAGGAACAATGGAGGTAACTACTGAAAACCAAATCCTGAAATGGTTAAAATGCTTACTTCTAGGGTGATAGAGAGAAATGGGGTAGAGAATATTGCTTTCATTATTAATCTCCTCTAAATTATTAATTTCTTTAAAAGAATGCAGTGTGGGGCACCTAGGTGGCTCAGTCGGTTAAGCGTCCGGCTTCAGCTCAGGTCATGATCTCACTGTTTGTGGATTCGAGCCCCACTTAGGACTCTGCGCTGACAGTTAGCTCAGAGCCTGGAGCCGGTTTTGGATTCTGTGTCTCCATCTCTCTCTGACCCTCCCCTGTTCATGCTGTCTCTGTCTCTGTCTCTCTCAGAAATAAATAAAACACTTAAAAATTTTTAAAAAAGTATGCAGTGTGAAAAAAATAAAAGTATGCAGTGTTGTATGACAGACAGAGACAGAGACAGGGTGGGAGAAAAACTATTACAGAAGAAAAAATATTTACAATTTTAGGATGAATATATAATTGCCAACGTTCAAAAAATTTTAGGACAGGGTCCCTATTTTAAAGCAATGCTTACAGAATTTGCACAGGAACAGATTGCAAGATCTTTCTTTTTGTGAACAAAAACCTTAGCATACAGGTGCCGATAATCCAAACCCCTGAGTATATCACAGTCAACCTGCAATTTGCTGTCTCAGATTTGAGCAAGGTTGAAGTGTTTGTCAAATAGGAAAACATTGTAAAAAATTTTTTTATATAGTTTATTTATTTTTGAGACAGAGAGAAACAGAGCATGAGCAGGGGAGAACAGAGAGAGAGGGAGACAGAATCTGAAACAGGCTCCAGGCTCTGAGCTGCCAGCACAGAACCCGACGCGGGGCTCGAACCCATGAACCGCGAGATCATGACCTGAGCCTAAGTCGGACGCTTAACCAAATGAACCACCCAGGTGCCCCAAGAAAGCATTTTTTAAAATCCCAAGTATCTACATGTAAATGTGTATTTTTAAACATATATAACCATTCATATGGTAATTTGGTTTCTCAATTTGCCATTAAACTTTATCCAGCCATCAGTTTTCTCGTAACAGCAACCAGTTCCCCTTCGAGGAAAACAAGTCAGTAATGACATACGTATTTCTGCCTCTACCATAGGATTGCGTTCCCTCCCATGACTACCACAACACAAAAGCACATAGTATGGCAAGGACATAACTGGGAGAGTCTGCTTTCCAAAGGCAAAAAAAGCAAAAAACGAACAGACAAAAACAAAACAAAACACTAAAAAAAATGCTTCTTAACTTTTAGAGAAATCCATGAATGACTATCAAACCCCAAAAGAGACTTTTAAATTCAATTCCAAGTACAGTTGTGCATTCCAGCAGATTCAGACCCAGTAAAGGCATCATCAGCAATCTATTTCCATGTGAAGAATGGGAAAAAAGTGTTTTGGAAAAATACTTACCACTGTCAGATGACACAGAAGCTGACATACCCAACGTTAGTGATTATCAGCTGAGAGAGGATTTCAGGGAGAATTGTTTTCAATGTGGGTCCGGATGATTAAAATCCTCAGTCAGACTTGTAACCAAGTGAAATGTAATGTCAGCCTGGTTCTAATTTTAGATCTTGGACAAAGCTGAGAATAGCAAGAATCACATGGAGCTTCTGTGCAAACATCAAGTGATAACGTATGTGCATGCATTTTTCCACACTGCAAAATGCTGTCTACAGGCCCTTATAAAACTATCAAGCAGAACTATTTGTAAGCTCCAGATATAAAGAACTCCTATTGAAAGTCCTTCTACTTTTCATGACTTACACATTTTGAATATTTGATAGAATTTAATTCATCTCTTCCCAGCAGAGAAACCTGAAAATTTGAGAATGTATGGCATAACAAAAACCCTACCTGGTAAACCACAGATGTGTAAATATTTAAACTGAAAGTAAATGCTTCAGAAAAGAAGAAAAGTGAAGATGTAGACAATAATGGGAAAAGAGGAGCCCCAAGCCCCTGATGCATCCAGGCTCAAATTTAATTCCCTCTCAAGTTTTTTCTCTTCAGCCTTCACAGGTAGGAGGTAATTCTGTGTTCTTTAAAAAAAATTATGGGGGTGCCTGGGTGGGTCAGTCGGTTAAGCGTCTGACCTTGGCTCTGATCATGATTTCATGGTTTGTGGGTTCAAGCCCCACATCAGGCTCTGTGCTGACAGCTCAGAGCCTGCTTTGGATCTTCTGTCTCCCCTTCTCTCTTCCCCTCCCCAACTAGCGCACATGTGCGTTTTCTCTGTCTCTCTGAAAAATAAATAAACATTAAAAAATTATTTTGGGGGGCACCTGGATGGCTTGGTTAAGCGTCCAACTTCGGCTCAGGTCATGATCTCGTGGTTCGTGGGTTCGAGCCCTGCATTGAGTTCTATGCAGGCAGCCCAGAGCCTGGAGCCTGTTTCAGATTCTGTATCTCCCCTCTCTCTGCCCCTCCCCTGCTCATGCTCTCTCTGTTTCAAAAATAAAAACTATTAAAAATGGAAAAAAATATTTTTTGATATTGGTAATATAAGCACATGAACCAAAATTCAAAAGATAACGAATCCCCACCTAATCCCAACTCTAGCCACTTAGTTCTCTTCTCTGAAGGCAACCATTATTGCCACTTATTTGTGCCACTTATTCCGAAGATGGTCTGTTAATTTACAAACATAAATGTGACTACATTCATAAAAAGCACACCCCACGCATGCTCTCTCTCTCTCTCTCGCTCTCTCTCTCTCTCACACACACACACACACGCACAAAATGCTAGCATACTATGTATATTTTTCTGTACTGTGTTTTCTTCACTCAGAAAATCTTAGAAATTGTTTCATGTTAGTATAGAGTTATATCATTCTTTTAAATAACCATGTAGCATTTTGGTGTGTAGTGGACCATCATTTATTTAGTTATTTGGACACTGGCAATTTTAGTGCTTTTATTTTATTTTTTAAAATATTTTTTAATGTTTATTTTTTGAAGAAGGTGGAAGGGTAGAGAGAGATTGTGGCCTGAGCTAAAGTCAGATGCTTTATCAATTGAGCCACCCAGGCACCCCAATTTTAGTGCTTTTAAATGCCTGATTATTCCACAGACATTCTCTAATGCTTCTGTAACAAATAAGCTCAGTTACAAGGGCCACTTAAGACCACAGAAAGAGTAAAGATCACAGAACCTGAACTCTAATCTCCCTTTCCAGAGCGTCTGTACCATTACACACTGTGACTTCCCTGAATATGTTCATACAGTAACATTAAGGTGCAGGGAGAAGTTTTGTTTCTGTTAAGAAAAGTACTAAATTGTCTCTTTGGAAACAATTTAGATTTTTTCTGCTTTTGGCACTGTCTCCCATTCCATTTTACTTTGACAGTGTTTCTAGAAAACCCACAAATCCCAAGGTTCTCTATCTTCCCCTTTTCTAGCTAATTTCCTATGCTCTCATCTAAAGAGGCAATACTATACAGAGTGACACCAACTGAGACATTGTGGAAGTGACTTAATCTAGAGAAATGTCAGGGAAAGTGGAAAAAAGTGAACAGATTCACAAGCTATTTATGAGGCATTTTAGACAGAATTTCAGTGATTTGGGGACATAGCGGGTGAGAGAGAAGGAAGAGACAGGCTCTATATAGTGCCCTCTCATAGTCTGATGATCCTCCACGTTAGTGAACCCCACTTTGCCAAAGTAGAATTAGGGAGAGAATCCCAGCCTCCCTTGCTGAAGAACTGGGAAATGTGACTAAGGTTCTACTAATCAGGTGCTGTGATTTAGAAGCAAAGAATGTGGGGAAACTCACTGGGTGGCTCAAGTTCAAGTCCATTTTTGCTGGTGTAGGTGTAACAGAGGCAATATATTCTAGGGTCGGTTTTAGCAGCAGGAGTTTCCTGACCACATGGATGCAGCTGGTTCTGGGGGCATCCACAGCAGCTCCCTTACCAGGCCAGTTCCGTGGTGTCATCCCTTGTTTGGTGAATACCCCTTCTTACTTAAACATGCCAGGGAGAATACCGTCATCTGTATCTAAGAAACTGACACCACTATTTTAGCTATTTCTTGGTGTATTTCCAAAAATATGCTTATGCTGCTATTTTTTCATATACTGACTTCAGAATCATCTATTGACTTCATACCGTAGAAGATGAGAATTCTGTGGTCTTAAACCACCCACTCAGTACCATCTACTTCCCCTTCTCCAGTCCTCCCAATATAGTTACATCATAATTGTTAAATCAGTATTTATTACTATGTAAATATTATTCATAGCTGATTCAAATAATGAAAGTAATTACATTCCTTTCCTTTTGTACTTTTTGGGTCTTTCCTGGAGTTGTATCCTTTTTTATTTGCTTTATTTTCTATGTACCTATCACTATATTTTTATATACTTTTATTTTCATCCAGCCAGATTTATTGAACATAATAAAATTCTGTACACCAAGTGACCTAGACTTTTCTTTCTAAAATTTGACAAGTCAATTTGTTGAGTGTCCAAAAGCAGCTTACTGTAAAATAATAGAAAAGTGCCCAATGCACACTAAATAAATGGCCTAATGACTGGAACTTTAATAGTTCTATTAGATAATTAACATAGGTAGGATTGAACCCTGATGGCAGGCTGATGTAGAACTGATAGGAGACGTCAAGAGGCCATTTTGTGCACTGCCACTGTGATTCCATCATGTCCCTGGACCATAATGTTTCCATTATCTGATTCTTGACACACCANGAGGGTGTCTGAGGTTAGCTTAGCTGCTTGCCGGGCTAGAACACTGATCAAACAGCATGCTCTTTGGACTGGGCCCCATGGCAGCCCAGATCAGGTTTTTGTGAAAATGTGCCACAGGCCCCCAGCAACGAATGAACTCCTCATTGTGTCTTCCAAGTGCTACTTGAAGGTCCTCTCCATCCTGCCTGCCGTGAGCCCTGGCCTACATCGTTATATACCTGAATATCCTTGGGAAAGTCACATACTCCCTCAGCACTTCAGTTTCTTATTGGCAAAATGTAGATTAAAAATAAGAGCTGAATCTTCATGGGCTTTTGTGAGGATTAAATGAGTGAATATACAAAAGAGCTTGGACAGTGCCTGAACACAGTAAGTATTCAATAAAGGTTAGTTCTTTTTTCAAATTTTTTAATTTATTTTA
The DNA here is from genome assembly GCF_008692635.1 of Crocuta crocuta. Taxonomy (NCBI): domain Eukaryota; kingdom Metazoa; phylum Chordata; class Mammalia; order Carnivora; family Hyaenidae; genus Crocuta; species Crocuta crocuta. Next base: position 3,230,082 of record NW_027533089.1, on the reverse strand, counting down.
TTAAAAAAAGTTTTTTTTAATAAAGGTTAGTTCTTGTCACTACCTTCCAACAGTAAAGCCAGGGAAGAAGATGGGAATGGATATGATTGCCGCATGATCATGGAAGAAGGTTAGCTAACTCTGAAAGGATTTTCTCCTGAGACTGAGACAAAAATCAAAGAAAAGACAATTTTACAGTGGAGGAGAGGTAAATGAGCTCATCTTAAATGGCTTCATTCTTCACACAAAGTTATGTATCTCATAGTAGAATGTTGCACAAATTGGATTATCTTCTCCTTCTAGCATTGTGTGTTTCCCAGGCGCTTGGGTTTGCATTCTGAGGTCCCACAGAGATATATTTCATCAGAATCTATGGCCCTGGGGCACCTGAGTGGCTCAGTCGGTTAAGAGTCCAACTTCAGCTGAGGTCATGATCTCTTGGTTCGTGGGTTCGAGCCCCATGTCAAGCTCCATGCTGATAGCTCAGAGCCTGGGGCCTGCTTCAGATTCTGTGTCTTCCTCTCTCTCTGCCCCTCCCCTGCTCATGCTCTGTCTCTCTCTCTCAAAATAAATAAACATTAAAAAAAAAAAGAATCCATGGCCCTAACTACAATTGGAATGCTTCTGTTTAGAAAAATGAAACAAATTTAGGAAAGCACCAAGTGGGATGGTCAGGTAAGAGAAGGTATAAAAGCACATTACAGGGGTGCTTGGGTAGCTCAGTCACTTAAGCATCTGACTCTTGGTTTCAGCTCAGGTCATGATCTCATGTTTCGTGGGTTCAAGGTCTGAATCAGGCTCTATGCTGATAGTGTGGAGCCTGCTTGAGATTCTTTCTCTCTTTCCCTCTCTCTCTCCTCCTCCTCAACTCATGCTTTTCTCTCTAAATAAGCTAAAAATAAAGCATATTACAAATAAAATGTCATTCCAAAGAACTCAAAGCAGGAGCTCAAAGAGATATCTGCACACCCATGTTCATTGCTTCATTATAATACCCAAGAGATAGAAGCAACCAAAATATCCATTGACAGATGAATGGATAAAGGAAACGTGGTGTATACACACAATGGAATATTACACAGCCTTCCAAAAGAAGGAAATTCTGTCACATACAACATGGAATGAACTTGAGAACATTATGCTATGTGAAATAAGCCAGTCACAAAAAGGACAGTCAATACTGTATGATTCTACTCATATGAAGTAGCTAAAGTGCTCAAAATCATATAAACCCAAAGTAGAAAGGTGGTTCATGATATGAGGAAATGTACATGATACCATGTTACAAGAAAGAAAGGATATAGCCTCTTTATTCTACTCAGGCCTTCAGTTGACTAGATAATGCCCACCCACACTAGGGAAGGAATCTGCTTTATTCAGACTATAGATTCAAAGGTTAATTTCATCCTCTCAACCAGAAACACCCTCACAGACACACCCAGAATGCTTGGCAAAGGTCTAGGCATCCAGTCAAATTCACACATAAAATTAACCATTACAGTATCTCTATTTAATGCACGAAGAAAGCAAAGTTTAAGGACAGTGAGGGACTTGTCAAAAACATACTGCTGGAAAATAGCTGAGCTAAATTCCAGTCATGATGGATTTGGCTCCTAGACCTTGACCATTGGGTTATTCTACTTCCTTTAAAAAACAAGTTTATGGAAGTTACATGAAATTATACTGGTAGTGGACACCAACAACATCAAAGCAATTTTTACTATTGCTTAATACATTTTTAGAGGGGCTGGGAGACAGGGAGGAACAGAGGTAAAAGCAGGGAACTGAGATTCAGGCTACATAACTCCATTTCCTTTTCACTCTATTCCATCATGACTTTTATTATACATAAGCATACATTTAGAGAAAGATTATAATAGTTTTAAACGTAAAACAGTAAGATAAAATAGTTATTAACTTACTGTTTTTTAAAAGCATGTTTTTTTTAAGCTTACTGATTTATCTTCTATAATCTCTATACTCAATGTGAAGCTCAAACTCACAACCCTGAGATCACTCTCTGACTGAGCCAGCCAGGTGCCCCTAAAAACATGATTATATCAGACCCAGAGCATTTTTTTACAAAGTGAAATAGAACAATAAAACTAATGATCATTTAGTCAAGCTTTTTCTCATAAATTCTGACAAGATCACAATACTATAAGGAATCATACCAAGAATACAAGCATCTACTTTGTATAACCCATTTATTCAAATAAGAACAAGAATGGGGCGTCTGGGTGGCTCAGTTGGTTGAACATCCGACTTTGGCTCAGGTCATGATCTCATGGTTCGTGGGTTTGAGCCCCGTGTCAAGCTCTGTGGTGATAGCTCAGAGCCTGGAGCCTGCTTCAGATTCTGTCTCCCTGTCTCTCTTCCCCTCCCCTGCTAACACTCTGTCTCTTTCCCTCAAAAATAAATAAACATTAAAAAAAAAAAAAGAACGAGAAAATAATGGAACATAGGGAAAAACAGTGGAAAATAAGAGTATATTACCTTGTGATTTTAATCCATAAGGCCCTTTTTATGACTTGTTAGAGTCTCTTAAATTTTTAAATTTTTAAGAGAGAGCTTGCACGCACAAGCAGGGGAGGGGCAGAGAGGGAGAAACAGGGAGTCTCAAGCAGGCTCCATGCTATTAGCACAGATGCTCGATGTGGGGCTTGAACTCACAAACTGTGAGGTCATGACCTGAGCCAAAACCAAGAGTTGGTTGCTTAACCTATTCAGCCCCCCAGGTGTCCCTTAAACAAGAATATTTTAAAACCGATTTGTTGAGCTATCGAGTTTTCTGGAACATTGATATTCTGATATTCTTTTATATGAAAATGCTCCAGTCAGGTTGTGTGTGTGTGTGTGTGTGTGCAAGAGAAGGGCAAGTAGACAACATGCTTGCCAAATATTGGGGAGTCACTCTTTTCCACACTTTGATACTTCTATGAGGAAGTTACAGCCACATACTAACTTGCACCACTTGGTCTGACAAAATAGGGACATTTCTTCCGGAGAGGATAGGAAACGCTGTTAGACACCAAATACCTCCCTGAAGCTCAAGTTCTCAGACCCTAGCCGGTCTCACATAACTTCTGCCACATGACCCCACAGAGTTTGTCTTTAATAACTGACATATTAAGTTATTAAAATGGCTGAGAAAAAAGTTTAATTTTAAATGCGAATTATTTTTTTCTGTTATTAAATATATGTTTTATAACCAAAAGTTAATACATATTAACAAATCAAAACCGCAGAGATACCACCTCATGCTGGTCAGAGTGGCTAAAATGAGCAAATCAGGAGGGTCTAGATGCTGGCGAGTTGTGGAGAAACGGGCACCCTCCTATACTGTTGGTGGAAATGCAAACTGGTGCAGCCCCTCTGGAAAACAGTGTGGAGGTTCCTCAAAAAATTAACAATAGAACTCCCCTATGACCCAGCAGTAGCACTGCTATTTAAGAAAAAAATTCATCTGAGCTAATAAGGAAAAAAAATGTACTTTTGACCTTAGGATTTTGTGCTGGTTGTCATTTTACACACACACACACACACACACACACACACACACCCCATTTCCCCTAACCTAATCAATAGTGGAGACACAAGAAATTAGCGTATCCATACCATACACTCATTTATTCTCCAGCCTACAGGGAATTGGCCATAAATTAGAAGGTGATTTGGAAATGAGTTTAAAATCTTCATTTGAGAAAAGCATGCTGGGAGTTTTAATACGTCATTTAACAAACAAAATACATGTGAACCAAACATCATTTCTCTTATGACTAAGTTGGTGCCATAGTTTTCTTGTGTAAAGAATGTTTCGCAGGAAATATAAAACCTAAGCAGTAATCAGAATATTATTCAACTTTCTGCAGCAATTTAAACCTCAAATCAGATGATCAAAGAAGAGAAGCCACTGCAGACTTGTTTCAAAAGAAAAAAACAAAAAACAAAAGAAAAAACAAAAGAAAGAACATCACCTCTCATATGCCAACCAAATAATGATCCTAAAATTTCACTTTTGGTCAAATAAGGTATTGTAGGCCACATAAAAAAAATATGTTCTTTTTGCTTTTATTTTTCTGCACAGCATTTTATTTTATTTATTTAAAAAAATTTTTTTTAATGTTTTATTTATTTCTAGGAGAGAGAGAGAGACAACGTGAGCAGGGGAGGGTCAGAGAGAGAGGGAGTCACAGACTGAAACAGGCTCCAGGCTCTGAGCTGGCAGTCAGCACAGAGCCCGACGCGGGGCTCGAACCCATGAACCGCGAGACCATGACCTAAGCGAAAGTCGGACGCTTAACCGACTAAGCCACCCAGGCGCCCCTGCACAGCATTTTAGTTCTACAGAAATAAAAGCTACGCCAAACTTTTAACTCTTTAACAACCCCCACCTCCACCAAAATCTTTTGGAAATACCATTTTATTAAAATTAGAATGCATTACATTTATATGCCAATATTTTTCATTTTCACAACCTTATTAGGGAAACTAGTGCAGCAAATGACCATAGTGGTTTTAAAAAATTATGCTGTCTCTGTGACAGTTTGTTCTGCTCTGTCTGCTGTCCAAGCAATGTGTGACCAATGGGGGCCCTTCTAAGCTTGCGCCAGAAACACAATGGGACCAAAGCCAGGTTCCTGTGCAATTTGTGAAGGCCTTGGTTTGCAGAGTTATTAGTGTGGCGACTTAGCTCATCGACTCCTCTGTGTCGCATTTGAATAACTAATGTTTCAAATCATTAGTCATTCTGACTTATATTCATCCCTGCAGTTTCCATTAACTTAATTACCCGTGCCATCACATAGCTGCCTTTGTTAAAGCAGTTTGAACTCTGGCTTCCCTTTCCCAGGAAATGAATTTGCTAGGTTTTCCCAGATGATTGCACTCTTGCAACTTCCACACAGATTTTATAACCTCGATTTTTTTTTTAACTTTCCTTTTTGCCACAGTTTGAGAACTGTTTAACATTTAGAACATATTAAGAAGCTTCCTGCACCAAATTGCAAGTGACGTAGCTTACCGCAAATTTAGCATAGTCTAACGGCTCCTCTGGAAATACAAGCGGGTGGAGGCTTTGGGGCTGCTGCAGGGGCGTCGGCCTCCCCCTTCTCAGCCTCCCCGCCTCAGCCTGGGATTAGCTGGAACCCTTCTTTGACCATCCTGACTTTGCCTCTTATCTAACCTAAATTCTTGATCTCCCACCTGTTCTCATTTCTGCTGTCCTGTCTCTCGTCAAGGCCCGGAACAGCTGTTCCCAATGCTTTGTGTTGTAACATTCCACATGATACTCAGTAAAAGCCTGATATAGATGGCCTCCTTATAACAGAACTGCAATTACTCTTGCTCATGATTGGGATTTGTGGCTCTCCTCTGGACTGTCTCCAAATTCTCCTGCTCAGTTCTAGCAAGCTGGCCTAGAGTCCTCTCACAAGGGTCTGACTAGCACAGGAATTAGCTCGTGGTTAAAACCCTTCTGCTCAGGGGGCGCCTGGGTGGCTTAGTCGGTTAAGCGTCCGGCTTTCGCTTAGGTCATGATCTCGCGGTTCGTGGGTTCGAGCCCCACGTCGGGCTCTGTGCTGACTGCCAGCTCAGAGCCTGGAGCCTGTTTCAGAGTCTGTATCTCCCTCTCTCTCTGACCCTCCCCTGCTCACGCTGTCTCTCTCTCTCTCTCCTAGAAATAAAAAAAAAAAACCCACAAAACCTTTCTGCTCAGGACTGGAACAGCCTCATAATGAAGTCATTTTCATTTCATTCTGACCTTGCAATCATCAAGGATTCATGCTACCTTCAGTGTTCACCTAAATGGTAATACCTTCTGGAATGTAAAAGAGCTGTGGTAATTTTGTGGAGATAACAATAACATGAGTCACCTCAGGGCTTGGCATAAATAATTCAGAATTGACCTCTCTGATGAGGTATCCCTGAAACAACTGGTGACCTTGAGACGCTAAAGAGTGAAAATGGGGGCCTAGAGCTCAGGAGAGAGGTGGATGTAGAGAGAACTATTTAGGAGACATCTGGGAGACAGGTGTGGTCAAACCTTTTGCTGAGCACACTGTGATTACAGGTGAGCAGCGGGGAAGGAAGCCAGGTCACAAGGGGTTCAAGGCCACCCATTCCAGAAGTCAGGCAAAAGTAAGTGCAGCGGCAGGTATAGGTAAAGCTAACAATATGATAACGGAGTGTTTTGAGCCTTCTGTTTAGGTAGAGGGAAATTAGCTTTAGAGAAATAGAGAGCTTCTTGGGGGGGGGGGATTATTTAAAAAATAAGAACAGTTCAGGGCACCTGGGCAGTTCAGTAGGTTGGGCGTCTGACTCTTGATTTCAGTTCAGGTCATGATCTCACAGTTGTGGGTTTGAGCCCCACATCAGACTCTGGTACTGACAGTGTGGAGCCTACTTGGGATTCTTTCCCTCTCTCTCTCTGCTCCTCACACGTGTGCACGTTCTCTCTCTCTCTCTCCCCTTCTCTCAAAATAATAAACTTAAAAAAAAGTAAGAACAGTTCTCTCCCTATATTTATTAGTTAGGGCAGCACTATTCAATACCATTTTCCATGGTAATGGAAATATTCGATATCTGCAATGTCCAGTATGGTAGCCACTAGCCACATGTGGCTCTTCACATTTAAATTTCAATTAATTATTGTGGCTATTGAGCAAGTGAAATGTGGCTAGTATAACTGAGAAGCTGAAATTTAATCTTGTTTCATTTGAATTAACTGAAATTTAAATGTGAAGAGCTACATGTGGCTAGTGATTATTGCATTGGACAGCTCAGAGTTAGGGTTATTACTACCTAGAAGTAGAAGATTAATCTCAAAATATCAGTGTCTTAAAACAATAAAAGTTGTTTCACCTGTATCACTCCAAACCAATCAGTGCTGGGGTGTGGTGGTGGGGAGGCTTTTTGCCAACTATTCATTTGGAGATGTTCATTTCTTCCATCTTGTGTGGCTGCCATCTTCAACATAAAGTCTTCAAGGTTGCTATGGAGAGGAAACAGAGGGAGTATGGAGGATCTCTTGGGGGGTTCTATGGGTCACATTTGGAAATGGTTTACATCACTTCTACCTATTCCAATGGCTAGAAAGAAATTATATGGCTCTACCTAACCACAAACTAAGACAGAAAATATTTAACTGGGTGCCCAAAAAGAAAACAGGTTTATAGGCATACAACATTACCTTGAGACATTTATTAACAAGAAAAAAAATAAATTTGCTGAGGGTTCTGGGCTCAGTCTCCAATAACCTCTCCATGAGGAACTGGAAATGAATCTTTTTTTTTTTTTTTACAAATAGTTTATTGTCAAATTAGTTTCCACATAACACTCAGTGCTCATCCCCATAAGTGTCCTCCTCTATGCCCATCCCCCCCTCCCGGAACTGGAAATGAATCTTAACCAATGTGCTGGAGAAGTACATTTGGTACAGTTCTAGATGTGAGGAAGAGACTAAAAGATCAAAATGGGCCATGGGATTAAATATAAAACAAGGATCAGGAGGAAGAAATGGAATTAAAATAGAGAACAGGAAGCTGCTGATAGAGAATCACATCTTCCTCAAAAAGAAAAACAAAGTGTGAGAATATGGACATTCTGAGGTGAAAAGGGGAGAAATGAAAGATCCCTGGGTTGAATCACCTGTGTTCTCTGCAGACAGAAGGAAGAGCTGTCCGCTGGATACAGTAGGGCTGTGGGGGTCCATTTGTGTAGGTGCTTAAATGAAGAGAAACGACTTGGCACAGGCACTGTGAAGAATGGTGAGACTTTTGCTGAAGAATTTGGAAGGAACCTATTTAACCTGGAGACTATGATCTCTCGTAGGATGTCAGGTAAACTGAAATGTGCATTTTCTTTTTTCCTTAATAGGTATCCCTATGGTAAGCCATAGCGTCCTGTTAATCTTAGTTTTTCATAGAAATGGGCTTGGAAAATGTAACTTCGACTTTTTCCTTCTGCCATAATTAATATATCAGTATAAGCATAAAACCTCAAAGCTAGTGAACAGATTCTCATGCAAAAATAGATTAGCATGCAAATTTTTTAAGAAAGATGAATAGAAGCTACTGAAGCTAGTGATTCATATTTTGACATCAGATGAATTGTCAACACTGTATCATTGGACATTTGAGAATCACATTACTTCTCATTAACATGGAACTAAAGCTAGGAAGAAAATATAAGTATTCTTTGTCAGAGAGACTGTAAAATCTTGGAGTCACAACCGACAGTTTAATATTATCTTACTTACCTCCCATTCCCTATTCTGCCTCTTCAGCTTCCTCTCTACCCCTCGTCTTAAAGAGCCCTTTTAGAAAACATTCATTATTTACTATGAGGTGGGGTGCCAAGGCAACATCTCACTTTATGTGGTTGACTTTTATTTTTTAATCTGTCCTGATATTCTTCCAGATCCCCTTTCTTATTAGTCGATGTGCTTAAATGGGGCTGACTGATTCCCAGGCTCTATAGGTGACCGTTATGATTCAAGCCTGGCCAATCAGGGTATTATATTCCCTGGTCCACATTGATAAGCATGAACCAAGCCAGACCAATCAAAACCTTGGGATTTTAACTGGAAACAATGTGAGTTCTAAGGAATGTAAGTCTGGGTACTTGTAGCCATCTTTGTCAACACGCTGGGACAGCTTGACCTGAGAATAAAGTCAACATAAGGCAAAAAAAAGATCCAAGAGTTACAGAGTGAAGAGACAGAGATATAGAGACAGAGGCACACAGAGACAGAGCAAAAGAGAGATGGTCTTGAATTTATTAAGGCCCTGGATCCAGCCATACCTGAAACTGAAGCCCCTGAGGATTTCAGTTACATGAATCAAGTTCCCTTTGCAATATATCCTAGTAAGAATCAGGCTTCTGCCACTAATATTGAAAAAAAGTCCTGACCGTTACACTTTAAAAGTACAGGTTCATGCTGAAGAGGAGAGAAATTCGAACAATGGAATGCAACAAATAGGCCTTGCATTTTTACCCCCCTCAAATCTTTGACCTTTTTGATAGTGATCCTTGTGACCTGTCCCCGGGGACAAGAACAGATGAGAAAACAAGAGAAAGGAAACTCTCTTAGACAGCTTAGAAGAGACCTGAAGAAGGATAATGTAAAATCTGGGCTTCGTTAGGCAATTCACTTGATAGGGTCTCAACCCATTACTACTGTCTGTTGCTTACTAGATTAAGTCAGAGAAGTTGATCAGAGTTGTGTTAAGATGTGATGTGATAGACTAGCAAGTGGGCTCACATGGGTTGAGCCTCAGTTTGCACATTAGTGGCTATGGGACATTAAAAAATTGTTATGTATCTTCTGGTCTTCTATAACCAGAAATGGATAAAATATCTTCTGTGGCAGAGATGGCAATAATCCCTAGTATTCATCCTCTCCTTCACCCTGAGTAACACAATATTTAGCACATGCCCTCTCATATTAAGCACATGCCCTCTCATTTCCCAGCTTCCTTTGCAGCTAGGTGTGGCCTCATGACTAAGTTATAGTCAATGGGAGGTAAGGGGCAGTGTCTAGTGTAGCTTTGGGGAATCTTCTTTAAGAGACAACGGATCATACAGTTCTTAGAAGTCTGCAAATGCCATTAACAGGGAATTGGTTAAATTATGGTACCTCCTCTCCTTTTTTTTTTAATGTTTTATTTACTTCAGAGAGAGAGAGAGAGACAGCGTGAGCAGGGGAGGGTCAGAGAGAGAGGGAGATACAGAATCCAAAACAGGCTCTAGGCTCTGAGCTAGCTGTTAGCACAGAGCCCGACACAGGGCTCAA
>NW_027533089.1:3158520-3219865 GCF_008692635.1 Crocuta crocuta | reverse complement strand
TTTTTTTTTTTTTTACAAATAGTTTATTGTCAAATTAGTTTCCACATAACACTCAGTGCTCATCCCCATAAGTGTCCTCCTCTATGCCCATCCCCCCCTCCCGGAACTGGAAATGAATCTTAACCAATGTGCTGGAGAAGTACATTTGGTACAGTTCTAGATGTGAGGAAGAGACTAAAAGATCAAAATGGGCCATGGGATTAAATATAAAACAAGGATCAGGAGGAAGAAATGGAATTAAAATAGAGAACAGGAAGCTGCTGATAGAGAATCACATCTTCCTCAAAAAGAAAAACAAAGTGTGAGAATATGGACATTCTGAGGTGAAAAGGGGAGAAATGAAAGATCCCTGGGTTGAATCACCTGTGTTCTCTGCAGACAGAAGGAAGAGCTGTCCGCTGGATACAGTAGGGCTGTGGGGGTCCATTTGTGTAGGTGCTTAAATGAAGAGAAACGACTTGGCACAGGCACTGTGAAGAATGGTGAGACTTTTGCTGAAGAATTTGGAAGGAACCTATTTAACCTGGAGACTATGATCTCTCGTAGGATGTCAGGTAAACTGAAATGTGCATTTTCTTTTTTCCTTAATAGGTATCCCTATGGTAAGCCATAGCGTCCTGTTAATCTTAGTTTTTCATAGAAATGGGCTTGGAAAATGTAACTTCGACTTTTTCCTTCTGCCATAATTAATATATCAGTATAAGCATAAAACCTCAAAGCTAGTGAACAGATTCTCATGCAAAAATAGATTAGCATGCAAATTTTTTAAGAAAGATGAATAGAAGCTACTGAAGCTAGTGATTCATATTTTGACATCAGATGAATTGTCAACACTGTATCATTGGACATTTGAGAATCACATTACTTCTCATTAACATGGAACTAAAGCTAGGAAGAAAATATAAGTATTCTTTGTCAGAGAGACTGTAAAATCTTGGAGTCACAACCGACAGTTTAATATTATCTTACTTACCTCCCATTCCCTATTCTGCCTCTTCAGCTTCCTCTCTACCCCTCGTCTTAAAGAGCCCTTTTAGAAAACATTCATTATTTACTATGAGGTGGGGTGCCAAGGCAACATCTCACTTTATGTGGTTGACTTTTATTTTTTAATCTGTCCTGATATTCTTCCAGATCCCCTTTCTTATTAGTCGATGTGCTTAAATGGGGCTGACTGATTCCCAGGCTCTATAGGTGACCGTTATGATTCAAGCCTGGCCAATCAGGGTATTATATTCCCTGGTCCACATTGATAAGCATGAACCAAGCCAGACCAATCAAAACCTTGGGATTTTAACTGGAAACAATGTGAGTTCTAAGGAATGTAAGTCTGGGTACTTGTAGCCATCTTTGTCAACACGCTGGGACAGCTTGACCTGAGAATAAAGTCAACATAAGGCAAAAAAAAGATCCAAGAGTTACAGAGTGAAGAGACAGAGATATAGAGACAGAGGCACACAGAGACAGAGCAAAAGAGAGATGGTCTTGAATTTATTAAGGCCCTGGATCCAGCCATACCTGAAACTGAAGCCCCTGAGGATTTCAGTTACATGAATCAAGTTCCCTTTGCAATATATCCTAGTAAGAATCAGGCTTCTGCCACTAATATTGAAAAAAAGTCCTGACCGTTACACTTTAAAAGTACAGGTTCATGCTGAAGAGGAGAGAAATTCGAACAATGGAATGCAACAAATAGGCCTTGCATTTTTACCCCCCTCAAATCTTTGACCTTTTTGATAGTGATCCTTGTGACCTGTCCCCGGGGACAAGAACAGATGAGAAAACAAGAGAAAGGAAACTCTCTTAGACAGCTTAGAAGAGACCTGAAGAAGGATAATGTAAAATCTGGGCTTCGTTAGGCAATTCACTTGATAGGGTCTCAACCCATTACTACTGTCTGTTGCTTACTAGATTAAGTCAGAGAAGTTGATCAGAGTTGTGTTAAGATGTGATGTGATAGACTAGCAAGTGGGCTCACATGGGTTGAGCCTCAGTTTGCACATTAGTGGCTATGGGACATTAAAAAATTGTTATGTATCTTCTGGTCTTCTATAACCAGAAATGGATAAAATATCTTCTGTGGCAGAGATGGCAATAATCCCTAGTATTCATCCTCTCCTTCACCCTGAGTAACACAATATTTAGCACATGCCCTCTCATATTAAGCACATGCCCTCTCATTTCCCAGCTTCCTTTGCAGCTAGGTGTGGCCTCATGACTAAGTTATAGTCAATGGGAGGTAAGGGGCAGTGTCTAGTGTAGCTTTGGGGAATCTTCTTTAAGAGACAACGGATCATACAGTTCTTAGAAGTCTGCAAATGCCATTAACAGGGAATTGGTTAAATTATGGTACCTCCTCTCCTTTTTTTTTAATGTTTTATTTACTTCAGAGAGAGAGAGAGAGACAGCGTGAGCAGGGGAGGGTCAGAGAGAGAGGGAGATACAGAATCCAAAACAGGCTCTAGGCTCTGAGCTAGCTGTTAGCACAGAGCCCGACACAGGGCTCAAACCCACGAACCGTGAGATCATGACCTGAGCTGAAGCCGGACACTTAACCGACTGAGCCACCCAGGTGCCCTTGGTGCCTCCTCTCCTAACCCTCCCAGACAGGATTAGCAGCATGTATTAGATGCCCTCCTAGCACCCTGGTTTTTCCCCAGTTAGACACGTAATGATATTTTAACCTTTTTTTAATTATGCCATTTTTTGGATAGTTTTTATTTATTTCTGAGAGAGAGAGAGAGAGACAGTGTGAACAGGGGAGGGTCAGAGATAAGGGGAGACACAGAATACGAAACAGGCTCCAGACTCTGAGCTAGCTGTCAGCACAGAGCCCAGTGCAGAGCTTGAACCCACGAACCATGAGATCATGACCTGAGCCGAAGTTGGATGCTTAACCAACTGAGCCACCCAGGCACCCCTTACTTTTAAAATTATTTAACACCTGCCTCCTCTGCTAGACTGTAAACCTGATGGAGGTGGGGCCATGAGGGGAGGCCAGTGCTTAGCACCATGCTTAGTACACAGTAGACGTTTAATATCAAATGTATAACAAATACAACAGAATATTATGCAGCCATTTAAAAGTATGATAATGTAGAGTTGTTTATTGACATGTCAAATTACTTGTAATATAATGTTAAATTAAAAAATCAAATTATAAAATAGTAGATAAAGCACGATCTGATTTTTATAAAAAGAAGAGCTATGTATACAGATACCTTGATCAAAATGTTAATAGTGGTATGATCCTGGATGATTTTATTTTCCTTGTGATTCTTTGTACTTCCTAAATTTAAAAAATAATAGCATTCATTTGATCCATTATTTTCTAATTTACACAATTTTCATCTTGAAAAAAAATCAAGTAGATTTAAAACAACTTTTTTTCCTCACAAAATTTCACTTGAACATACAGTAGTCAATTACACAACATTAGAAGCAAACTGGATTTCTGAATGCAAATCAAAACGTTGGATTATATTCATTTTGATGCTATTTCTGATTAAAGCGGGGCTCTTACAAAATGATGATGATATCTTCATATTTATATGAGATTATTTTAATGTCTATAATTACCCATTAGACTCTTCTCTCTCCTCTTATGCACATTCCTTCTTAGGATATGGAGAATGGAATACATCTTAATTTCTTATTCTATTCTATGTGTTAGCTGAAGACAAGAAAGATAAAAAATAGTTAAAAGGCAATGGACTTCTAAATGTAAGACAATGTCAGCGGCTGCTACATTTAAAGCACTTTTCTTACATGAGGCAAGTTTGCAGAGGTGAAGATTTTTTCCTAACAAAACACCAAAAAGTTACCAAAATTCTAAAAGTGTATTTATTTTAGACAAACACTTTTGATGGCCTTACTGGTTATAAAACTATAACTGGGCTTTTTTTTTTTCTTTTTTTTTTTTTTTTTTAAATATTTTTATTTATTTCTAGGAGAGAGAGAGACAGCGTGAGCAGGGGAGGGTCAAAGAGAGAGGGAGTCACAGACTGAAACAGGCTCCAGGCTCTGAGCTGGCAGTCAGCACAGAGCCCGACGCGGGGCTCGAACCCACGAACCGCGAGATCATGACCTAAGCGAAAGTCGGACGCTTAACCGACTAAGCCACCCAGGCGCCCCATTTTTTTTTTCTTCTTTTAAATAAGTTCTACACCCAAGTTGGGGCTTGAACTCATGACTTCAAGATCAAGAGTCACATGCTTTTCTGACTGAGCCAGCCAAGCACCCCTATAATTGGGCATTTTTAAGATTAGCTTATAATTTTCTCTTTTAAAAGATATTAGTTTATATAAACAAGACATTTACAGATAATCTCTACAGAGCAACATAACTGTGGATATCTTAAAAGATTAAGTATAATTGCACTTATTTTATACAACAGTTAGCATTATTGTGGGGAAATGGAAGACACTTTTGCGTATAAATTCCATTTCCCAACTATGTAATTGAAAAGTTTCATTAAAGGTCTAAAATTAAAACAAGGAAAAGAAAAAAATAGGGTAAATACTAGATATGGCAATCTGCCTTTTAGTAACATTAATTTTGTTGTTATAAATCTTGCTAGTTTCAGTCCATGGACACAAAGACCTCAGCACCATAATAAGAAGTCATGCTATGACCTATAAAATGTGACAGCCCCAGGAGAACTATTACACCATTATTTATTTTCTGTAAAGAGTCTAACAGAACAGAGATAAATATTGCGCCTTGGAACCTTAATCACACAATACAAATCATTAATAATACAGATTGTGATGAAGAACGTGTGCTGCGCAACTACGCTCTACATGTTCTCTGGAAGCTGAAAAAGTTTAGTGACGCCTTATAGTCTTCATTTCAGATCTAGGAGCATAAAAGCTGGGTTCTCTAAGTAGGATTTCCACAAATTAGAGAAGCGTGACATTGTAGCACCATCGATAATTCTGTGATCAGCTGACCAGCTCACGTTCATTATCTGTGCCTTATACACTTCTCCTTTCTGGTTAAATCGGGGAAGGGCCTAGAAATAAGGCAAAGAACAGAGTCAACCTTCACTTGCTCCAAGTGCAAGGTCTAGCAACAGCCATGGTGAAGGATTAGGCAACCCCCCTTCCTGTGATAGAGAAGAAAGGGGCATCCCAAGTGACTTGGAAATTTTTCCCATCTTTGTATTTGCCTCAAGGTTTTCAGTTTCTCCAAGGTACTTCCTGTCCTCTGTACAATTTCCATACATACAGTAAATCTCACTTCAGATTTCAATTTTGTTAAAACAAATATTTATTGAGCAGCTACTATATGTCAGGGTACTTTTCTTGACTCGGGCTAAACCAGAGAACAAAACAAACAATCCTTGCCTTCCTGGAGCTACCATTTTAATGGAGAAAGAGAGACAGTTGACATAAATAAGAAAATATATAGCATGTTAGACAGCGAAAAGTACAAAGGAAAAAATAAAGCCATGTGGAAAGGGGAGAGAATGTAGGCAGTGGCTAGATGTAGGCAGCATTTTTTGTTTGACAGTGTGAGCAGGGAAAGCCTCACCAACATTTCCTCACTGAAGGTGGTGAGGAAACAAGCCAGATGGGTCCTCCAAGAGAGACAGAGAGGAAACATGACTTTGAAGTGTTGGAGGAACAGCAAAGTAGGCAGGGCGGCTGATGGAGAGGCAGGGTGAGAGGTGGGAGATGAGGTCACAGATGGGACAGAAAGAAGGTGAGGCACATTGTCAAGAGCAATGCTTCTCAGTCTGTTTTGGTAAATGACCTATTGTTGTTTTTTTAAAATTTCTAAGCCAGGTGCATCTGGGTGGCTAAGTCAGTTGGGCGTACGACTTTGGTTCAGGTCAATATCTCGTGGTTCACGGGTTCGAGCCCTGAGTTGGACTCTGTGCTGACAGCTTGGAGCCTACAGCCTGCTTCAGATTCTGTGTCTCCCTCTCTCTCTGCCCCTCCCCAACTTGTACTCTGTCTCTGTCTCTCTCTCTCTCAAAAATAAATAAAAAGATAAATTAAATAAAATTTCTAATCCACTGCAAGTTATTTTTAAAAATATATCTAACGTAAATTACAGAAAGAAAATTAAAAAGATATATAAATCATAAGCCCTAACGTCTTATTAGATTCAATAGACCTAAAATCACCTGTCAAACTTCTGTGAGAGCGTCTAAGCGCTACTCTCCCTTTCTGTACTAATCTCACAGTCTGGATACAATCATGGCCCCACACGGGTCCCTGATCACACTGAGTAGCACCAGTGGAGGGCCACACAGGCCACTGCAGCTACTTTGGCTCTGATCCTGAGTGAGGTGAGAAGCTCTTCACGGTTTCCAAGCAGAATGGTCATTTACTGATAGGGGAGGTAAGTTTTAAGGGTGGGAATGGTGAGGAAAGGAACAGGAAATTTAAGATGCCTAATTAATATCCAACCAGGATACATGGATTTGCAGATCAAAGGAGAGAGATAAGCTTGAGTGTCATCAGTATATAAATGGTACTTAAAGCTATAAGGTGGGATCAGATGAAGAAAACGGCCAGAAGGGGGCCCTGAAATACCCCAAAGCTTACAGATTGGGAGATAGGGAAGTTTGAGCAAAGGAGCCTCGGAGGTAATAAGCAGTAGGCAGAAGGAAAGCCACAAGAGCAGGTATTGTTCATGTCACAGTGAAAGATGTTTTCCACAGTGGGGAGGGGGGGGTGCTCAACTGACTCCGGTGCAGCCAACAGGTCAAGGACAAGGACTGGGAACTGAGTTATGTGGGGGTTTTAGTCACTTAGACCACTTAGCAACGAGAAGGTCAAAATTTATAGTGAAAACAGGGAATGGCAAAGGAGAGACGACACAATGAAAGAAAGGAATTAAATACACACTATTTGTTCCTACCAACCAATATTAGAAGACTTACACTCCAAGAACTATTTTTCATAGCTTGATGAAATCACGGGTACAATGATTTGGTAAAAATACATCTATTGAACAGATTTCTGTACACCAATGTTCATAGCTGCCCTATTCACAATAGCCAAAGAAGGAAAACAACCCAAATACTCATTAGAGATGAACAACAGATAAACAAAAGGTGATGTATACATCAGAGTTTGTTGGGCCAATGAAGAACTTCAGGAGATGGATGGTGGTGACGGTGTAAACACGTGAATGTACTTACTGCCACTGAACTGTACACATTAAAATGATAAATTTATGTTTTGTAGATCTTACCATAATTATGTGTGTGTGTGTACACACACACAATCCAGAAGAAAATACATCTCTTTAAGGAAAAGAAAAAACAAAACTTTGTCAGATAGGTATGATGGCTTGCAAACTGCAGGAAGTCAGAATTCTGAGAGATTCAGGGGCGCCTGGGTGGCTCAGTCAGCTAAGTGTCTGACTTTGGCTCAGGTCGTGATCTCACAGTTTGTGGGTTTGGGCCCCACGTTGGGCTCTGTGCTCACACCCAGCTCAGAGCCTGGAGACTGTTTTGGATTCTGTGTCTCCCTCTCTCTCTGACCCTCCCCTGCTCACACTGTCTCTCTCTCTCTCAGAAATAAATAAAACATTAAAAAAAAAAAAGAATTCTGAGAGATTCAAATGCTGAATTCTTGCTGGGTGGAGAATGGGTGACAGGGAAATTATATTCAGAGACATACCTGATTTGCAAAGAACAGAGTCTCACTATGGGTTTTAGGGTCCTTTTTCCCTAACTCCTCCATGTGCCAGAAGGAAAAGTAGATGCTAGGAAAAGGGAGTAACATACCAGCTAAAGTATTATCTGCAAGAAAACAAATCAAAGGGGGCGCCTGGGTGGCTCAGTTGGTTAAGCATCTGACTTCGGCTCAGGTCATGATCTCACAGTTCGTGGGTTTGAGCCCCGCGTCGAGCTCTGTGCTGACAGCTCAGAGCCTGAAGCCTGTTTCGGATTCTGTGTCTCCCTCTCTCTCTGACCCTCCCCTGCTCACACTGTCTCACTCTCTCTCTCAGAAATAAATAAAACATTAAAAAAAAGAAAGAAAGAAAGAAAACAAATCAAAGGCTGAATGCGGGGTGCCTGGGTGGCTCAGTTGGTTAAGTGACCAACTCTTGATTTCGGCTCAGGTCATGATCTCACAGTTTGTGGGATCCAGCTCCATGTCAGGCTCTGGGCTGGCAGCATGGAGCCTGCTTGGGACTCTCTCTCTTCCTCTCTCTGTTTCTGCCCTCCCCTGCTCATGTGCTCTCTCAGTCTCTCTTTCTTTCTCTCAAAAAAAATAAGTGAACATTAAAAAAAAGAAGAAAATATTCTTGTTTAAATTTAAAGATATTTGANACCATGAGATCATGACCTGAGCCGAAGTTGGATGCTTAACCAACTGAGCCACCCAGGCGCCCCTATATCCCATTTTTGAAAGAGAATTCTTAACACTGAAAAGTTATTGATCTGATGAGGGTAAGGCTCATATTTATGTTTCTTGGAACGCTAGTTCTTTATTCTAAGTCAGTGTCTCCTAAAATATGGCTTCAGGTCACTCAGGTTGGAACCACCTGAGTTCTTTTTTTTTTTTAATTTTTATTTTTTTTTTATTTCTAGGAGAGAGAGAGACAGCGTGAGCAGGGGAGGATCAGAGAGAGAGGGAGTGACAGACTCTGAAACAGGCTCCAGGCTCTGAGCTGGCAGTCAGCACAGAGCCCGACGCGGGGCTCGAACCCACAAACCGTGAGATCATGACCCAAGCGAAAGTCGGACGCTCAACTGACTAAGCCACCCAGGTGCCCCTCACCTGAGTTCTTATTTAAAGTGTTAAGTTTTGGAAGCTCTGTCCCCAAGGCCAAGAATACTGCATTTTCTTTTAAAACTTTATTTATTTTGGGAGAATGAGAGAGAGAGGGAAAGAGAGACAGACAGAGAGAATTCAAGCAGGCTCCACACTGTCAGCACAGGTCCCGACGTGGGGATCAACCCACAAACAATGAGATCACAACCTGAGCCAAAACTAAGAGTCAAGACGCTTAACTTGGGGAGCCACCCAGGTGCGCCAAGAATATTGCATTTTTAACTAGTACTCTCAACGGTTCTTGAACAGAGTGAAGTGTGAGCAAAATGCTCTAAATGGTGTCTCACTGTGTTATAAACAATCATTTGTACTGGCCTATTATTATCTTTGGTATTGGGAAATAAAGGTATTTTGATAGAAGCAGATTAGCTATATTTGTAGTAATCCAGAAAGACTCTCATCAGTGCCTGGCATAAACCATGATGGTTGATCCACACAGAAGAATCCAGATCACCACCATATTATACATAAAGGCAGATACTACAATTGCAGGACTACCTCTTAGGAAGAATTAATTGGCTTACTGAGCCAAATGTTAGACTCAGACCTACAAAGCCAGGGGAAAACCTCAGAAATGTCACTCTTTTGTGTTTACTCTCCCAATTTGCTAAAACTCTTTTGCCAGTCATTTAATAAACACACCTTAATTGTTCCGAGAGCCCCAATTGCTACTTCGGGTGGCAGTATCACTGGTTTGGCATAGGTACCACCAATCTAAAGAAAAAAAAGTAAAAAGAAAGAGTAGAAAAATTAAGCATTTGAGGAACAAATGGCAAATGAAATATTTTTCACTGAATATATGATCAGAAACTGTAAGTTACGGTTTATGAATGTGAACATTTCTATTACTCACTGATCCAATGTTGGAAAGAGTAAATGTTCCTCCTGTAAGCTCGGTGGTGCTGAGCTGACCTGCAGAGCCCAATTTCTGAAGGCGGTTTAGCTCGGCGGCGATCTCAAATATAGAGCAGATCTGAACGTTTTTCACATTAGGGACAATCAGCCCCTGTTCAGTATCCATTGCAATACCAATGTTGTGAGAAGCCTAAAAAAAAAGTATACAGTAAGCCTTTTCATAAGTTAACAGAAAAGAAGAGAACAATCTTCACTGTCTTATAAAAACAGCAACCACAAACTGTTTCTACCAGATTGGTGATGATTTAAATAAGTTTTAAAGAATTTTAAAAGGAATTTTGCAAAAGATAATGTCTTATTGGTAAGAATATAGGGCAGCAGCTATTTCTATACATTACTAGTGGATGTATAAGCTGGTGGGTATATAAGATTTTCTGGGGAATATTTATCAATATATACCAACATTTATATAACTTTGTGTTTAGGAGATAAATACAGAAGTATAAAGAGATACACAGGGATAGTGAATTCAGACTAAGTCTGAGAAACTGCAATCAAAATGTGTATCAATAATAAGCCACTGGTTAAACAAATAACAAAATCATATTTATTGACGTAATAATGTCCATTAAATATTAAATGAGAAAGAAATAAGTTTTAAAAACTTTAAGTTATTAAGACAATACATATAAATACACATGATTTTTTTTTTAAAGTACGTGAAAATAAAATCCTGGAAGGATGCCCATCTTCATAAAAACAGTAAATTATTTGGGGTCACGGGATTGAAGATAAAGATGGTTACATGGGACTGAAGATAAAGATTCTTGTCTGAATTTTTTTTGCAACAAGTATATACTCAATCAGGAAATTGTATTAATCATATATATGAATCATATCATATGGGAAGATTTTATTTTATTTATTTTATTTTTTTTATATTTTTGTTTATTTCTAGGAGAGAGAGAGACAGCGTGAGCAGGGGAGGGTCAGAGAGAGAGGGAGATACAGACTCAGAAACAGGCTCCAGGCTCTGAACTGGCAGTCAGCACAGAGCCCGACGTGGGGCTCGAACCCACAAACCGCGAGATCATGACCTAAACAAAAGTCGGATGCTTAACCGACTAAGCCACCCAGGCACCCCCATATGGGAAGATTTTAAATCCAACCAGTTAACATAGCTAAGCTCACTACCAGGTTGTATGTTTCTAATGAGAACTATAAATAAGGATCAGCATCTCCAAAAGTGTTCTCAGTTTCAATAAATCTTCAGTCCAAACACAAGAGTTCACTCAAATGGAATCCATACTGTCATTACTTTTCCTATTTCTGTTTAAATTATTCTGGTTTTAAAAACTGCAAGAACTCCATTTTGAGAGAGGTTATTTCTCTGAGAGGAGGGTATGCACAATGGTTAACCTAATCCATTGCCTGACAGCCATTTATTTCCATTATTTTAAGCAATAAACCAAACGGGCTTAAAAATGGTCCTCCAAACCTCCAATGGTCTTTGTGTTTGAATACACAGACCGTGAGATCATGACCTGAGCCGAAGTCGGCCACTTAACTGACTGAGCCACCCAGGCGCCCCTGAGCAGTATCCTAATTAACCAAGAAAACCATTAACAACAGCAAGAAATTGTACCTTGGTTCAATATTTTTATCCCATACCTTTAATCTAGTCTAAAAAAAAAAAATCACTATTTGAGGTACAAAAGATTTTCTAACCTACAAGTACATCTGCACTATTTTCTGTATTTGCAAGAACTTGGCAGAACACAGAGCCGACCTTATATGTTATGTTCTGGCAGTTTTCATCCACAGAAGCATTAAGGATAGGAAACTGTAGTAGTCCCAAGGAAGCGGCCTGTTGAACAGAAAGAGAATGAAGCATTAGCGCTTTTAACTCAGGACACTGGAAGCAGAGGTGGGTGGGAGGAAATGAGGGAGTGATCTCTTAATTTACATGGAGCTTAATTTCAAGTCTATATGTACCTAGGCCTATTACTCCCAATGTTACTTCCAAGCAAAGTGCAGCCAGGTCCCCCTAATCACCTAAGAAAAAAAGATAACGTTGTCAAGAAGCTGTAAACATCAAGGAGATTTTCAAAATAACTATATAGACTGACCAAAGTACCAAAGAAAATGTCTAAATTCTATGTGATTTCCTCACTTACACATAGAATCTTACTTGAGAAGTAAACTTGCAGTTCAAAACACTGAATTAAAACACAAAAAGGTAGTAGCTGTTTTCCTGTGGAGAAGGAACAGGTGATTAAGGGTTTCCAAGGGCACAGATCTCTCTGGCGTTCCACTTGGTGTCCAGGGCCAGGTGAAGGGCAGACCTGGTGCAAACAGTTACTTTGGAGTCCACCTCCCCAAACTCTCCCTCCTCTGCCTTCTTCTCCCTTAATCTCCCTGTCTTTTTTCCTCTTCTTACTTTGTAACACTCCTCCTCTGTCCATATTCAAGTTTTCCTAACTGTTCCCTAAATGTTCTCTGTATCTGTTTCTCTGCCCACCCAGGATCTAATCAAAGCTCACACACTGTATTTGGTTGTCATGCTTGTATTCAGTTTAAAAAATAGGAAAATAAAAATGCTTAAGATTGTCCTTAAAATCCAGCCTCCTTTAGTCCAATTAAGAGCCCTTTATATGCACCGTGTTAATATTTGTCTGTAGGTCAGTGGACGTGTCAGGAAAAGAAATCATTTCCTTGAACTGGAGAATTAAGGCAGGTTTTATTAAGCATTTGATTTGACAACTGTAACTTTAATCTTCTGTATATAAAAACCCATAGCTAAGGTTAAAGTGTTACACATAAAAACGGTATTTTGAATGTAATCCAGATTTTGTAAAAGAAGAAACAAAGTGTGTATCCACAGATACGAGGTCATTTTTTCCTTCTACAATAGACTGTAGTATTTTCCAAATGTTCTGAAACTTATTTAGGCAGAAAAAAATGTTGTTTTAAAACAAATAAAGCACACTAAATTTTATTTTCAAAATAAAGATATTTCATTCAGACTGGAACAATGAAGAAAGATAATAAAATAAATTCAATATATTAAAAAGTTGGTCTCTGATTGCTTCAAAACAGACATCACTGGCATCACTCACATTATTTTTAACTCTTCATTTTCCAGCTCTTTCCCTCAGCCTACAAATCTCCTCCAGTTTTTCCAGGAGGGAAGGAGGGCAAGTGGAACCTTTCTTTACACCAAACAACCACTATAATTGCCCTCTGTGCCTATGCTCTGCCTTTTACCACATATTTTTAGTGTCTCTTCTTCCTCAATTTCTATTCATTCACCAACTAACTGGAATCAAGCTTCGACCTCAACAATACTTTATTCAAATCAGTTCTGGCTAAGGCTCCTCATGACCTCTTCATTACTAATCCAATAACCTGTTCCCATCCCAACCTTTTTTTTTTTTTAAGGGCTTTATAATTTATTATTTTTTAAGTAATCTCCACACTCAACATTGGGCTTAAACTCATGACTCCAATATCAAGAGTCACATGCTCTAATGACTGAGCCAGCCAGGTGCCACCCATCCCAACTTTCTTCTTGTCTTTTGGTGTGAGAAGCTGAAGGAATGGCCCCAATGGTTCAAGCCTCTCTTGTATCCATGCCCTTTGGTACTGCTCGGAGCTCAGTCATGTGCCTTGCTTTGGTCAATTAGATAAGAACAAGCTTGATGCGGCAAAGCTTAGAAAAAGTGCCTGAGTGTTTCTGCTTCCTCTCTTCATCCCTGCCAGTACTATGAGCAGGCTAGGATGCTGGGGGGAAAGAAAGATGTAAGGGAGAGAAATGAGTTATCCCTGCCAAGGCCAATCCTACACCAGCCCATCCACCCTACTAGCTGTCTGTAGACACAGAAATAAGCTCTGCCAAGCTCAGGAGACTGGTCCTGCTTACCTGTGAACTCATGAGAAATAATAAATGGCTGTTATTTCAAACTACCAAATTTGGGGGTGATCTGTTACACTGACTTCTAGGAGACTCTTTCTTGGTTGTCATACCACTGGCCCCACTCACTCTCTTCCGCTGAAGACAGTGAAGGAGACCACTGAAAAGAATTGGGGAATAATACAGTGATTTCATTTATGGAAGATCAGTCTTAGTGCAGTATGGAGAAAGGGCTAGAAGGAAGCCAGCCACACTAGAGTTAGAGATCCAGTATGCATTTTTGAGTGAAACAGACCAGAACCCAAAACCTGGCTTTTCCACTCATGAGTTCAATATATCCTTGACAGGTTTCTCAACTTCTCTGAGCCCTAATTTCCTTAAACAGAAAGTGAAGATAACAATATTTGCATGTCAGGGTTATTCTGAGAATTAACAGAGATAATATATACAGCATGCTTAGCACATAGTCCGCCACAAGGTACCTGCTTCATAAATGGTTGTTAATGTGAGCTAGACATTGAGCTGATTAAAGTCAGCTGAGTGTCTTGTGTTTGTTGTTGTTTAGTTTGTTTCTGACTCTCTTGTTTTATACTGGTCCCAAGGCCTAGAAACAATTCCCAGGACATTCAATATAAGTTTGTTGAATAAATGAAAATGAATACACGTCAATGATATGCAAGATCAATACCAAGTCTCATTTTTGTTCAAATCAGGATTTTGCTGGAGTGATCATTTCAGAATTAAAGGCTTTACTTAACTGGCAAGACAGTCCTTTAGCTAGCTCAAAAAGATGAGCTGATAAAAATACGACACAAATGTCAATTTTATAAAATCCTATGAAACAAAGAAATGGTGCACTTGTACATTTTTCTAACCATGTGATATGGTGTAAGTTAATGTTTTTCTCTAAATTCATGGTTAATACAGTGTATATTTGCAAAACAAAATTTCAAGGGCCTATTCAAGCCCTGTTTGACACAAATGAAATCTCACCTTTAAGAAGAAGGGCATAAAGGAGAGATTAATTCCACGGGCAAAAGCAATGGGTTTTAATTCTTCTCGTAACTTAACCAGTTCAGTAAGGTCAACCTCATCACAATACCCAAAGTGAGGTATCTTTAGGGCCATAGTCATGGTCTTGACCATTGCTTTGTGAAAGCCTGGAAAACATTAAATACATATATATTTTTTGAATTCTCAAATCATTTAAAGCTTTTTATTGAAATTGAACATTCTCTAATGTTATTTACTTTTCCAACTAAACTTTTCCTCTTGAGGCTACCATCTTCATTCCATAAACTGAAAGACACTAATTCCAATGCTGAAGCACTGACTACAGCATAGCACCCAGGGTCAAGTGTAATAATATTAGGAAGTAACTGCCTTCAATGCTGTGATATATAAAGAAAATATATAAAAAGATGCAAGCCATGCATTTACTTAATGGATTTCTTGCAAAGCCATGCTTCTGGAAGTTAATTATCCTAAGAGTTTATAAATAACCAATCAGAGCTAGTTATTTTCAAGATAACTAAAAATTGTTAACATCTTAAGTCTTCACAAAGAGCAATTATCAGTATACACGTGTACAATCCAAGGAACCTGCTAACATATTACTCTTCAGACATTAGCAGAAATACACTGAAACTTTTCCTGGAAAAAATTGTGTTATTCTACCACTAAAAAAGGGGGAATTTGAACTTTCCTGTCAGTAAGAATTGAAAACACCATACTATACATATGGATCTACTGAAGTAAATTTCCCCAAAGAAGTTGTCCTAGTGTCTTACATTACTGTCATTACCTTTGATGGGTTCTGTTTTGTCTTTGCCTGTGAATACTGGAGGTTTTGATATTGGTATAGGAATAGTTCTGTCTTTTGGTTTGGGTGGAGGTGGCACGATTTCAGCTTTTGGTGAAGGAGGTAAAATAGCTCCAGTCTGCTTTTCCAAATAGTTGAGAATATCTTCTTTAAGTATTCTGCCATCTTTTCCTGAGCCAACAACTTCACTCAGCTTAATCTAAAAAAAATGACACATCTTAATGCTAAATATAGTATTTTCTAAAAATAAATATGTCCAATATTTAAGTTTCTAAATGGAATTTAACCAATTGAAAATTTAAAAAAAGATCTCTGTCCAACAAATTAATATAAGGAAATAACATTTTTTAATATCCTAATAGAATGCTAAAAGAACTATAGCTGCCCTTCATATGTAATCATTTGTTACTTTTAAAAATTCATTTGTTACTTTTTTTAAAGTTTATTTTTTAAGAGCTCTCTCTCTCTCTCATAAGCGGGGGCGGGGCAGCAAGAGGGCGACAAAGGAACCAAAGCAGACTCCTCATTGCAGCAGAGAGCCTGATTTAGGGCTTGAACTCAGGAACTTCAAGATTATGACCTGAGCCGAAGTCAGACCCTTAACTGAGCCACCCAGGCACCCCACATTTGTTACTTTTGTATATACTGTTCATTTACCAATGCAGTATCTACACTGCATATAATACACAGCTATGAAAACTTAAATTTTTAAGCAACCATTTTTAAACTTCTTGCATAGTTCTCACTAGATTTCTTTTTTGAGACTATATAAGAAGAAGTCAAAGTTTAAAGAGTTTAACACTGTGACAAATGTCGGCCAATGTTTCTGATGGACTCAGTCATGTCAAGCAGTGACTTAAGCAGCCAAAGGCATTGCAGCTAACAGCGGGCTGCATCACCCAAACCAGCGCAGTACTAAGGACTGATGACAGTAAGGTCATGTGAACCGGAAGAACCAGGAACTGATTTGAACCAGAAGAGGCCTGTCAAAGCCTAAGACTAATTAAACTCCTTTAAACAGAGAAGACTTCTGTAGCCAACGCTCTGCAGATGCTGACCCTCCCACATGTGACTGCATTGGAAAGGCAGTTATCACCAAAGGTTCACCTCACTGACCTCTGAACAGAGGAGACCCTATCCCCTACTGCGTGAACATGATCAGCAGCGTGTGCCCAGAGCTGACCCAGATCTGAGTGCGCCCTCACCTCTGCTCTCAAATGCATACTCGGGAACTGACTTCCAGTTGGATTTGTTAACTTCTTACCCCTCACTGTATCTTGTTTGTTGTGCTGTATTGTGACATGTGTGAAGCCAAGTTAAATGCTTTATGATTGGATAAAGCTGACACTGTGGAAAGACACACTCATGTACATGCCTTTATGGCACGTTTGAAACAACTTGGCTATCAGTAAACCAGTAATAGTTAAAATAATCACCATACAAAAGCTTTCTTACTTTTTTTCTGATAGTTGTTTAAGAAAGGGAAGTAGAAAACACTGAAATGAGGGGCACCTGGGTGGCTCAGTTGGTTAAATGTCTGACTTCGGCTCAATCATGATCTCTAGGTTTGCAAGTTTGAGCCCCATGTAGGGCTCTGTGCTGACAGCTCAGAGCCTGGAGCCTGCTTCAGATTCTGTGTCTCTATCTCTCTCTGCCCCTCCCCTACTCATGCACACTCTCTCGGTCTCTCAAAAATAAACACTGAAAAAAATTGCAATTAATTTTACTGAGACATATTTGAAATGTTGAGTTTCTCAGCCCAAGTTAAATGACACATATGTTTTATTATTGCTTTCTACAGAATAATAAGTGATATAACTCCACTTTCCAGTAGACACTCATTGTGAGATTGTGATTTATGACAAGTATATTTTTGGTCTTCCTCCCCATTTCAGGCACAGAACTCCTAAAATCCTTGAAATGACCAACGATAAAAAAAAAAAAAGTGTCTTTTATGATGTTAATGAAGCTTTGTAAAGCCCTTAGGGAACCTAAAGATGAAGGCTGGTTGCCAGGGGGAACCAACCACGTGATTAGAAGTTTGTACCTTTCGGTACCCTTATCCCAAACTCGGGGAGCAGAGAGGACAGGAGGTTGGATCAGTCGCCAACGGGAGCAGAGAGGACAGGAGGTTGGATCAGTCGCCAACGGGTTACGTAATGAAGCCTCCAAAAAAATCCAACACGCTTGGAGGTAATTTGGAGAGCCTTCATGTTGGTGAATAATGGAGATTTGGGGAGAAGGGAGCACCTGGAGAGGGCCTCTATACCTCTTTCTTCGTATAGCTTTCCATCCCTCCATCTGGCTGTTCCTGAGTGTATTCTTTTCTAATAAGTCAGTAATCTAGTGAGTACATGAGTTTCCTACATTGTGTGAGCTGCTCTAGCAAATTAATCAAACCCAAAGGGGGGATTGTGTGGACTTCTCATCTATAGCCAGGAGGCCAGAAGTATAGGTAATAACCTGGGGTTGCGACTGGCATGCTAAATTGGAGGGTGGGCCAATAGAACCTTCTGTCTGTAGGCAGTGGGTCAGAAGCATTGCCGATAGCCTGGCGAAAGAGCATAGGAAGTGTTGTGGGGGGAGGGTGGGCAGTCTAGGAGGATGGAATTATTAACCTGTCAATTCTGGCACTGTCTGTGAGCAGACAGTGTCAGAACTGAGCTGAACTGGAGGATACCCAGTTTGTGTCCAGAGAATTGCTTGCTGTGGGGACCTTGCCCACCCTTGGTATACACATTAGAACTGGGCCCAGGAACCAAAGTTTCGTGATTTTTTTTTGGAAACATTGTGATCTGGCTTTATTTAATCTTCTTCTGTGTTTGGTTACAGACATAGGATATTCTCGTTAAATTTAATTCTGTTTAAATAGACATATAAGATTAGATGATGGCTTCATACTTGGTGAGTATTAATTCCTCAGGGTTTAATGAAGTCCTGCTTCATTTGTATTACTGTTTCTCTAAGGATGACTTCAGAAGAATAAAAGACTTAAAAAAAAAGACTTTATCATGTCAAACATTTAGTTTATAACAAAGAATTCTGAGAATTAAAAAAAATGTTTAGGTAATTTCAGACAACTGTAAATGGCATTGGTTTGTAATTTGAAAACAAATTCAATTCATAAATACATAAACTGTTAAAAAAGAAAAGGTGATTTATAATAACAAACCTAGTGATTTCCAGTAATTATACAAATCTCTAGTTATTATATACATCTGTAAGAAATGGCATAGGAAAACAAAATCACGCATTGCTATAGGTAGTTTTTCTATATAATTAAGAAAAAACCATTAGTAAAATAGTTTATAACTTTCAAAGCAATACACAAGTTTATTTCATCTGACGCTCGTAACAATGTAGTATTCTATGCTATTTTTTCTATTTTCTATTATGCTAAATAGTCTTCATATTTGAACACACTGAAGCGCTGCATAAATTTTCATTAAGTGTTTATAACATAACTTACCCAAGCATATCCCTCATTTTGAACCCATATGTGCCTTCTCACTTTGAGCTATATAAAACACTTGGAAGAATGTATCCTAGATTATTTCCTTGGGATAGTTTCCCAATGTTAGGATAATAGTCAAAAGGGAAATGAACATTTTAATAACTCATTACATATTTCTAAAATGTAAGCTTCTTTTTTTTCCCACTGTAACTTAACTACTTCTCTCAAAAACAGACAAAAATCCTGAATTGTGGGGTATAGTGGAAGGAGCCCAAGTCTGGAAAAAGACAAATTCCCAGTTCAGCTACTTACTTGATTTTAGGCAGCTTAATCGACTTCTCTGCCCTTTCTCATCTGCAAAATGGGGATAATTCAAACCACCCTGCAGGATGGCTGTGAGGATTAGAGAGAATGTGTACACGGTGTCTAACTCATAAATGCCCAAACAACAGAGGCAATAGTTGTTGAGGCAGTATATAATGATTAAGGGCACTGGTTTTAGAGTCACAGAATCTCACTTCAGGATCCTGGCCCCACCACAGCGTGAGCTGTGTGACGTTGGACCTGTTACTTGACCCTCTCCAAGTCTCTAAATAGCTCCCATAATTTACAGCATTGTTGTAAAGATAAATGAGATAACATGTACACACTTATTGCAGTACCTGGGGGCCACCAAGCCCTGGCACGAAAGCACCAATGACTGGCTGATAAGGAATACAAAAGGCTGGTCTGCTTGCCTCACCTCAGTACAATTCTCTGGTGTTCCCCAACTCCCGTGGATCAGATCATTGAGATCACATCGTTGCCTGGCCCACTTCCCTTCTCTTCCCTTTTCTATCTTGCTTCCCTCATTCCCAGAAAAGGTATTCTCTCCCTCAGTCAATCCATTACCTGCACCCAAACCTCTGTCTCAAGCTGGCTTCTAGGGTACCTGATCTAAAACACCAGTATTTACAAGTGTTCAAAAGCTGGTAGTCCTGACTCTTAAGCTCTAAGAAAGAGTAATACACTCACACTGCTCAATTAATGTAAGTAAGAAGTTTGCAATTTCTTCTCAATTCTCACTGGTGCTTTTATGCACCAATCACTTTTCAGTAACACACATTTTCTTTTTCCTTTAATCTCAGTTTGAACCATCTCCTCAGGGGAGAGTTTGCTAATTTCTCATAGATACAAATGCATATTTTCTGTGTAATCTCACACTTAAATATGAAGGGAACTTACATTGTTTTCCATTGCTAGGCGGCGAACCGCAGGAGTGGCCAGTGTTTTCTGGCCCTTTATCTCTTGGTGTGTGTGTTCATCATGGGACACGGCAGGGGTTTCAACAACATCTTCCTCTGAATCTGGTAACGAGGTAAAATGGTACTCTTTAGTTGAAAATATTAAAAAAATAAAAACAAAAACAAGCTTAGTGGCTTATAATATATAAATAAATTCAACTGAAAATTTATAGTCAGAAGCATACTAGCCAGGCTACTTCAAAATGGGAAAAGACAACTACACACTGGGGAACAATAAGGGGAGGGAAGGGGTGTACTGGCACCTGGTAGTTTAATGATTATTACCTGGTGTTTACTTCATTTCTGTTAAAATCATGCAGCAGCTACAAGTTAAAACAATGAGAGCCTCTTCAATAATTTTTAAACATTTTGTATTTTAAACACTTTCCTTATAAATTAATTTACATTTACAAATAGTAGGAGTCAAATGTAAGACAAATTCCCTGAAAGAATCATGTAAAATCTGTGACAATCTTAAAAATGTTTTCCCAAAATAATAAAGTACTTAAAATTTTTCTCTGCTCTGAAAATGACTTATGCGATGCTGTGGAGGATTTTATTTTCATGGCTGATGCTAATTCGGTTGGTTCATTCTCTAAATCTGGAGTACCGATAGAAGAAAAACTACCCCAGGCATGTATTTTCCAGGCTATTAGCATATATTTTTGCAACCCAAAATAAAAAAGCATTTGAGAGCATTTCATTGTCAAAGTCTGACGCTGGGAAATCAATGCTGCATAGTGAAAATCTCTGCGGGAATGAGTGCATTAGAGACCAAGCCTCTGAAAGCAGGCAATTGAATTTGCTATGACATTTGATTCAAAGCCAATAACAATTCTTTACTGCTGCACCGATGGAAAGACAGTCTCTTCATTCTTCCTCACTGGTCTATGACGAACTGGCCCAGAGGGGCTCTCACATTTCCCCAGAAGGGGAGGAAGGGAAAACAAAACAACACAACTTGTATTGCCCATGAAGGGTAGCAGAATATGCCATCCCAAATATGCCCCTTTGGTATACTGATTATTTTGAGCTGCAAGCACTTGAAAAACAGCAAATGCAGGGAGAGGCATTCTCTGAACTCTCATGTGCCTAAAGATGGATCTTCCAGAAGGAACTCCACTGTCATAAATCCCCTCCCTAGGAGTTTCATCCACCAGGGAAGATTGACTCTCATCATAAAAGAGGAGACTAGAAGTCGGGAAACTTTGTCCCACACCATCATACCTCCCATCTATTCTCTAAGGGCCCATTCATCTTCTACGAAAATCACTTACTCTCCCCTAAGAGGCCTTCTCCCACTTCTTCCTCTATACAAATGCTATTTAAGCTTGAGCTCTAAAGCCACCTCTTTGAGTTACTCATTTTTCCCTGGGTGTCTCCCAGGTATAGATGAGGTGTAGATGTTAATAAACTTCTCTTTCTCTCTGGTTAATCTGTCTCTTATTACAAGAGTCTTAGCTAAGAAATCAGAAGGTTAGTGGGAGAATTATTTTTCCTCCCCTGCAACCACCTAAAAAGTGAAAAATTTTACTGCACTACATATGTAATATCATAACTTAATCTTTACTCCAACGGTATAAGATAGGTGTTCTTAT
Organism: Crocuta crocuta; assembly: GCF_008692635.1. Lineage (NCBI taxonomy): Eukaryota > Metazoa > Chordata > Mammalia > Carnivora > Hyaenidae > Crocuta > Crocuta crocuta. The sequence continues at coordinate 3,198,139 of NW_027533089.1, read as the reverse complement.
CCTATTTAATGGATTAAAAAAATTTTGGGGCGCCTGGGTGGCTCAGTTGGTTGAGTGTTCGAATTCAGCTCAAGTCATAGTCTCATGGTTTGTGGGTTCGAGCCCTGCATCAGGCTCTGTGCTGACAGCTTGCTCAGAGCCTGGAGCCTGCTTCGGATTCTGTGTCTCCTTCTCTCTCTGCCCCTCCCCCATTTGCACTCTGTCTCTCAAAAATGAATAAATGTAAAAAAGAAATTTAAAAAATTGATATTGAAAGATGAAGGGACTGGCCCAAGTTCACACAGCTAATAAAACTGTGAAGAGCTAGGATTCATTCCTAGGGTTGATTCACCCTGTGCTGTATCCATTAGTTCATGGCACTAGTGAATTTTCTTTGTAGTCAAAGTAGCTAGAATACAACTCCTATTGTTCAAGGCAGAATTTTGTTGTAACTTGAGAAACGCTGTGGTAGTGTCCACATCTGTTAAAGTTACTAGAGAAACTAGTAAGAAAGAAGGAGCATTAGGAACCAAGATGAAAAGGGAAACCAAGGAGATTCAAATGTAGGAATTCCAAATCTAATCTGATTTATTGTGTATTTGCTGAACATATGAGAAATGTATAAATGCCCAAATATATACAAAAGTTATAGGGTTCCAAAAGATCACTGAAAGTATGGCTACTCACCTTTCTGGAAAACATTCTTATACATGACAAAGTAGTACTGCCTTTTAGAATAATTTGGGTATAAATATGAATAATTAGACAAATTCATTGGTGAGATGTCATTCACATTATGTTTTTTGTAGCAATCATGTAGTTGGTGGAAGAAAGCTCTTTTCAGCAATAAAGTACCACCCTACTATGTAGGACTTTAAGTCATTTTCTAAGTGTTTATATATATTTTTTCTCCTGTGATGATCACAACACGTTACAGGAATGCAGGGTGGATTTCTTAATCTATCAACGTATATATAGATTCAAAGGAGGATGGAGTTAAGGCTAATCTAAAATTTCATAACTCTCCCCAAGGGATGTGATTTTCATGGTTCTAGCACTATACTGATATGTGGGATTTTGTTCTTTCAGTAGTGGACATAGAATACACAGTTTAAAAAGACTTAACTAAATGTTTTAAAGGAACAACAAAAGAACTCTGGTAAATAAGTACTTTTTGTTATGAAAACTGTCAATTTAATGTTGTGAAATTCCTGGTGTGAAGCAAATTTATAATAGAACTATTATTTCAGATTAACTAAATCAAACATTTGAATTAGTAAAAATATTAAAACTGAGGGGCGCCTGGGTGGCTCAGTTGGTTAAATGTCCGACTTCAGCTCAGGTCACTATCTCATAGTCCATGGTTTCAAGCCCTGCGTGGGGCTCTGTGCTGACAGCTCAGGGCCTGGAGCCTGCCTGGGATTCTGTGTCTCCTTCTCTCTTTGTCCCTCTCCCATTTGCACTCTGTCTCTCTCTCAAAAATAAATATTTTTTTAAAAAAATAAAAAGATATTAAAACTGAAATTGTCACATTCTTGGGTAGTCAATTCACATAATTTGGGAAATTCTTGTGGAGAAAACGTTTTGTAGCATTAGAGCACTCAAGGTTATTTGAAACAATGCATTTTCATAAAAAAATTAATTTTTTAATTTTTAATTTTTGAAAAATTTTTAACATTTATTTTTGAGAGACAGAGACAGAGTATGAGCAGGGGAGGGGCAAAAGAGGGAGACACAGAATCTGAAGCAGGCTCCAGGCTCCGAGCTGTCAGCACAGAGCCCGATGTGGGGCTTGAACTCGCAAGGTATGAGATCATGACCTGAGCTGAAGTCAGATGCTTAACCAACTGAGCCACCCAGATGCCCCCATAAAAAGTTTTAAACTATGGTCTCTGCAAAACTGCTTAGGAAGAGCTTTCTTCATAGAACAACTGTCAACTTTAGTTTTAGTTCCCATATAAATCATCATGAATTGAGAGCTGATGATACTCCAACCAATGAGATCTCACTGCATTTTCTTTTTCACTTCAAATTCTTGAAACAGCTAATACAATCAATTCAGTCTATAACTGGCTGAACAAAACTAGGTTATACCTACCATTTCGTTGTGCGCTTATTATGCTTGCGCAGTATACCATGCAACTTATGCCACTGGGTGTAATTTAATTAAATGACAAGCTACGTTTTTGGAATGGTTTTATGTCAAAAAGCTTTTCTTTAACTCAGAACATTGTATTAATCCTGGTAAATATTTTAATATTATAAACTCTATGGGACACCTAACTGATATTGTTATAGCAGAACTTCACAAATATGCATATCAACAGTGTTAGAAACTCATTCCCAATGTTCTAGAGGCAGAATGGAGCTGATACCCATAGACTCTGAATAGAATTTTCAGTCTAACAATTAGGAACATGGCCTTTAGAATTAAACAAAGCTAGGGTCAAATTACAGTTCTATCAGTTACTGGCTGTGTCACCATAGGCAAGATATTAAACCTCTGTGAGTCTCAGTGTGGCACGTGTGAAATGCAGATTAAAATCTACATAATTTAATCTATATGATTATATGAAATAATGTATATATAGCATTAGCACAGAGAAAGCATTCAATCAATGGTAGGTGATGATATTAAAGGATAAATGCAATATAATGGAAGAATAATAATAGTTTTATAAAGAATTCTGCTATAGTTTATGTTCTTTCCTCTCTTTCCTTAATATTCCCCATGTTGGCAAGACTTCACAATTAGAATTAATTAAGTATGGTAACCTCTCATTTATCTGGTTGTCAAACATTCTGGCAACTTAATCCTGCACATAGCTTCAGGATCAGAATACCTAAAATAGCTGCCACATGGCCTCAGCATTAAAACCATACCCTTGCTCCAGAAAATAGGAATATTCATCAACATGTTTTTGCATCAAAAAAGATTTTAGGGGGCGCCTGGGTGGCTTAGTCGGTAAAGCGTCCGACTTTCGCTTAGGTCATGATCTCGCAGTTCATGGGTTCGAGCCCCGCGTTGGGCTCTGTGCTGACTGCCAGCTCAGAGCCTGGAGCCTATCTCAGAGTCTCTGTTTCCCTCTCTCTCTGACCCTCCCCTGCTCACGCTGTCTCTCTCTCCTAGAAATAAATAAAAATATTTAAAAAAAAAAAAAGATTTTAGGCTATACTCAATACCCTCACTTTAAAAAGGAATAAAATATATAAAGTTAAAAAAAATTAGGGTGCCTGGGTGGCTCAGTCAGTTAAGCACCTGACTCTTGATTTCAGCTCAGGGTCATGATCTCACAGCTTGTGAGACTGAGCCATGTGGTGGTCTCCATGCAGACAGCAGACAGCCCTGTGTGGGGCTTGAACCCATGAACTGCGAGCTGAACCTGCACTGAAGTGGGACACTTAAAGCACTGAGCTGCCCAAGTGCCCCCAGTAAGCTCTTTTCAAGGAGAGGTCTGTCTATAGTCAAAGCACTCATAGATGGGGCTTGAACATCACAAGTAGAGTTTCCCTCATCAAAATTACCTTGATGCTCCAGCCTCGGAAAATAGACACCACCATGTTACAAAAGATAGTACCACAGAATATCAATTAAACAAACATTAGAAGACAGGATTAATTTCTAATAGATGTCTAGTTTTGGGGCACCTGGGTGGCTCAGTTGGTTAAGCATTCGACTTCAGCCTAGGTCATGATCTCTCCATTCCCGAGTTTGAGTCCTGCGTTGGGCTCTGTGCTGACAGCTCAGAGCCTGGAGCCTGTTTCAGATTCTGTCTCTACTCTCTCTCTCTCTCTCTCTGACCCTCCCCTGCTCATGCTCTGTCTCTCTCTCTCAAAAATAAACATTAAAAATTAAAATAAAAAAGATGTCTAATTTTGATCTTATAAAGAGAGGGATATATAAATGTCTCATAAGTTGAATCTACTGTTCTATAGGTTTGCTTATATACGGGTTATGCTTTATGGTTTATTCTTACAGTAAAAAAATACAACAAAACATAAATATAAAAGCAAAATAAAATTATAGTGCAAGATAATCGTTCAGAATACACTGACTGGCAAACAAAACTGAATAGTTAGCAAATGATCAGTTCTCTATAAGAAATATTATCAGATACTTTTTATTCTGAACATAACCTATGCAATCTCATTTTTTTTTCAGACATGCAACAAACTGCTCAAACGTAAAATATAAAATTTGATAAACTGTGGAAGATGTATATACCCATAAACATCATCACCACAATCAAGATAAGGAGCATATCCACCAGCTCCAAAAGATTCCTTATACCAAGGCAAATTATGATCAGTTTTCTGTCATTACAGATTTGTTTGCGTTTTCTAAAATTTTATACACATAGATCACACAGCATGTTTTCTTTTTGGTCTGGCTTCTTTTGCTCACCATTATTTCTTTGAGAATCGTTCATGCTGTACAGATTAATTTTTGTGAAAGAATTCTCTAGAAAAAACACCCATATTCTGAAAAAGTTCTATGTTTTTGTAATTTGCTATATATTGAGACTTATTAAGTTGAATCTCATTTGAAATGACAAAATAAAAATAAAACCAAACAATAAAAAACCTGTAAATCTCAGGTCACTGAGATGNTCTCTCAGAAATAAATAAAACATTAAAAATTAAAAAAAAAAGCACCTGATGGGGTGTTCTACTTTAATGGCATTCATTATAGTGTTCAGCATCTTTGCTTGTCTCTGTTTGAGCCAGACTGCTGCTCCCTGGTGGTCTAATGGTTAAAATTCAGTGCTCTCAGTTTGTGCCCTCTTTGATTTCTAGACCTAAATTAAAAAAAAAAAAAAAAAAAAAGTCATTGATCCACCAAAATAATTGTGTGTTTCAGGTAATTTTAAAAGATGAAATCGTTTTTGGTTTTAATATTGTTAAATTGTGCCTTTCAATAGAAGTTTGGAAGTCAAGATAAGTTTGGAAAGTTTGGAAATCCCCTGCTACCTAGATTATGGTCTCTTGTCCATGCCATATTAAAAGGAACAAGAGCCCTAAAGAAATAGAAAATTTCAGATCTGGGGCAGGGAATGTACAAGGTGAGTTTAGGATCATCTTCTTGTGTCAAAAGCAAGGAAGCTTTTGAAAATTAATGAGGTCATGTTAAAAGAACACACAGGACAATCTCGAAAGGGTCACTCCTACTAGCAATTTGAGCACTAAAAAGAATGATTATAATAGATTAAACACAGCAAATCAACTGAGTATACACAAAGAGAAAGTTGGAAATTTAATATCACTTTTTGAAGGGATTATCAAAGCAACTCCTTGGTAAGGGAAAAGAATTAACCATTTATTCTGTTTTTCCACTAGGAACTGTATTTCAGAGAAACTAATAGGCCCAACTGATGAGGGTGAAGCTCCCCTTTACAGAATAATGCAGCTAATAATGTAAAGATAATGACAGAATCAGAAATATCATCATTCCACAACCACTAAAGCAGTTGTTGATTTAGGCAAGGATTCTCAAATGATTATAAACCACTCATATAGTGCCAAAGTAACACTCCCTGGGTAACTTTCAGGTCATAAAGGATCCAATCCCTAACTACAATGATGGGGCAAGGCTATCCAGATCCTAATTCACTGTTTAAACTGAGCATCACTACAGCAGGTCATCTAGATGTTATGTGTGTCCTGATGTGAAGCAATATGAAGTACCCAGTATCACCCATGATATATTCTAGGCAAATATTTAACTTGAACCTAGCCTTTGAAACTTGCTTTCAGCTTACAGGAATTTACCATGGTAAGAACAAGTCAAACACCACCATGAGAAAGCAACAGGACATATCCCAAAGATGTGACATTCTGCATAACAAGTGGCACAGTCCCTTCTGTGAGTCATGGAACAAAACATGGGACAGTGTTAAGTCACATGAAGGGAGACCATGGGCAATGTATAGTCCCATATTGGACCCCAGTTTGAAAAAGCAACTGAAATTTCTAGGACATTTTGGGGGCAACTGGGGAAATTTAAATATAGTCTGATTATCAGATAAAATGAAATCGTTGTCATGAAAACAGCTATGTGTTAAGCAAACAGATTCAAATACAGCAAACACAATATACTACTCTGGTTAAAAAAAAAAACAAACCTACTTTGGTGCATATGTGTGTGCTTAGAAAAATGTCTGGAGTGATATACATTCATGTGATAAAAGTGATGATTTCTGAGTAGCAGGAATATATTTTCATTTTCTTATTTTGATTTTCTGCATTTTATAACTTGCTACAGTGCACATATGTCATATCCTACTTTTATAGTAGAAATTAAATACATCAATAAGCCATCTTCCAAATTCTGGAGGCAACATATCATAGGGAAAATAATCTGGACAAAGACAGGACATCGGTTCAAAATTTGGCTCTATGACTGACTACTGGGAAAATTGCTGAGCCTCTTTAGGTTGTGTTTAGTTTCTTCATCTGCTAAACTGAAATACTTCACATGTAAGGATAAATTAAAAAAACAGTGAAGCTTTTCATAAACTGTCAAGTATGACTGTGGAATTAGTGGTTGTTGTTATGGTTAGTATTAATTACGTAGTCTGCAGCACAACAAGTCAACCAGCCCCTGTAATTCAGATGTTTTCTAGACTTTGGAATGATACTACCAGAATATCTACTTCCGCACTTCCCAGATAGATTGCCGGCTCAGGACTAGATCACAAAACTCAGTCCGCCTCCAGATCCATCCCCACATCCCCCACAGCAGAGCTGTTTCCTAGATGACACAACTTTAATGCATCACATGAGTGGAGAACAAGGAAGTGCTGAGGTAGACAGCCAGCTGTCCGCCAGCACCAGGAGAGCCACCGTTCTAGCTTTCCTCCGCAACGTTCTCACAACGAATTCGCTCTTGTCAGGACATCTACTGCTTCTAAGTTCCATGGTTGTTGCATCTTCTGAATGCTAATTTCTTCACTTTTCCTTATGATTTTCCTTCTTTTCTCTTCCAGTTCCCTTTCAGAAGTTTGGCTTTCATGACCATTACCAAGGAGAGAATTTTTTTAAAATATTTTATGTTTTTAAGTAATCTCTACCCCCAGTGAGGGGCCTGAACTCACGACCCCAAGATCAAGAGTTGCATGCTCCATTGACAGAGCCTGCCAGGTGCCCTAAGAAAGTGTTTTTGTTTTTGAATTGGTGGAAAATAGAACAATCCTATTATGTTAGATTTAATCTTCTGCATACTCCGGTTTTTGTTATTGGTGACTAGTATTCAGGACCTGAATCTTTAATTCCTGAGAAGGCCCATCATTCTTTAAACACTGGGGTTTCCAGAAGGCAGGCCTCCAGATAAATTCAGTGTTGATGTATACATTTCCAACATGGCAACTGGTCAAAAGACAATCATTCATCACAGGGTATCTTTTCTAATTTCCCGATTTCAACTTCTAAACCACCAAATTAAATCCTGTAAGTTATTAAAAGTAAACATCTCTTTTAACTGGTACCAATGACAAAAGGACAACAGTAATCAATTTGGCAAAATAGATGAACACATTTACCATACCTTTTAAAGCTTCCGTTTCTATGTCTACTAATGGCTTTCCCACATAGGCAATATCGTCTAGATTATAATACAGTTTTTTAATGACTCCATCATAACGACTAGTGATAGTAACAGAAGCTTTATCACTTTGAACTTCACAGATGCTATCAAACTGAGACACTGTATCTCCTTCTTTTACGTACCTAAAAGAAAAAGACACAAAACACTTTTTTACATGACCAATTGTAAATATATAATACTAATCATCCTAACAATGTTAAATGCTACACTGAATTAGATCAGTATCCATCTAGCACAGCAATGAGTCCCAGATGTGCACAAAAGAATGTTTCAGAAAAGAATACAAAGGCTTCCAGAGTCTCTTTAATGTATCTTCCAAAACTACTAAAAATTTAAAAACCGTTTGTAGATCTATAATCCAAAAATTTAATTACATTTTCAGGTGTTATGGCTCACCCAATTCTTGGAAGCAGTTCTAAAAATATGTTTTAAAAATGTTATTTCCTTTTATTGTTTTATATTAGCCTTTGTCAAACTTTAAGAGATGCCTATTATTTCTATAATTAAGTCCAAAAATTGATATCCCTAATGCATATTCTTTGTAATTGCATGAATTTCAGATTGAGTTTTCTCAATCTTTCTTTCTACAATTATTTTAATCTGTCATTTTATATGAGTCTATTTTTTTTTCCTTAATCTTAGGTATGCTTTATAAGACTTTTCTAGATATTCTAATTTAGCGAACAGAATAGGAAGAATGGCACCAAATCTGAAATTCAACATATAATTTTGATTCTAATATCATTCTTTTTTTTTAATGTTTTATTTATTTCTGAGAGAGAGAGAGAGAGAGAGACAGTGTGAGCAGGGGAAGATCAGAGAGAGGGAGTGAGACACAGAATTGGAAGTCATCTCCAGGCTCTGAGCCAGCTGTCAGCACAGAGCCCAATGCGGGGTTCGAACCCACGAACTGTGAGAACATGACCTGAGCCAAAGTTGGACGCTTAACTGACTGAGCCACCCAGGTGCTCCTCTAATACCATTCTTGACCTGTCTAGCACATTTATGACTTAGTAGCATCAATTCTTCATTAAGATAATTGCTCAGTCATTCTTATTCTTTGTCTTCCTGTCTTAACCAGTTTTCAGTCCATAATAAAACCTCACCCATGACATAGAAACTAGGTTTAAAAGCACATATAGAAAACTCACACTTCTAGAATGGTGGGCGAAGGACCTCCAGAATTCTGCTCTTCTATGAATGTAACAAGTATACTGGCAGAGATTGTTAAAAATGGACTTTTTTCAGAATTCTAGAAATCACAACAAGGCGTGTGAGGACCAAGAAAAACTTATTCAGGAAAACTGGCTGAACCTCTTTAAAAACAGCTAGTTTTATTTTATTATTTTAAATTGTTCTATTCTCATTGTCCTTTCCTCTGCTCAGCATTAGTCATGAAAATCAGCAGCCTTACAGCTAGGGTCGCCTGGGTGGCCCAGTCAGTTAAGCATCTGACTTCGGCTCAGGTCGTGATCTCACGGTTTGTGAGGTCAAGCCCCATGACAGGATCTGTGCTGATGCTCAGAGCCTGGAGCCTGCTTCAGATTCTGTGTCTCCCTCTCTTTCTGCCCCTTGCCTGCTTGTGCTGTGTCTCTCTCTCAAACATAAATAAACATTTAAAAAAAAAAAAAAAGAAGAGAAAAAAAAAATCAACAGCCTTACAGCCATACCAAGGGCAGACCCAAGTCTGGAGTTCCACAAAAAACAATACTCCCAGAAAACAGTCACTATTTGACTGACTCATTGGGCAGCTCTCTGAAAAAAAATCCCACTCACAGATCTTGTTCTTGTTTGATCTGACTCTGCTTTCTCTGGGTGTTTGCTGAGAAACAGTCCACAGCAATTGTTTAAAATCATGGCTAGCAGAGGCAATGAAAAAAGTTGGGGCAAACAAGAAGTCCTAAAAGGAAGATCTGGGTAATGAGATGTCCATACATCTTACCACAAAACTGCCATATTACTTTATGTAAAATATCCAGCTTTCAACATAAAATTACAAGACATGTAAAGGACCAGAAAAGTAATGCATGTGCAAGGGGAGGGGGAAGAGTGGTCAATAGAAATCATTCCTGAAGATGCCAAGACTTTAATTAGCAATAATTAATGTTATGGAGTGCCCGGGTGGCTCAATCAATTAAGTGTCCAACTCTTGATTTTGGCTCAGGTCATGATCTTGTAATTTGTAGGATTGAGGCCTGCATCGGGTGTGTGCACTGACAGCATGGAGCCTGCTTAGGATTCTCTCGTCTAACCCTCCTCCGTGCAGGCACATGCTCTCTTTCCCTCCCTCTCTTTCAAAACAGACAAACTTTAAAAAAAAAAAAAATGATGTTACTAATTAACTCTAAAAGTTAAATTAAATCAACAATTAAATATACAAAGAACTAAAGGAAACCATATCTAAACAATTAGAAGGACACAGGAGAAAATGGTGTTTTTTTACCAAATAAAGAATATCAATAAAGAGATTCTTCAAAGATATAATGGCTAAAAACTTTCTAAACTTGATGTACATATGCAAGAAGCTCAACAAACTCCAAATAGGACAAATTCAAAAGAGCCACATGATACATCATAATCAAACTGTTGAAAGACAAAGACAGAATCTTAAAATCAGCAAAAGAAAACCACATTCATCAGGTACAGGAACCCTTATAGGATTAACAGATTGTTTCTAGTCAGAACCATGGAGGCAAAAGGGAGTTGAATGATACATTCAATGTGCTGAAAGAAAAAAAGGACTGTCAGTCAAGCATCTTATATCTAGGAAACTATCTTTCAGAAATGAAGGAAAAATACATTCCCAAATAAATTAAAACAAAATTTGTTAGTACACCTGCCCTACAAGAAATGCTAAAAGGAGTCCTTCATGCTGAAATAAAAGGACACAGCAATTCAAATTCACATGAAGAAATAAAGAATACCAATGTAACTACATAGGTAAATATGCAAGATGCACTAATTTTGTTCGTACCCCGTTTTAATTCTATCGATTTACAAGTGCATAAAGCAATACTCTGAAAACTGTTGCTGGTTTATGTAGAAAACCCAAAAGAGTTGACCAGGAAATTGCTAGAACTAATACATGAATTCAGCAAAGTTGCAGGATATAAAATCAATGTGCAGAAATCTGTTGCATTCCTATACACCAATAAAGAACCATCAGGAAAAGAAATCAAGTAATCAATTCCATTTATAATTGCACTAAAAACATTAAGATACCTAGGAATAAACCTAACTAAAGAGGTAAAAGATCTGTACTTTGAAAACTATACAAAACTTTTTAAAGATATTGAAGAGGACACAAAGAAATGGAAAAGCATTCCATGCTCATGGATTGGAAGAACATTGGTTTTTTTTATTTAAAAAAATTTTTTTAACGTTTATTCATTTTTGAGATAAAGACAGAGCATGAGCAGGGGTAGGGGCAGAGAGAGAGGGAGATACAGAATCCGAAGCAGGCTCCAGACGCCAAACCAGCAGCACAGAGCCCAATGTAGGGCTCGAATCCACGACTGTGAGATCAGGACCTGAGCCGAAGCCGGACACTTAACAGACTGAGCCACCCAGGTGTCCTGGAAGAACATTATTAACATGCCTATACTACCCAAAGCAATCTACACATTTAATCTCTATCAAAATACCACCAGCATTCTTTGCAGAGCTAGATCAAATAATCTTAAAATGTGTACGGAACCACAAAAGACCCTGGAGAGCCAAAGCAATCCTGAAAAAGAAAAACAAAACTGGAGGCATTACAATTCCAGATTTCAAGCTATATTACAAATCTGTAATCATCAAGACAGAATGGTATTGGCACAAAACAGACATATAGATCAATGGAACAGAAAAGAAAACCCAAAAATGGTCCTACAACTATATGGTCAACTCATCTTCAACAAAGCAGGAAAGAATATCTAATGGATAAAAGATAATCTCTTCAACAAAACTGGGCAACAATATGCAGAAGAATGAAACTGGGCCTTTTTCTTAAACTATGCATAGAAATAAATTTGAAATGGATGAAAGACCTAAATATGAGATAAGAAAACATCAAACCCCTAGAGGAGAACACAGGTAGCAAACTCTTTGACCTCAGCTGTTCCAAGTTCTTACTAGACATGTCACCAAAGGCCAGAGAAACAAAAGCAAACGTGAACTACTGGGACTTTATCAAGATAAAAAGCTTTTGCAGGGTGAAGGAAACAGCCAACAAACTAAAAGACAGCCTACATAATGGGGAAGATATTTGCAAATGATATATTTGATAAAGGGTTAGTAATTAAAATCTATAAAGAATTTATCAAACTCAAAACCCAAAAACAAACAACCCCATTAAGAAACTGGCAGAAGACATAAATAGACATTTTTCCAAAGAAGACATCCAGATGGCTAGCAAACACATGAAAAGATGGTCAACATCACTCACCATTAGAGAAACAGAAATCAAAACCACAATGAGATACCACCTCACATCTGTCAGTTGGCTAAAATTAGCAACATGAGATACAACAGGTGTTGATGGGGATGCAGTTCTCTGCAAGAGGGAATCCTCTTGCACTGCATAATGGGAATGCAAACTGGTGCAGCCACTCTGGAGAACAATATGGAGGTTCCTCAAGAAACTAAAAATAGAACTATCCTATGATCTAGCAATTGCACTATTAGGTATTTACCCAAAAGATACAAAAATACAGATTCGAAGGGATACATGCACCCCAATGTTTATAGCAGCATTACCAGCAATAGCCAAACTATGGAGATAGCCCAAATATATACAACTGAATATTATTCAGTCATCAAAAAAAGTGAAAAATTTTCCATTTGCAATGACATGGATAGAGCTAGAATGTGTTATGCTAAGCAAAATAAGTCAATCAGAGGAAGACAAATATATCATTTCACTCATATTTGGAATTTAAGAAACAGAACAGAAGAACATATGGGAAGGCGGGGAGTGGTGGGTGAAGGGAAAAAAGGGAAACAAACCACAAAAGACTCTTAATGATAAAGAACAAACTGAGGATTGATGGAGGGAGGCGGGTGGGAGATGGGCCAGATGGGTGATGGGTATTAAGGAGGGCACCTGTAATGAGCACTGGGTGTTGTATGTAAGTGATGAATTACTGAATTCTACTCCTGAAACCAATATTGCACTGTATGTTAACTAACTAAAATATGAATTAAAAAAAATTGATGGCTTTATAATGTTTAAATATGTACTACATATGATAATAATAGCAAAAAGGAGGAGAGAAGGGAAAAATCTATACCAGAGCAATGTTGTTGTTGTTTTTTTTAATTTTTTATAGTTTATTTATTTTTGACAGAGAGAGACAGGACATGAGCAGGGGAGGGCCAGAGAGAGAGGAAGACACAGAATCTGAAACAGGCTCCAGGCTCTGAGCTGCCAGCACAGAACCTGATGTGGGGCTCAAACCGATGAACCGTGAGATCATGACCTAAGCCAAAGTCGGATGCTTAACTGACTGAGCCACCCAGGCGCAATGTTTTTAATGCACTGTTTATTTATTAAAATTTTTTTAACACTTATTTATTTTTGAAAGACAGAGAGACAGAGAAAGAGCAGGGGAAGGTCAGAGAGAGAGGGAGACAAAGAATCTGAAGCAGGCTCCAGGCTCTGAGCCGTCATCACAGAGCCTGATGCAGGGCTCGAACTCACAAGCTCCAAGATCATGACCTTAGCCGAAGTCAGCTGCTTAACTGACTGAGCCACCCAGGCACCCCTTAATGCACTATTTAAACTAAGTTGGTATTAACCCAAACTACATTGTTTTCATTAAGCCACAGGGCAATCAATAAGAAAGTAACTTAAAGTTATATATAGTAAAAGAAACAATAAAATTAAAATGGTACAGTAGAAATATCTATTTATCACAAATGAAGGCAGTAATGGAGAAATACATGAACAAAAAGCACATAAAACATAGAGAAGACAAACAGCAAAATGGCAGATGTGAATCTTACCTTATCCATAATTACATTTTATGCAAATGGCTTAAAGATGCCAATAAAAGACACAAATTGGAGGGGCGCCTGGGTGGCTTAGTCGGTTAAGCGTCCGACTTTCGCTTAGGTCATGATCTCTCGGTTCGTGGGTTCAAGCCCCGCGTCGGGCTCTGTGCTGACTGCCAGCTCAGAGCCTGGAGCCTGTTTCAGTCTGTGACTCCCTCTCTCTCTGACCCTCCCCTGCTCACGCTGTCTCTCTCTCTCTCCTAGAAATAAATAAAACATTTAAAAAAAAAAAGACACAAATTGGAAAAATGGATTTCAAAACATCATTCTACCACATGCAATCCACAAGAGAGACAAATAGGTTGAAAGTAAAAGGACACACACAAAAAATATCATGCAGGAGGGGAAGACAGTGGTGGAGTAGGAGGACCCTAGTTTCACCTTGTCCCACAAATAAGATTAGATAACTATCAAATCATCCTAAATACCCCAGAAATCAATCTGAAGACTGACAGAACAAACTCCACAACTTACAGGTGGAGAAGAGGCCACATCGATGAAGGGAGGATGTGCAGAGTCATGGTTTGGGAGAGAAACAGATCAGCCATTGCATGGAGGAGGGAGCCGCAGTGGCAGAGAAGGGTTAGAGACAGACTATCACACAGGGGAATGCATGGGGAAAACTAATTCGCATAGCAAGTGGCTTGGAAAGTGAGATGGGCTGAATTTTGGGAGCTCCTGAAACCAGAGGGTCTTAAAGCCTGGAGTTTTAAAGGTCAACAGGCTTGCCTCTGATACAGTCTGAAGGCATTGGGGCTGCTCTTAGAGAGAAGGCAGGGCAAACCATCTGCAGACATACAGCATGGAAACAGTGACCTTAAGAGCACCTGGGTCACAAGGTGGGAAGGTTATTTGTTCATCTCAGAGTATGTCCCAGAGAGGGCAGCATTCACAGAGAGAACCCTTAGGAAACAAAAGAATTAACAGGTGCCATTTCCCTCCCCCACTGCTCAACAAAAGCACAGGACCACCTGAAGGAGGCAGTGCAGTGCTGACACTCAGAATTTAGCTTGCTTACAGAAAGTCCCACACCCACCACCCCATGCTCCAATGGAGCCACCCTTTCTTGTTATTCTTGCCTCAGTGCCAGCACAGTGGGCCGCATCCCCAAGAAAACCAGCCCAAACCCCTACCATCACTGTGTCTCCCAGTCTGGGAGCTTGCAAAGCCTCGGTTCCAGCAGTGGTGGCAACAGGTCTCATTGCACAAGCAGACCAGAGCACATCTAGTTAAAACATACCACAGTCCGGCCAGGGACCAAACAAACACTGCCCACAACAGACAAAGAAAGCTTCTGGAGACAATTAGCCTGAAGGATAAAAGGGCCAGAATAAAACAGCAGAGCACATTCCACACACATTGGAGAAACTCCCAGAAGCACCAGGCCCTGTGGAATAGAGGACACTACATGGCAGGTCACTACAGGACCTCTTCTTTATAAGGCCATTACCCTCAAGAACAGGAGATGTAGCTGACTTTCCTAACACAAAGAAACAGGCACAGAGACTAAAACAACATGTGAAGACAGAGAAATGTGACCCAAATGACAAAGCAGGAAAAAAGCTATGGCTGGAGATCCAAGCAAAAGATATACAAGTAACATGCCTGATGGAGTGTTTCAAGCAATAAACATAAAAATACTTATTGGATTTGAGAAAAGAAATCAAAAAGGACCAGTCAGAGATAAAGAGTACAATAAGCAAGATTAGATGCACATTTAATACAATGTACAGCAGGCTGGAAGAAGCAGAAAAATGAATTAATGATCTAGAAGACACAGTAATGGAAAGTAATCAAGCTGAGCAACAGACTTAGGGAAATCAGTGACTCCATCAAACATAATAACATTCGTATTATAGGAGTGCCAGAAGAAGAGAGAGAAAAGAGTGCAGAAATTTATTTAGAGAAATATCTGAAAATTTTTCTAATCTGGGGATGGAAATAGATATCGAGATCCAGAAGACACAGAGAACCGCCCCCCCAAAATTGACAAAAGCAGATCCACACCAAGCTGGCAAAATACAGTAATAAAGAAATTTTAAAAGCAGCAAGACAAAAGATAGTAACATACAAGGGAAATCACATAAGGCTATTAAAGGATTTTTCAGCAGAAACTTTCCAAGCCAGAAGAGAGTGGCATGATATACTCAAAGTGCTGAATGGGAAAAATCTGCAGCTAAGAATACTCTATCCAATAAGCCTATCATTCAGAATAGAAGGAGAGATAAAGAGTTTTTCAAATGAACAAAAATTATAGGTGTTATGGCTACTCAACCAGCCCTGCAAGAAATATTAAAGGGGTCTCTGTGTGTTTTTGTCTTTTTTAAAAAAAATTTCTTTTAATGTTTTATTTATTTCTTGGAGAGAGATAGAGAGAGACAGTGTGAGCAGGGGAGGGTCAGAGAGAGAGGGAGTCACAGACTCTGAAAGAGGCTCCAGGCTCTGAGCTCGCAGTCAGCACAGAGCCCGACGCGGGGCTCGAACCCACGAACCGCGAGATCATGACCTAAGCGAAAGTCGGACGCTTAACCGACTAAGCCACCCAGGCACCCCTAAAGGGGTCTCTTTGAATGGAAAGGATAGACTGAGAGTGAAGGTATAAAGGCAGGAAACACAAAAGCAGTAAAAATGGATACTTCTGTAAAAAAAATCAGTCGAAGTACTCACAAAATATAAAAGGCTATAAACTATGACACCATATGCCTAAAACATGGGGAGCAAAATGTGTTCAAATGACCATTAATTTAATATAGACTGCTATACACAGAAGATGTTATATACAAACCTAATTGTAATAACAAATAAAAAAACCACTAATAAATATGCAAAGAATAAAGAGAAAGAAATCCAAATATATCACTAAAACCCCAGCAAACCATGAAAGAAAGATAAGAAAAGTTCAGGGAAAATTTTCAGAAACAACCACAAAACAAATAATAAAATGATGAAAAACATATATCTATCAATAATTACTTTGAATGTAAATGGGCTAACCATGCCAATCAAAAGACACCGGGTGACAGAATGGATAAAAAAACAAGACTCATCTATATCCTGCCTACAAGAGACTCATTTTAGACCTTAAGATACCTGCAGGTTGAAAGTGGGGATGAGGAAACATCTATCATGCAAATGCATGTCAAGAGAAAGCCGGAGTAACAATACTTATATCAGACAAAATAGACTTTAAAACAAAGGCTGTAACATGAGACAAAGAAGGAAATTACATAATAAGAAAGGGGACAATTCAACAAGAAGATATAACAACTGTAAATATTTATGCACTTAGCATGAAAGTACCCAAATACAGAAAACAGTTAATAACATAAAGAAACTTATCTATACAATGGAATACTACATGGCAATGAGAAACAATGAAATCTGGCCATGTGTAGCAACATGGATGGACCTTAAGGGTGTTATGCTGAGCGAAATAAGTCAGGCAGAGAAGGACAAATATCATATGTTTGCACGTATAGGAGGATTGGGAGGAACTTAACAGAGGACCATGGGGGAGAAGAAGGGGAGAAATGGTGGGGGAAAGGGAGAGAGGCAAACCATGAGAGACTCTTGAATGCTGAGAACAAACTGAGGACTCATGGGTGTGTGTGGCAGGGGGAGGGAGATGGGCATGGAGGAGGGCACTTGTGGGGATGAGCACTGGGTGTTATGTGGAAACCAACTTGACAATAAACTATCTGTAAAAAAAATAAATAAATAAAATAACATAAGAAACTAATCAATAATAATACAATAATAAATGGGGACTTTAACATCCCACTTACACCAATGGACAAGATCATGTATACAGAAAATCAATAAGGAAACAATGGCTTTGAATGACACTCTGGGCTCATGTATTTAACAGATATATTTAGAACATTCCATCCTAAAACAGCAGAATACACAACTTTTTCAAGTGCACAGGGAACATTCTCCAGAATAGATCACATATTAGGCCACAAAACAAGCATTAACAAATTCAGGAAGACTGAAGTCATACTATGCATATTTTCTGATCACAATGCTACGAAACTAGAAGTCAACCACAAGAAAAAATATGGAATGACCACAAATACTTGGAGGTTAAATAACATGAATGGGTCAAACAGGAAATAAAAGAAGAAATTTACAATGTACATGGAAATAAATGAAAAGGAAACCACAAGGTCCAAAGCTTTGGGGATGTAGCAAAAGCAGTTCCAAGAGGGAAGTTTATAGCAATACAGACAGACCTACATCAAGAAGCAAGAAAAATCTCAAGTAAATGATCTAATCTTACATTTATAGGAGCTAGAAAAAGAACAACAAACAAAACTGAAAACCAGCGGAGGGAAGGAAATGATATAGATTAGAGCAGAAAAAAATGATATAGAAACTAAACAACAACAAAAACCAAAACCCACAATAGAACAGATCCATGAAACCAGGACCTGGTTCTTTTGAAAAAAATCAATAAAATTGATAAGCCTCCAGTCATATTTTTTAAGGCAAAAAGAGAAAGGACTCAAATAAATAAAATCACAAATGAGAGAGAAGAGGTAACAACCAACACCACAAAAATAAAAACAATTATAAGAAAACATTATGAAAAACCATCTGCCAACAAACTGGGACAACCTGGAAGAAATGAGTAAATTCCTAGAAACATATAAACTACTAAAACTGAAACAACGAAGAAACAGAAAACTTGGACAGACAACCAGCAAAGAAATGGAATCAGTAGTGAAAAAACTCCCCCCAAACAAAAGTCCAGAACCACACACCTTCACAGGCAAGTTCTACCAAACATTTAAGGAAGAGTCAATACCTATTCTTTTCAAACTAGTCCAAAAAAACAGAAAAGGAACGAAAACCTCTAAACTCCTTCTAAGAGGCCAGCATTACCTTGGTACAAAAAAACAGATAAAGACTCCACTAAAAAGAGAAGTACAGGCCAATATCGCTGATGAACACACATGCAAAAATGCTCAACAAAATACTAGCAAACCAAATCTAACAATACATTAAAAAAATCATTCACCATAATCAAGAGGGATTTATTCCTGGGTTGCAAGCATGGTTCAATATTGCAAATCAATCAACATGATACATCACATCAATAAGAAAAAAACGTAAGAACTATATGATTGTTTCAATAGATACAGAAAAAGCTTTTGACAAAGTACAATATCGATTCATGATAAAAACCCTCAACAAAGCAGGTCTAGAGGGAACATACCTCAACATAATAAAGGCCATATAAACAGCTAACATCGTCCTAAATTAGGAAAAACTGAGAGCTTTTCCCTAAGGACAGGAATAAGATAAAGATGCCCACTCTCACCACTTTTATTTAACATAGTACTGAAAGTCCTAGCCACAGGAATCAGACAACAAAAAGAAATAAAAGGCCTCCCAGTTGGTCAGGAAGAAGTAAAACTTTCACTATTTGCAGATGACATGGTACTATATATAGAAAATCCAAAAGACTCCACCAAAAAACTGCTAGAACTGATGAACGAATTCAGTAAAGTTGCAGGATACAAAATCAATGTACAGAAATCTGTTCCATTTCTATACAGCACTATTGAAGCAGAAAAAAGAGAAATGAAGAAAATAATCTCATTTATAATTGCAAACCTAACCAAAGAGGTGGAAGACTGGTATGCTGAAAGCTATAAAAACTGATGAAAGAAAATGAAGATGATATAAAGAAATGGACATTCCATGCTCATGGATTAGAAGAATATTATGAAAATATCTATACTACTCAAAGCAATCTATATATTTAATGCAATCTCTATCAAAATACCAACAGCATTTTCCACAGGAGTAGAACAAATAATCCTAAAATTTGTATGGAGCCACAAAAGACCCTGAAGAGCCAAAGCAATCTTGAAAAAGAAAAGCAAAGCTGTAGGGTTCGAAATTCCAGTTACATTACAAAGCTGGAGTAACCAGAACAATATGGCAACTGGCACAAAAATAGACACATATTTCAATAGAACAAAATAGAAAATCCAGAAATACACTCACAATTATGTGGTTAATTACTCTTTGACAAAGCAGGAAAGAATATTCAATGGGAAAAAGACAGTTGGTGCAACAAATGGTGTTAGGAACACTGGACAGGTACATGCAAAAGAAGGAACTGGACCACTTTCTTACACTACACACAAAAATAAACTCAAAATGGATTAAAGACCAAAATGTGAGACCTGAAACCATAAAAATCCTAGAAGAGAACATGGGCAGTTACTTCTTTAACATAGGCTATAGCAACTTCTTTCTAGATATGTCTCTTGAGGCAAGGGAAATAAAAGCAAAAATAAACTATTGGTACTACTTCAAAATAAAAATCTTCTGCATAGTGAAGGAAACAACCAACAAAACTAAAAGACAATGTACTGAATGGGAGAAGATATTTTTAAATGACACATGTAATAGTATCCAAAATATATAAAGAACTTACAAAACTCAAAACCCAAAAAACAAATAATCCAATTAAAAACAGGGCAAAAGACATGAACAGACATTTCTCCGAAGACATCCAGATGGCCAACAGATGCATGAAAAGATGCTCGTCATCACTTACCATCAGGGACACACAAATCAAAACTACAATGCAATATCACCTCACACCTGTCAGAATGGGTAAAATCAACAACACAAGAAAAAACAGGTGTTGGTGAGGATTGGAGAAAAAGGAACCTTCATGCACTGTTGGTGGGAATGCAAATGGTGCAGCCAATGTGGAAAACAGTCTGGATTTTCCTCAAAAAGTTAAAGAATAAAACTACCCTACTATCTAGCAATCATACTACTGGGTATTTACCCAAAGGATACAAAACACTAATTCAAAGGGATACATACACCCTCTGTTTAAAGCAGTACTATCTATAATAGTCAAGACATGGAAGCAACCTAAGTGTCCACTGATCAATGAATGGATTAAGATGATGTGGTATATATACATATAATGGAAAAAGCCATAAAAAAGAATGAAATCTTGCCTTTTGCAACAACACAGATGGAGCTAGAAAATATAATGTTAAGTGAAATAACTCAGTCAGAGAAAGACAAATACCATATGATTTTACGCATATGTGGAATTTAAGAAACTAAACAAATGAGCAAAGGGGGGAAAAAAAGAGACACAAGCCAAGAGACTCTTAATTGCAGAGAACCATCCCATAGTTACCAGAGGGAAGTCGAGGGATCAGTGAAACAGGTGATAGGGATTAAGGAGTGCACTTGTTGTGATGAGCACCAGATGAGAGATGTAACTTCAAATCACTACTTTGTACACCTGAAACTAACATAACACCGTATGTTAACTGGAATTAAAATAAAAATTTAAAAAAAAAGAAAAAGCATATACCTAATACATATCACCATACTTACACCATATACACCCACCACACATATATTACACACACACCACCAGACACCAAACTCACATCACACATATACCACACATGCCCTACACATATACCACTCATACCACACACGCACATGACCCACACAACACACACAAAATACACAAATACATGTATCTCACTAACATACAGCACACATATAACCAACACACAAGAGACAAAACTCACATAACACACACAACAAACCTGTAATGCAACAGACACACATTTCACAAATATATTATCCATACACCATGCATACACACCACACAGTCACACATAAAACATACCCAACACACACACCACACATAGATTACATGCACAAACACAAATACTGTACGTATTTGTACACTCACACTCAGCATATACCACTGCACATAAAAAAACACTTCATACATACCCAACACACACACCACACATAATTACATACACCACCACACACTCCACACACACAACACTCACAAAATGCATAAACTACATACAAAATCAAGACATATACCACATTATTGTCTCATAAAAATCATGCATTTAGCACATACACATCACACACCACCACACATTTGATAATACATACAAAACACACATACCACACACACACACTAAAAAAATCATGCAAACATTAACCCACAGCGAGTTGGGAGTGGCTGTACCAGAATCAGACTAAATTGGCTGTACTAATATCAGACTAAGTTGACTTTATGATGAAAGGACATATATAATCCAAACTTTTGTTGTGGAAGTTTATCAAAGACTTTTTGAAATTGAAGTATTTTTCTTCTTTATCCATATATTTGCTCCTACAAATTCTAAGAATAAAGGTTTTACTACCACTTATATAAACATGTCACCTTCTGTTAAATCATGTTTGCTGATACATTCAAATTTCTATTCTCTGTGTATAGCACAGAATTCTGCTTTTTAGCATTTTACAAACTGTATTACAACACAGATTTTTTTCCCCTTGAGCTGAGATTTATAGATATTAAGCTAGAGAAAAAGCACACAGATTCAAGAAAGCTGTTAACATTTCTTAAAGAACTTCTAAGAGCATCTGGGTGGCTCAGTTGGTTAAGCATCTAACTTGGGCTCAGGTCATGATCTCGCATGAGTTAGAGTCCTGTAACGGGCTCTGCACTAACAGTGCAAAGCCTGCCTAGGATTCTCTTCTCTCTCTCTCTGCCCCTTCTCCACTTGTACTCTCTTTCTCTCTCTCTCTGCCCCTTCTCCACTTGTACTCTCTTTCTCTCTCTCTCTCTCTCTCAAAATAAATGAATAGACAACAACAACAAAAAAGAGCTGAAAAACTTTGGTCCAATATGTTTTTTTCATTTAACGAACTATTAATTTTCATTAGGAATGAAATAATCTCCTTTTCCAAGAACCTTAAAACCTTATGTCAAGTAAATAACTCTAGAGAATTAATACAAGGTAGAAATTAAGAAATGTGAAAAAAAATCATCTACAAAGACTAGTCTTGGTCTTAGAAAGAATGTATCAGTAACTTAAACGTCCATAATACTTTGCAGATTTTAAATGTATTTTCTATACATTACATTATTTGATCCTCAGTAACCCTCGTGAGGTGGCAGGGTAAGTACTGTTACCCTCATTTTAGACATTGAGAATCAAAGGCTCAGTAGAGACAAAGTGAGTCCCAGGCAAGATGGCTCAGTTTCAGAGGCAGGCTCTTCCGGTTTGAGGTCCACTGCCGTTTCCTAAATCTCACTGTGCCACCAGACATGTAACTGCAAGGCACAGTTATGCCCTTATCCTTTTGTAACTTACAAGGCAATAATAGGGAGAGATAGAAAAGAATGTTCAGGTGGCTGAATCAGATTCTTGAGGGAATCTTCAATAATGTAAGACTACGGTGACAGAGTATCTATTTATTCATCTTAACTGCTACTTCGATACCTTTAAAAATCAGTTCCCTACCCAGAAGTGTTTGTTTTTTTCTTTTTTTCAAAAAGTGAAAGATGGTAAAGAGGCAGAAGGAGGACTAAGGCAGTAGAGGGTTTTTTACTTCTGTTTCAAGCCTTTTTCTGAAAAATGTTTAGCCTTTTCAAAACCTATTTTTTGATTGATACCTGTTGGTATTATATTTGAACCTATTTGAAAAATATAGGCAAACTGTCAGGGAATGGTGAGTTGAATGTACTTGCATTCTTACGGTAAGGACAGCTTAGACTCTATTATGATTTTGAAATAGTTTGGAAAGAAATAGTAAGTTCGTACACAAATGCCATTCAAACACCTGGTCATACCAAGTTAACATCTGTTACAGGTTAATTTCTAGTTTTTAGCAGATGGGGTGCCTGGGTGGCTCAGTCCGACTTTGGCTCAGGTCATGATCTCACGGTCTTTGGGTTTGAGCCCCACATCAGGCTTTGTGTTGACAGCTCAGAGCCTGGAGCTTTCTTCAAATTCTGTGTCTCCCTCTCTCTCTGTCTCTCCCCTGCTCACACTCTGTGTCTCTCTCTCTCAAAAATAAACATTTAAAAATTTTTTTGAAATTTCTCTTTTTTAGCTGAAGTGATGGGTGGGCAGTAAAAAATTTTTTAAGAGAAGAAAACATAATTTTTAATAACTTACATCAAATAAAATATCCTGATGTATGATAAATTGTATTAACATATTAGCAATACAAAGTAACTTACTGCTTTAAAAAAGAAAAAAAACACTGTTAAAGAAAGAAGCTTCTCAACTCAAATAATTCCTACTTATTTTGGCACACGTTATTTTTACATTGACTGAAAATATTTTTCAGAATAACTTACCATTCCTTAATAGTTACTTCTCTAATCCCTTCTCCAATGTCTGAGAGTTTGAATTGAACAATCTGTCCCTGCAGAGCTTCAAGGAAAAAGGACAAATGATCTCATTAAATACGTAATATATTTCTAATAGATACTTTTATAGCTAAAATTAGAAAATATTCTCAAGCAGAAGCAGATACTATTGCACTTCACAGACAAAAAAGCATTTTATAATTTTTAAAAGCATAATTGTCATTCATAACCATCAAAGATTTAAATAAATTATTCAGGGGGCGCCTGGGTGGCTTAGTCGGTTAAGCGTCCGACTTTCGCTTAGGTCATGATCTCGCGGTTCGTGGGTTCGAGCCCCGCGTCGGGCTCTGTGCTGACTGCCAGCTCAGAGCCTGGAGCCTGTTTCAGTCTGTGACTCCCTCTCTCTCTGACCCTCCCCTGCTCATGCTGTCTCTCTCTCTCTCTCCTAGAAATAAAAAAAAATAAAATAAAAAATAAATAAATAAATAAATAAATTATTCAGTGTCACAGACCTACTGATACTGCCACAGCACTTACATTTTACAACTTCCAAAATACTGTTCCTTTACAAGGGTACAGAGGCCCAGCGAGCTGAATATCCATGTTTTCTGTTATTAAACTGTAATAACCATTAATGTACCTCTCTTAGATCTCTTCTGACTTCACATAACTATTCTCATTCTTCTTAGTGCCTGACGATCAGGCAGGTCCACATCTAGAAAACCTGATGAAAAATTTTATCTGTCCAAACAACGTTCTGTCAACTTACCATTAAATTTCAGTCCTCTTTCCATTTTTTACCCCTTTTTCAATTTCTACCTTCAACTCATGTATCAATTAGATGCAGATGATACTTTATGGTAATTATTCCCAAGAGAAAGTATTTCTGGTCAACAGAAAGCATGTCTGGTTCCTCTCACTCTTCCGTGGGACACATGGCTCTGAACTGACTCAAGAGTGCTCCTCGAGGGGCGCCTGGGTGGCTCAGTCACGGTTCAGGTCATGATCTCACGGCTCGTGAGTTCAAGGCCTGCGTCCAGCTCAGAGCCTGGAGCCTGCTTCAGATTCTGTCTCTGTGTCTCTCTGCCCCTCCCTGTTGGCACCCCGTCTCTCTCTCAGATATAAACAAACATTAAAAAAAAAAAATTAATAGGGGCGCCTGGGTGGCTTAGTCGGTTAAGCGTCCGACTTTCGCTTGGGTCATGATCTCGCGGTTCGTGGGTTCGAGCCCCGCGTCGGGCTCTGTGCTGACTGCCAGCTCAGAGCCTAGAGCCTGTTTCAGTCTGTGACTCCCTCTCTCTCTGACCCTCCCCTGCTCATGCTGTCTCTCTCTCTCTCCTAGAAATAAAAGAAAAAAAAAACCATTAAAAAAAATTAATAAAAAAAAAGGTGCTCCTCTATCTTTAGACAGCTGTTAATCAAAATTGCTTATAAAACACACAACAAGCTGATTAAGGTAGTAAAATTTTCTTTAATAAATATGAGGAGTCAGTTAATGGTTAAGAAATACAAATACATTTTTGATATGGAAGTATTAGGTACCTCTTGTTTCTTCTCTATCTAGTAAGTTGGGTCCTTTCACAGCCTGCTGTTCATAGTATAAACTAGAACCTTTCTGAAAAAATAGTTTGGTGTTAAGTATCAAAAACTTCTAAAAAAATAAAAAAAGAGGGGTGGCTGGGTGGCTCAGTCAGTTAAGTGTCCAACTTCAGTTCAGGTCATGATCTCATGATCTCACAGTTCACAAGTTCAAACCCTGCCTCAGGCTCTGTGCTGACAGCTGAGAGCATAAAGCCGGCTTCGGATCCTCTGTCTTCCTCTCTCTGCCCCTCCCCCATTCATACTCTCTCTCTCTCAAAAATAAATAAACATTAAAAAAAAAAAAAGCCCTTATCTTTGACTCAATAAGCAATTTTACCTTTAAGGCTTTTCTCCCCTGAGGAAATAATTAAGATAGGTACAAAAAGATTTGGGCTCAAGAATAGTTATCACAGAGTTAAAATGAAGACCTGGAATATCAATCTAAGTCACCAAAAACTGACAAGTAAATATATTATGGCACTTCTATACAAAACAATATTACACAAGGAACATGTGCAAGAAGAACATGGAAATATTGTGCACAGTATGGTCAGGGAATAACACACAACTCCGTATGGCTGAAGATAATATATGTGACAAGAAATCAGCCCAGATTTAAAAAGGCTTTCTTTGGGGTGCCCAGATGGCTCATTTAGTTAAGCATCTGACTCGCAACTTCAGCTCAGGTCATGATCTCACAATATGTGAGATCTCTCTCCTCTGCCTCCCCTGCTCGTACATGCACTCTCTCCCACAAAATAAACTTAAAAAAAAAAAAGACTTTCTTTGCCATGCCAACGTGAGGTGTATGTAATTTATCCTAAAGGTAATCAGGAGCCAGTTTTAAGTAAATATGGTCATAAATATTTTGCAGCTGCTCCCATAAGACATAGAGTCTGATTCACCACTAGTTAAATCTATGCTGGCATATCACTTGCTTGCACAATAGAATATAGAAGTTGTACAAATTCTGGAGCCTAGACCTCAAAGGGCCTTGCAGCTTCTTACCCCTCTTGGAATACTGCCTCGAGATCCCTGAGTATGGAAGCCTTCTAGTCTACTGGAGGATGAAAGGCTACATGGTGGAGGAATAACATGCTCCACCCGAAAGCCAGCACCACTGTCAGACGTGTATGTGAGACCATCTTAGACCCCCCAGCCCAGATGCTCCTCTAGCTGAATACAGCCATATTAGCGAGTTCAGCAGAGTGAAACCAGCAGAGAGGCACCCAGGTAACCCTGAGAATACTGAGAAATAATAACTCATTGTTGCTTTAGGTCACGAAGTTGTAGACAGAGTTGTTATTCAGGAATAATAAACCAATAGGGAGTACATCTGCAATTTCAGATCTGTAACTTGAGATCTGTAGTTTAGAAACAAATCTCTCTGGCAGGAATGTAATGGATGGGGTTGGGGAGGAGGGGACAGACAAAGTAGTTAGGAGGCTACTACAGGTAAGAAACGGTAATATATTTATATATTTTCAAATCTGTCTAAAAAAGAGAAGACAAATTTAAGAATCACGTAGGATATAAAATTAATAGATCTGGGTAATCAATTTGATGTGAAACAGGAATCAGGAAGACTCCAGGTTTCTAGCTTAAATATTCAGAGTGAGGGGATATAGGAAAGAATATATCCAGAGCACCAAAACAGTGCCTTGGCAGATAGTAGGTGATCAATAAATATTTGTGTTAAATGGATATATTCTCACAACAATACTATGAGTTAGATATGATGATTAAACTCATAATACAGATGATGAAATAGAAAGAAATTAAGTAACTTGTTTAAAGTTACACAGCTAGTAACTGATAGACCAAGAACCCAAAGCTCAAGATAAGTGTGCAAAGTGTAGAGCAGGAAGTTGGAATTTCTGCTTGAATGACCTCTATTTTCTCTGAGAAGGGAAAAGATCAACTTTTAAAAATAAAAATCTGAGCCTGGGTGGCTCAGCTAGTTGAGCGTCTGACTCTTGAGCTCAGTTGTTTGAGCATTTGGCTCAGGTCATGACCTCAGTGTTGTGAGATCAAGCCTCTGATCAGTCTCCAGTGGGTGTGAAGCCTGCTTAAGAGTCTCTCTCAATCTTGCCCACACCTTCCCACATGCATGTGTGTGCATGCACAAGCTCTCTGTCTCTCAAAATAAATAAAAATAAAAATAAAATAAGTAAATAAATCTTTTTAAAAAGTGGTGAAGACAGGGTTTATATATCTTAGGATGTTGTGAAAGATGACCTATAAAAGGCATAGAAGGACTGACTAATCTCAGGGGTTGGATCTGCCCAGAATTCCCCCATTTTTCACTGCTAGCACAGACTAAGGCACCAAGTATCTGTCGAAAGCTTAACGATGTAACAGAAGTCTAGGGTTCATTATCAAAGTTCTAAATGGAACATTGGGGAAAAAAAGTTTTAGTGCACTTGCCAGATCTAATACCTGAAGCCTCAAGTTCTTTACAGAGGGTAGAAAAAGATGGGAGAAAGGTAATTAAAGGTAAAAGTCCGGGAACTTTCTGCTTTTAGAAGCACCTCAGGCTGGTTTTATCACACAATCTTAACACAACAGACTGAGGTACATGTTTCATCCACTCAATAATACAGTGACAATACAAGGATACATTATTGTTTGTTTTATATTGTGTTGACTGCTAAGTCAATAACTGACCTGACTATTGCACTCAGCTGAGTCAGATGAAAAGAACAGGTGACCCAAGACAATCCATTTCCCACATTTGAAGACATAAGCATTAAGGGAAAGATGTGAAAGAGGAGAGGGGTCACAGAAAAAATATAAGAAAAGGACAGATTCGGGGAGAGCAAAGAGACCCAAGCTAGACAGAAAAAGTTAACTTTTTTTACTTCGATAAGTCTTCAATTACTTTTTAAAAAGTTCTGAGTAAGATACAAAACCTTATTTCACATGGGCTATTTTGAGATCATACTTACCAGCAGTTGTTTTTAGCAACTGATGTGGATGACTATACTTGAATGAAGTATAACCAAGGAAACACACATATTTTGGCTTCAAAACATGAACATTACTACAGGTTTGAAAGTAGCGAACACAAATCTAAAGATGGGAAAACAAAAAAAGTAAAAGCTTTTATGAATGTTCTTGATGGCTTATCTCTGTAAGTATATATTCAGTTTCAAGTTTATGCTAAAAATGGAACAGTCATTATCAAAATACAAACAATATGAAATTATCTAGGCTAAAATCTGAACTGGCCAAAACCTGGTGTCAGGGACAATCAAGTTTATTAAGATTGGTTATTTCTTAAGTACTGTATTTCTGTTCAAGAAATCAAAGGAATTTGAACTCTAGCACCCAAAGAACATTTTGTTGTTCTAGTATTTCATAAAATTATATCCTTGGAGTCAGATTTATTTATGTGCTTTTGATCCTTGTCTAAAATTTCTTATAAAAGTAAAGAAATTTTAACAATGTATTCTGTACAAACACATCACTTTGTAAGTATAGTTCAGTCATTAAAGACTTCCTAAAATAAAACTTAAAGAATTCAAAACTGACTTTTATTATCTAAAGACACTGAAAAACATGTACAACGCTGTGCAGAAAGGTTTCCTTACTGGAATTTACAGATGACTCTTTAGATGCAACTATTTTATATAATATCCTAGACTAATGTATGACAATATATAATAGAAATAAGTGGGCCTGAATTTATTTAACTTAATATATTAAAACCTAAATGTCTGAAAGGTAGACTATTTTATTTTGAAAGTTAATATTTCAATGTTATTAATACCTGGTTAACTACATCACACTTTTAAATGTAATGTATAGAAATTTTTAATCTTCTTAATGTATCTAAGAATACTGTCATGTACTTAAGATTTTTTTTACTAATGTAGGAGTTACTTTTACTTAAAAATTACTTTATCGTAATGTACTTTATACTTTATACATTAGCCCTTAAAAGTTCAAAGTTATGTTATAGTACACGGTATGTTTTACAGTCATATTATAATATGTATTTATAAATAAGAATTTTGTTCTTTTTCTGACAGCAAATAATATAAAAACAAATATTTGGTTTACTGATAGGAATAATACGTTTAACTTACTATGTGATATTTCACCATAATTTCCAAGCTGTTACTGATTTCTGAAGGCAAAGAAAAACTAAAGATCCCCTTTCTAAAACACAAATAATCTTAGGGGCGCCTGGGTGGCTTAGTCGGTTAAGCGTCCGACTTTCGCTTAGGTCATGATCTCGCGGTTTGTGGGTTCGAGCCCCGCGTCGGGCTCTGTGCTGACTGCCAGCTCGGAGCCTGGAGCCTGTTTCAGTCTGTGACTCCCTCTCTCTCTGACCCTCCCCTGCTCACGCTGTCTCTCTCTCCTAGAAATAAATAAAACATTTAAAAAAAAAAATAAAAAATAAAAAATAAAACACAAATAATCTTAAATCGTGCATCTTAGTTTTATTTTAAGAGCTAACCTGAAAACAACTAATCTTTATAATATCTGTATTTTATTCTTATTAACATTGGATTAACATTCAAATCTAACTCAAATTGATAGCTTAAAATTTAGCAGATTGTCAAAGAATGCTTTCTCCCAAGCCCCCATTTTTTGTGTCTTTCCTTTCTCCTTCAACTCCCATAACCCTGGCTCTTGGTTGACACCAAAATCAAAGATGTAAATCAACCTTTGCTTCATCAGACATTCATAAATTTAATTTAGGGCCAGTAAATGGAAGTTTTGAATTACACAGGTTCACCTTGATTTGAAAAAAAATAGTTCTTTTAAAAGAACTTTGAAAGAAAATTAAACTAATAGAAGGTCCTACCTTCAACATCACAAGTTTTATTGAAGATCTACTAATCAGGCAAAGGGGGCATAAACTACCAAATATTTATTGAATGCCTACTATCTGCTGGGTACTTTAAAGGTCTTTAAATGCACCATCTTCTTCTCATAGTTATCTTCTTCTCATAGTTATCGTCTAGAATAGGCATATAAGTCCTCTTTAACACATGAGAAACGAATGATCAGAGAGGTAAAGTGATTTGTCCAAGGTCCCATGGCAAACAAAAGGCAAAATTCAGCTCTGAAACCAAGTAAATTTGACTTCAAAGCCAAAGCTCAATCACAAAACATTGTTATAAGTAGGAGAAATAATCCCTGCTTTCTTCCTACGTTGGACAAATAATCCCAATAATCCCTGAATTTATGAGCTAACTGAAACACACACACACACACACACACACACACACACACACCTGCATGGGCGTGTATGCTCTATTTTTTGTAATAAGTATCGGCAGCAGGTGTTAGAGGAATTTAAGCGTAGAGTTTTGTGTTTTGCTTTGTTTTTTCCCAGTTGGTTTGACCTAGGAAGGCCTCTTGGAGGAAAAGTTGAGGACTTGCATCATAAGTATTAATAATTAAAGAGCAGAAATGCACTTTTAAGGCAGAGGAAACAGCATAAAGGAACTGCTGCGGGAACTTGTCTCCAGGGGCACTGAATGGCTTGATCAAATTTATAAAAGGGAGCAGTGTAAGTGGCTCAAGGGCCAAATTATTGATGACTGTAAATGTCAAGTTAAGGAGTTTGAACTCCTACACTATAGGTTGTTGGAGAAAAAGGATTAAGAAATTAATCTAGTTGCAGTTTGTTGATTAGATTATAACAGATAAAGCCAAGTAAGAGAGGAAAAAGAAAGTAATATAGTATTTAAGGCATGAAAGAACAGGCTCCTGAAGTGATTTGTAGTGGAAAAAGAGAAAGCAACTTAAGTGCAACAGGAATTAAGTCATAAACAGCAACTAAATGGATTAAGAGAAGGCTAAAAAACATGAATGAAGTTGCTGAATGGAAAGATAAAAAAGCAACAGGAGGGAGAAAGAGAAAAAATAATTTTTCAAGTCAAAAAATATATTTTTCCTGGAAGCAGAATATAAAAAATAGGAGATGAAACAAAGGTTTAGCAGACTCAAGTAAGGAAATAAATAATAATTAAACAGGCATTTGTTGAGCACTCCTGAAAACAGGAATCGTGCTGGGCTTGGGAATTCAAAGCTAAGTAAGCTACAGAATACAGTCCCTGAATTCAAACTGCTTCATTACAGGAAGACAGTAAAACAGAAAAATTCAGGGTTAATTCAGTATAAGTTAATTAAGAGTCAAATGCATGTAGGTAGAGAACAAAATAGGTGTTAATTCCTTCTCTTATGGAACATACAGTCCATGCCTTCAAAGATAAAGACAAGGACATTGGTGATTAGGACATAGTGTTACAATGGGAGAAACAGAGTGTTAAAGGAACCCAAAGGAGGGAACCTACCTGGGGAAAATGAACTTGAAGTAAGATCTAAGGGATTAGTAGGAGTAATCCAGAGGATGAGGTGTGTTAGGAGATGAGGCCATAGGGAAGGAAGGCAAGAGTCTTTAAAGCAGAGGAAATACATGTGCAAAGGTCTGGAGTCTGGAGTCAAGAGAGAGCAGTGTGCTCAATTAACTGAAGTTCAATACAGTTCCCGTGTAGTTTAGTATGGGGTAAGGGTGAGGGATGTGTCAGAGTGGGGGGTTGGGATGGATAAACTTCAGCAAAAATGAAGCCTGAGAGATTTGGAAAGGTCCAGATCATACACTACCTCATAGTCTTGTAAATTTTGGACATTTTGCTGAGGGCAGTTTTAAGCAAGGAAATGACATTCTCAAATTTGTGGCTTACTTTTTAAGGTCATCCTGGCTACACTATGGAGAATGGGTTGGAGAGCCACCAGATTGGAGGCAGAAAGTCCAATTAGTCCTTACCCTGGACGGACCAGGATAGCAGCAGTTAGGGGCACGGCAGAGAATTATAACTATATTTTGGAGACTTACAGGCTAGAATCAAAAGAGAAACAGGTTTGAGGGTTTAGTTCTGGAACCTAGAATCCGATGTGCTACTGAGGCATTACGGCAGACACTGTGATGGGGCTACAGCTAGCAACAAGACTGCTTGTGCTAGCTGTGGCCACGTGACATAGTCCTGACCAATGAGTCTGACCACCCCTTCTCCTTCCTGCCTTGAATATGAAGTTGTAGCAGCCCTCTTGTAACCATCTGGAAAAGGCCACATGACTTGCTGAAATGACAACCTTGATAAATATGAGCCACTTAACCCATGCCAGCTTCCATCGAACTTTGGGATGCATAGATATTTAATTTCCCATTTATTGGCTGGGCTTTTATTATTTGCAGCTGAAAAATACTTAATATGTATGTATGCAATTGGAGATTCCCAGGACAGTAGAATATATATGGGACTGGAGTAGAGCTGGCTTGAAGACTGGGGAACTTTAGGAATCATCAGCACATAAATGGCAACTAAATTCAAAGTGGCTGAAATAGTCCAGAAAGTGCCAAAAGTGCTGAGGGCCAAAGTCAGAGCCCTTAGAAACACCTATACATATTTAAAAGTTGGCAGGAAAATAGGAGATTAGGATGAAGTGGCAAACATAGAAGAAAAATATTAGGAAACTAGTGTTAACAGAAGCCAAACAAGGAGAACTCTCAAAAGAGAGGCCAACACCTAGCAAGGTACAAATCTCAAGTTACACAGTATCCTCTGAGAACTCCTTTCAGACCCCTGAGACCCCTCCTATGTGTTCATATAACTCTATAAAGTCCCATCATAGCACTTCTCAAGCTGTTATAATAGCTTGTTTATGTCTCTCTCTCTTTCCTCTGTCTTCCACCAAAAGGCTGAAACTACTCTGAGATGGCGGTGGTCTTATTCATATTTGCATCCCTAGTGGCTAGCACAGTACCTGGTACACAGCAGGCTCTTGACAAATTTAGTAAAATCAGGGGTCGATCACTGTTAAGACCTTAGGGAAGTGGGGTGCCAGAAAGTAAAACCCTGCACAAACAGGATGAAACACTATGATTACTAGTATATTAGGTGTTTGGTGCTAAAAGGTTGTTGAAAGGGGGGAACTTCAGGGAAGACAGTGGGGGGTCGGAGCTCTGGTGATAAGAAGGCTGGAAAGATACGTGGCGCAGACACAGGAGAGAAATACAGGTCCACAGATGACGTGTAAGCCTCTGCTCCTCGGAGGCAAGAGTCCATGGTGTTATGCTTTGCTTCATGGGTCTCTGCCTCTAGACTGTAAGTTCTCCGAGGCAGGGGTCGTGTTGTCAGTGTTTCGCACAGTGGGTGCTTAATGAATATATAGCTCCACATCCCCAGCGCGTATCATAATGCCTAGCACCTAGATAGAGCTCAATAAAACGCTAACGGGTGAAAGGCCAATTGAGCCTGGGTGGAGATAAATCTGGAACGCGAGCGAGTGGTCACAGAAGCGTGGCCAGGTAAGGGAGGAGTGGGTCTCCAGAGCCGTCCGCTCACCACCTTCTCGGCCCTTCACTTGGCATACATCCTTTTACCGCTCCATCCCGCGTGCCCATTCCGCGTGGCACTCGGAAGACAAAGTAACACAGCTCCCCGGGAATACTCCCGACACATCACTCCTTCCTGAACCCAACCGCTTACCAGCCGCCCAGCATTCCGGCTCCAGGTTCTCAGCACTCGCACCGCAGCCATCTTACCCGGAAATGACAAGCGCTCCGCGGTTGTTAGAGTTGTCTCCGAGGGGCGACCTATCGGGAGCCGGGAAACGCACCTCCCCCTGAGCGGCCAATGGCGAGGGACGGAACGAGCCTCCCACCTGACAGCCAACCAGCGGGCGGGGCGGGGCCCGACGGACACACCAGGGGCGGGGAGTCGCGCGCGGAGGTAAAGGAGCGTGCTGGAGTGGGGAGAAGCGAGGAGGCGTCAGCTCGAAGTTAATTTCTGGGACAAGGTTGGGCAAGCCTTGCAGTGTTCGCCAACGATCATCTTTTGAGTCCATGATGTGGAAATAGAGTGTGAAGGGACCACAAAGGAAGAGGACTTATCTGGAGAGAGTTATGGTGGAGACCTGAGGGATGACTTAGAAAATATCCCCTTTCAGCTTGTACTATAACCGTCGTGATTACAGAAAATGGGACATTTCTATACTCGGTGGCAAGACTCGGTGCCACTGAGTCACAAGTCTATGATGGAATACTACCCAGTGACCGATATTTCTTACTCCCACTGAGTGTTCTTGATTACCGAAATTGCCTTTTCAATGTTTTTGTTTTTTTTCTCTGCAGAAGATAAAGGTTACCCTAATGTCTAAAGTAAAGGTACATTATCTGTTCTTCTTAGAGAATGTTGTCAGATGCAGCTGCCCAGCATGTGCGATATATATCAGACATACAACTTTTATTTACTTGCTTCTTGGAGAAAGGTTAAATTCAGGTCAAGTTGGGGGAGGGAGGAAAGATCAGAGTATTGATAGTCAATCTTTCTCAGAGCAACTAGGACTCTAATTTCTAGAAACGTTCAGGATGACATTTGTCTGGTTCTTGCTTTTTAAATGGGAGTTAAAATATGTACAGATGTCTAGAGAATTAAAGAGAAAAAAATGGGAACAAAGACAACATTAGAAGTCCTCAACGTTGAAGGTAAGTTCACAGTTATTTTCACAAATTAACTAATATTACCCAAACTCACACTTTTTTTTGCTTTATTTGCTTTTCAGTATATTTCTCATACATGCAAATTACCGTAAGCACTAATCTAAATCATTATTGTTATAACAAATTTGGGATGGTTAAAAGAGCTTTAATTTTTTTAACTGTCCAATCAACAAAACATTTTATGGGCATTATTAATATATTTGATAATCCCACATTCATGTGTGTTTTTAATTGTTTTATTTAGACAGAGAGCTCATGTGAGTGGGGGAGAGGAGTGAGCAGAGGGAGAGAGAGAAGGAGAGAGAGAGAGAGGGAGAATCTCAAGTTGGCTCCACGCTCAGTGCTAAACCCTACCTGGGCCTTGATCCCATGACCCTGGGATCACGTCTTGAGCCCAAATCGAGTCAGATACTCAACAATTGAGCCACCCAGTGCCCCTCCCACATGTATTTTAAAAAAGATGGAGTAGCTATGCCTTTGAAGTGAATTATTTTTCTTCCCAGAGCCCCTATACCATCTTCTTCCTCTTAACTTTCCCTTTAATACTGCCTTCTCCTAAGAAAATATTTGCTTATTGTTTTCGTTAACCCTCTTTTTGCCTCAATGTATTCCTATTTCCACATTCAGTACAGTGTGTGTCCTTATATTTTAGCATTAACAGTTATGCCACCTACTCACTAATCCTTTCACTTGATCTCAAAAGAACCAAAGAACCATTTTTCCTTTTTTTTTAAATTAATAAAACGACTGATTATAATTCATCAATTCCACTGCTAGGTACCTACCCAAGGGAAATGAAAACATATATCCACACAAAGACCAGTACAAGAATAATGGAAATAGCATTGTTTTTAATAGCCAAAAACTAGAAACAGCCCACATATCTTTCAAGAGGTGAATAGATGAGCAAAATATGGCATATCCACATCATAAAGTACTATTTATCCTTAAAAATAACGGAAACACTGGTACATGCAATAACATAGATGAAACTCAAAAATATTATGGGAAGTAAAAAAAAAGCCAAACCCAAAGTTCACATATTGCATGATTCTATTTATATGAAATGTCCAATAAATAAAGAAAGAAAGAAACCAAAAGAAATCTACAGAGACAGCAGATTAGTGGTTGAGCTAGGGATGGGCATGGGAAATGACTGCAAAGGGGCAAGAAGAAAATTTTGTAGTGATAGAAATTTCCAATTATCAAACTGTGGCAATGGTTACATAACTGTAAAGTGTACTAAAAATTACTGAATTAGACAGTTAAAAGAACTGAATTTTATGATATGTATGCCTAAATGAAGCCGTTAAAATTTGTGCTATATTGTATGTTGATAAAAGAGTAATGTAACACATAGATAAGTCATATATAATAACAAAAATGTGGGACCCAGAATACAATTTAAGAAGTAGAACAATTCCTCTGCTGGTGAAGGTCACACTGATGCTCCTCCTCTTAACCCTTCCTTTCACCCAAGGAAACATCATCTTTCATTGTGCGTTCAGCATTCCTTTGTTTCCATATGTTTTATACAGATCTCTAACAATATCTTGTTCACCTTTGCTTATTCTTGTGTCTTATAGAAATGATATTAAATTGTATCTTTCTGCAACTAGCTTTTATGACCATACCACAACTTATTTATCCA
This sequence comes from Crocuta crocuta, assembly GCF_008692635.1. NCBI lineage: Eukaryota > Metazoa > Chordata > Mammalia > Carnivora > Hyaenidae > Crocuta > Crocuta crocuta. Next base: position 3,161,577 of record NW_027533089.1, on the reverse strand, counting down.
TTTGCTATGTGATGAACATTTGTGCTGTTTCCAGTTCTTTGTTATTGCTATTACCACCAGTGCTGCTACATACTTGGACATGTGCAAGAGTTTTTTTTAGGGCAGTGCTTCTCAGATTATCAAGAACATTCATATCAACTGGGAATCTTGTTAGAATGCAAATTCCAATTCAATAAATTTGGATGGGGCCTGAAATTCTGCATTTCTAACAAGTTCTAGATGATACAGTTGCTACTGGCTAGCCAAGTATACTTTGGTTAGTAAGACAAGGATGTATATTTAAAAATAGAATTGTGTGGCGCTCCTGGGTGGCTCAGTGGGTTAATCATCCGACTTTGGCTCAGGTTGTGATCTCACAGTTAGGGAGTAACAGTCCCAAGTTGGACTCTGTGCTGACAGCTCAGAGCCTGGAGCCTGCTTCGGATTCTGAGTCTCCCTTTCTCTCTGCCTCTCCCCCACTCATGTTTTCTCTCTCTCTCAAAAAATAAATAAAATAAAATAGAATCATGGAGAGGCACATGACTGCTCAGGCAGTAGAGGATGCAGTTCTTAATCTCAGGGTTGTGAATTCAAGCTAGAGATTACTAAAAAATTAAGTAAACTTAAAAAAATAGGATTATGGAGACTTCGATTACACTTCTCTTTAACTTTACCCAAGATACTGACATATTGTTTTCCAAAATGATGGTGCAAAATACACAGCAGCTGTTAAGGGAATACCCATTGTTTCTGACATGATATTGTCACACTTAAAAAGAATTCATATTTTTCCCAACTTAGTAGTTATAAAATCGTATCATGGTCCTAGTTTGAATTTCCCTGATTGTTAATAAGGCTGAACAGATTTTCATATGTTTATCAATCATCTTTGAAGTGCCTGCTCATGTTTTTTAGCTTATTTTTTCGCTATTCTCTACATATATTTTTCTTGTTGATTCGTGTAGGATTTCTTTATTTATTTTAGATTGCAATGCTTTTTCGTTTTATGCGTTTTTGGTATCTTCCTCTTTATCTTTGTTCTTTTGCAGTCAAATGCTCTACCCCTATCTTTGCTCTTTTGAAAATGTCTTTGTTGTACAGAGTTCTTCCTTATTTTTTTAAGTTTATTTATTTTGAGAGTGAGAGAGAGAATGTGTGCACATGCACAGAGAGAATCCCAAGCAGGTTCTGTGCTGTCAGCACAGATGTGGGGCTTGACCCCGCAAACTGTGAAATCATGACTCAAGCCAAAACCAAGTCAGACACCTAACCAACTGAGCCACCCAGGCACGCCTGGAGTTCTTCTTTTTCATAGCTGATCACATCAGTCTTTTTCTGTATGGTTAGTGCTTTTTCTGTCTTTAAAAAAAATTTTTTTTTAATGTTTTATTTATTTCTGAGACGGAGAAAGAGAGCGTGAGCAGGGGAGGGTCAGAGAGAGAGGGAGACACAGAATCTGAAACAGGCTCCAGGCTCTGAGCTGGTTGTCGGCACAGAACCCGACACAGAGCTTGAACCCACAAACCGCAAGGTCATGACCTGAGCTGAAGTCCCAGGCGCCCCAGTGCTTTTTCTGTCTTAAAAAATACTTCCCAATCCAAAGGTCCTAAGGTACTCTGCTGTATCTCCTTCACATTTAAGTCTTTTGTTACACATTTAAGTGTTTTGTTTTGTAATTTTTAAATTGAAATATTATTTACATACTATGATATTTTTTTAAAGTGATTTTTAGTATATTCACAAAGTTGTGCAACCATTACCAGTATCTAATTCCAGAACATTTTCATCACCACCAAAAGGAACCTCATACCCATTAACAATAACTTCCTATTCTGGAACTCTCCTCTCCACCTACCTCCCAAGTCCCTGACAACTACTAATAGGTCCATAAATTTTCCTATTCTGACGTTTCCTTTCATATAAATGGGATAATACAATATGTGTTATTTTATGGCTGGCTTCTTTCACTTAGCATAATGTTCTCAAGGTTCATCTATATTACACATGTTTCAGTATTTTATTCCTTTTAATGGTTCAATAACATTTCATTATATGGATATAACACATTTTTGTTTATCCTCTCATCAGTTGATAGACATTTGGATTGTTTCCATTTTAGAGCTTTTATTTATAATATTCTTTATTATTCATAATATTCATAATGAACATTCTTGTACAAGTTTCTTTTCTTTTTTTCTTGTACAAGTTTTTGTGTTGGACATGTTTTCATTTTCTTTCACTTTTCATTTCATTTTATTTTAAATTCCACCAAAGAATGGAATTGTTAGGTATCATGATACCCCTATGTTTGACTTTATGAGAAAATGCCAGACTGTTTTCCTAAGTGGCTGCACCATTTTATACTAAANATTCTTGTACAAGTTTCTTTTCTTTTTTTCTTGTACAAGTTTTTGTGTTGGACATGTTTTCATTTTCTTTCACTTTTCATTTCATTTTATTTTAAATTCCACCAAAGAATGGAATTGTTAGGTATCATGATACCCCTATGTTTGACTTTATGAGAAAATGCCAGACTGTTTTCCTAAGTGGCTGCACCATTTTATACGCACTGTATGAAGGTTCTGGATTCATGCCCTCACCAACACTTATTATTATTAGTCTTTTTTATGATAGCCATACTAGTGGGTATGAACTGATATTTCATTTTGATTTTGATTTGTATTTCCCAATGACAAATGATGTTAATCATCTTTTCATGGGCTTATTGTCCATTTGTATATCTTCTTTGGAGGCATGTCTATTCAAATTCTTTGTTCATTTTAAATTGGGTTATCTTTTTATTTTTGAGTTGTAAGTATTCTTTATAAATTTTAGATACTAGACTCTTATCAGATATGTGATTTACAAATATTTTCCCCCATTCTGCGGTTTGTCGTTTCACTTTCATTTTTTCAATGTTCATTTATTTATTTATTTATTTTTAAATTTTTTTCTAGGAGAGACAGAGACAGCGTGAGCGGGGGAGAGTCAGAGAGAGTGGGAGATACAGACTCCAAAATAGGCTCCAGGCTCTGAGCTGGCAGTCAGCACAGAGCCCGACGCGGGGCTCGAACCCAT
>NW_027533089.1:3157835-3158459 GCF_008692635.1 Crocuta crocuta | reverse complement strand
AAATAGGCTCCAGGCTCTGAGCTGGCAGTCAGCACAGAGCCTGACGCGGGGCTCGAACCCATGAACCACGAGATCATGACCTAAGCGAAAGTCGGGCGCTTAACCGACTAAGCCACCCAGGCACCCGTCAATGTTTATTTATTTTTGAGAGACATAATCACACAGACACACGCACACACACACGGAGCAGAGGAGGGGCAGAGAGAGAAGGAGACACAGAATCCAAAGCAGGCTCCAGGCTCTGAGCTGACAGCCCTAAAGAGGGCCTGAACCCATGATCTGTGAGATCATGACCTGAGCTGAAGTCAGATGCTTAACTGACTGAGCCACCCAGGTGCCCCTGTCTTTTCACTTTCTTGAAGGTATCCTTTGAAGCACAAAAGTTTTTAATTTTAATTAAATTTAAGTCCAATTTATCTATTTTTTTCCTTACTTGTTGGTGTTTTAGGTCATATCTCGGAAATCTTTTTTTAACTTTTTTTTAATGTTTTATTTATTTCTAGGAGAGAGAGAGAGACAGCGTGAGCAGGGGAGGGTCAGAGAGAGAGGGAGACACAGACTGAAACAGGCTCCAGGCTCTGAGCTGGCAGTCAGCACAGAGCCCGACGCGGGGCTCGAACCCAC
>NW_027533089.1:3149747-3154035 GCF_008692635.1 Crocuta crocuta | reverse complement strand
TTTTCTTTCTTTCTGAGAGAGAGAGAGAGAGAGAGACAGCGTGAGCAGGGGAGGGTCAGAGAGAGTGGGAGATACAGACTCTGAAATAGGCTCCAGGCTCTGAGCTGGCAGTCAGCACAGAGCCTGACGCGGGGCTCGAACCCATGAACCACGAGATCATGACCTAAGCGAAAGTCGGGCGCTTAACCGACTAAGCCACCCAGGCGCCCGTCAATGTTTATTTATTTTTGAGAGACATAATCACACAGACACACGCACACACACACGGAGCAGAGGAGGGGCAGAGAGAGAAGGAGACACAGAATCCAAAGCAGGCTCCAGGCTCTGAGCTGACAGCCCTAAAGAGGGCCTGAACCCATGATCTGTGAGATCATGACCTGAGCTGAAGTCAGATGCTTAACTGACTGAGCCACCCAGGTGCCCCTGTCTTTTCACTTTATTGAAGGTATCCTTTGAAGCACAAAAGTTTTTAATTTTAATTAAATTTAAGTCCAATTTATCTATTTTTTCCCTTACTTGTTGGTGTTTTAGGTCATATCTCGGAAATCTTTTTTTAACTTTTTTTTTAAAGAGTTTTATAGTTTTAGGGGCACTTAATTGACTCAGTCAGAGAGCATGTGACCCTTGATCTCGGTGTCATGAGTTCGAGCCCCATGTTGGGTGTAGGGATTACTTAAATAAAAATAAAAGTTAAAGAAAAGTTTTATAGTTTTAGTTCTTACATTAAGGCTTTGATCCATTTTGAGTTAATTTTTACATATGGTGTGAGATAGTTAAGTCTGTCTTGAAATAGTTTTGTGTATGGTGTGAGATAGAAATCCAAATTCTTTTTTTTTTTTTTTTTTGGTTAACCCATTGAGCCAGCATCATAAACTGAAGAAATCCTCCTTTTCTATAGATCTGCCATCTCATCTGTTTAAAAATCGAGTTCTGGGTCTGTCACTGCACTAATCTCACATTATCGTAATTACTTTATAGGAATTCTGGATTTTGAGAGGACAAGGGTCTTCAACTTCATTCCTTTTTTTTTTAATTTTTCAATGTTTTGTTTTATTTATTTATTTTTTTAGAGTCAAAGAGATACAGAGCAGGAGCAGGGGAGGGGCAGAGAGAGAGGGAGACACAGAATCCTAAGCAGGGTCCAGGCTCTGAGCTGTCAGCATGGAGCCTCATGTGGGGCTTGTGAGACCATGATTTGAGCCAAAGTTGGACACTTAACTGACTGAGCCATCCAGGTGCCCCTTCAACCTCATTCTTTTTAAAGTTATTCTTGCCCTTTGTTCTTTGATATAAATCGAGAATCTGCAATTCAATCTCCTTAAAAAAGTCCTTGTGGGCATTTGATTGGGATTTCAGTGAAACTATATTTTCAGGGTGGCTTAGTAGGTAAAGCTTCCAACTCTTGGTTTTGGCTCAGGTCATGATCTCACAATTTTGTGAGTTCAAACCCCATATCTGGCTCTGTGATGGGAGAATGGAGCCTGCTTGGGATTCTCTCTCTCTTTCTCTCTCTTTGCCCTTCCCCTGTTCATGTTGTCTCTGTCTCTTTCAAAATAAATAAAAAAACAAATAAATAAACTTAAAAAAATAAACCATATTTTCAGTACTGTATCTAAAGATTCTTTGAGGTTTTCTATGTAGGTAGTCATATCACCTGTGAATAATGATGGTGTTGCTGCCTGTTTAATCTTATGTCTTTTATCTTTTTCTTGTAGACTCTGCTGGACTTTCATCATCTGTTGAAAGGAAGCCATAATCATGGGTATTCTTATCTTGTTACTGATTTTAAAAGGAAGATGCCCAATGTTTTACTATTACTTTTTAAAAATCATATAAATTCTCAAGTGTCTCATTTATATAATAAATTCTTAATTTTTTAAAAGTTTATTTGAATCAAGATCCAGATACTACCATCAAAATTTTTTTCATGCAATTTGCTTGTTGAAGAAAATGGGTTTATTTCTTGAGCCAGTTTTAGTAAGTTCTATTTTTCAAAGAATTTGTCTATATCATTTAAGTTTCGAGTTAATGGGCAAAAAGTTGTTCAAGGTATTCTCCTGCTTTAAAAAAAAGTCTGTTTTATCTAAAATTATGTGTTCTCTTTTCTTTTTTTTTTTTTTAATTCACTCCGTGCCCAATGTGGGGCTTGAACTCACAAACCTGAGATCAAGTATCAGATGCTCTATCAACTGAGCCACACAGGTGCCCTCCCTTCTCTTTTAAGATATTGTGTCTGTGTACTTTCTTTTCTTGATCAGTCTTACCAGAAGCTTGTCCATTTTATCATTCTTTTAAAGAACGAATTTTAGGGGCACCTGAGTGGCTCAGTCAGTTAAGCGTCCAACTTCGGCTCAGATCATGAGCTCGCGGTTTGTGGGTTCAAGCCTCGCGTTGGGTTCTGTGCTGGCAGCTCAGAGTCTGGAGCCTGTTTTGGATTCTGTGTCTCCCTCTCTCTCTGCCCCTCCCCTGATCATGGTCTGTCTCTTTCTTTCTCAAAAATAAATAAACTATATTAAAAAAATAAGAGAAAGAAAGAACTTTATTTGTAATTTTGTAATTTTTGCTTTTATCTTTATTCGCTCCTTTCTACTTTTTTAGGACTTATTTTCTTTTTCTTTATTCTTTTAACTTATTTTTTTCTTCTCAAATTTTTATTTAAATTCTAATTCGTTAACATACAGTGCAGTATTGGTTTCAGGAGTAGAATTCAGTGATTTGTCACTTACATAGAACACCCAGTGCTCATCATAACAAGTGCCCTCCTGCAATCGCTATCAAAATAACACCAGCATTCTTCACAGAGCTAGAACAAACAATCCTAAAATTTGTTTGGAACCAGAAAAGACCCCAAATAGCCAAAGCAATATTGAAAAAGAAAACCAAAGTTGGAGGTATCCCAATCCCAGACTTCAAGCTGCATTACAAAGCTGTAATCATCAAGATAGTATGGTACTGGCACAAAACCAGACACACAGATCAATGGAACAGGATAGAGAACCTAGAAATGGACCCATAAACATATGGCCAACTAATCTTTGACAAAGTAGGAAAGAATATCCAGTGGAATAAAGACAGTCTCTTCAGCAAATGCTGCTGGGAAAACTGGACAGTGACGTGCAGAAAAATGAACCTGGACCACTTTCTTACACCATTCAAAAAATAAACTCAAAATGGATGAGAGACATAAAGGTAAGATAGGACAAAAAAATTCTAGAGGAGAAAGCTGGCAAAAACCTCTTTGACCTCGGCCGCAGCAACTTCCTACTCAACACATCTCTGGAAGGGAAACAAAAGCAAAAATGAACTATGGGATCTCATCAAAATGAAAAGCTTCTGCACAGCAAAGGAAACAATTAGCAAAACTAAAAGGTAACTGATGGAATGGGAAAAGATAATTGCAAACAACATATCAGATAAAGGGTTAGTACCCAAAATCTATAAAGAACTTATCAAACTCAACACCCAAAAAACAAATAATCCAGTGAAGAAATGGGCAAAAAACATGAATAGACACTTCTCCAAAGAAGACATCCAGATAGCTGACAGAACATGAAAAAAATGCTCAACATCACTCATTATCAGGGAAATACAAATCAAAACCACAATGAGATACACCCCACACCTGTCAGAATAGCTAACATTAACAACNAAAAGAATGAAATCTTGCCATTTGCAACTAGGTGGATAGAACTAGAGGGTATTATGCTAAGCAAAATTAGTTAGAGAAAGAAAAATATCATATGACTTCACTCATATGAGGACTTTAAGATACAAAACAGATGAAAATAAGGGAAGGGAACCAAAAATAATAAAAACAGGGAGGGGGCAAAACCATAAGAGACTCTTAAATATGGAGAACAGAGGGTTGCTGGAGGGGTTGTGGAAGGGGGGATGGGCTAAATGGGTAAGGGGCATTAAGGAATCTACTCCTGAAATCATTGTTGCAGTATATGCTAACTTGGATGTAAATTTAAAAATAAAGTAATTAATTAAAAAAACCAAGTACACTCCTTAATAACCATCACCCATCTAGCCCATCCCCAACCATGTCCCTCCATCTACTCTCAGTTTGTTCTCTAAGAGTCTCTTTTTAATTCCCTCCCCCCCCCATTCCATATGTTCATCTGTTTTGGTTCTTAAATTCCACATATGAATGAAACCATATGGTATGTATCTTTCTTTGACTGACTTATTTTGCTTATTATAGTACACTCTAACTCCATCCATGCTGTTGCAAATGGCAAGATTTCAATCTTTCTGATGACTGAGTAATATCCTGTGATATATA
>NW_027533089.1:3083431-3149692 GCF_008692635.1 Crocuta crocuta | reverse complement strand
AAGGGGTACATGCACCCCAATGTTTATAGCACCATTATCAACAATAGCCAAACTATGGAAAAGCCCCATCAATGGATGAATGGATAAAGATGTGGTATATATATATATATATATATACCACATCTTTATCCATTCATCCATTGATGGGGCTTTTCCATAGTTTGGCTATTGTTGATAATGGTGCTATAAACATTGGGGTGCATGTACCCCTTTGAATCTGTATTTTTGTATCCATTGGAAAAATACCTTGTAGTGCAATTGCTGGACTGTAAGGTAGTTCTATTTTTAACATTTTGAGGAAACTCTATACTCTTTTCCAAAGTGGCTGCACCAGTTTGCCTTCCTACCAAGAATGCAAGAGGATTCCCCTGTCTCTGCAGCCTTGCCAACACCTGTTCTTTCATGTGTTGTTAATTTAGCCATTCTGACAAAAGTGAGGTGTTATCTTATTGTGGTTTTGATTTGTGTTTCCCTGATGATGAGGGATGGTAAACATCTTTTCATGTGTCTGTTAGCCATCTGGATGTCTTCTAGGGAAAAATGTCTATTCGTGTCTTCTGCCCATTCTTAACTGGATTATATGGTTTTTGGACTTACTTTCTAATTCTTTCTTGGACTTAAGTCAACTTTCAGACTTTCTTATTTTCTAATAGTAATATTGAAAAATTTTCTTTTGAAGTAGTAGCTTCCTTGCATTCCTTGGATTTTGATATTTACAGCTCTCATTTTGGGTCATACTTTAACATTTTTCTATTAACATTTCTTCTTTTATCCATGATTTAATTACAAGTGTTTGTAAATTTCCAAACATGTGTCTTTTGCTTGTATTTTTGGAATAAATTTCTAACAAAATTGCACTTTGGTTTGGGAGTGTCACCTCTATGGTACAAATTCTTTTGTTTAGACTTTACGACATAGTCATTTTTTATATTTCAGGATTTCTTTAAGAAAATATGTAATCTGTATAATTGATTGAAGAATATATATGGAAATATATATGTATATAATACATAATTGCCATTAAATTAAGCTTAGTAGTTGTTTTGTTCAAATCATCTTTATCTTTTCTAAGTTTTCATCTGCCTGATCTAGGGCACACAAAATTTTGAATATATATATTTTCCTAGTGAATTCAACCTTTTATTTTGTAGTGACTTGTCAATGATAGTGCTTTTTGTATTAAAGTCTAATTTATCACCAATATAGCTATATCAGTGCTCTTGTAGTTAGTATTTACCTGGTGCATCTTTTCTATATTTTTATTTTCAACTTTTAATGATCCTTAGTAGTTTAAGTGCATCATTGTAGATGGGAATATTTTTTTATTAGGATTACAATCTCTGGGTTTCAACCAGGGAATTACTTTATAGTTCCAGTTTTGTTAGTTGTACATATGAACTTATTTCTACTTTCTTGCTTTAGTGCTTTATTTCCCTGCTTTTTTATGCTGATCTAAGCATTTTTTCTTTTGGAAAAATTGAAGTCTATTCTTCCCTTAGTCCATTCTTCCTTTCAGCTGGTTTAGAAGTTATATACAATGTTACTTTATTGTTTACCCTTGAAATTTTAGCTTGCATACTTCTTTTAAAGTCTTAAATCAATTTGTTTTAACTCTCTGCCCAAAGGAGACCTTAGAATTCTTTAAAAAAATTTTTTTAAGGTTATTTATTTTGAGAGAGGAAGAGAGAGAGAGAGTGTGCTCACATACATGAGCGGGAGTGGAGGGAGGGGCAGAGAGAGAGAGGGAGAGAGAGAATCCTAAAAAGGCTCCACCTTATCATCGCAGAGCCCAGTGAGGGGTGGTGCGGGATGCAGGGCTTGATCCCATTAACCTCGATGACCTGAGCCAAAATTAAGAGTGGGAAGCTCAACCCTTGGAGACACCCAGATGCCCCAGGAGACCTTAGAATTCTGTACCTTCATCAACCTCTTTACTTACACCCTTTTGTTGTCTGCTGTGATTTAAAAACANGCTATTGCTGGGTCATAGGGGAGTTCTATTGTTAATTTCCTGAGGAAACTCCACACTGTTTTCCAGAGGAGCTGTACCAGCAAAAACAATTTTTTTAATGTTTTATTTATTTTTGAGAGAGAAAGAGAGTCAGAGCATGAGTTGGGTCAGAACAGAGAGAGGGAGACACAGAATCTAAAGCAGGCTCCAGGCTCTGAGCTGTTGGCACAGAGCATGACACAGGGCTTGAACTCATAGACTGTGAGATCATGACCAGGGCCAAAGTTGGGCACTTAACTGACTGAGCTACCCAGGCAACCCTGTGTGGTATTATTTTATGTAATGTGGGGGGGGGGAGGTTGTTTTTTGTTTTTTTAGAAAAACTGATATGTTTACAATTTCTTTGTTTTTCTTTTCTTCTTACATATCAAACTTTCAGACTTTCCCTCTGAGGTAATTTTTCCTTCTGAAATATATCCTTTACAAAGTATACTTAGATCTTAAACTCAGTTTCTGTGTATCTGGAAGTTATTATTTTTTATTTTATTCTCATTCTTGAACGATAATTTTGCTGGGGACTCAATTCTATGTTGATAGTTATTTTCTGTCAGCATTCTGAAGCTATGAATGTGTTATCTTTTTTTTTCTTTTTTTAATGTAAGCTCTATGCCAACATGGGGCTTGAATTTACAACCTTGAGTTCAAGAGTCACATGCTCAGCCCAACTGAGCCAGCCAGGCGCCCCAATCCATTGCCTTTTCTTTTTTCATTGTTCTGTTGAGGAATTTGTTTTCAGCTTAAATGTCTTTTCTTTGTAGATAATTGCACATACCCAGGACCTAATCCGTCTCTACTACTTGTTATGTCTGTCACCTTGGCATGTCACTTTGATTCCCTAGGTCTCAATTCCTCATTGGCCAAATGGATGCAATAACACTGACCTCACAGCTTTGTGGTGAATATGAACACAGAAAATGTATATGAAAGCATTATCTAAATGCTTATCATTATTTACTCTTGCCTGGCTAGTCTCTCCATTGTATTACCATCTTGTTGGCTTCCTCCTACCACTGGAAGTAGTTGGAATGAGGGAAATGGATCACAGCCAGGATTTCGTAGCAAAGTTAGAAATGAAGAAGGGAGCCTGGGTGGCTCAGTTGGTTAAGCATCTGACTTCAGCTCAGGTCATGATCTTAGGGCTCGTGAGTTCAAGTCCCATGTCGGGCTCTATGCTGACAGCTCAGAGCCTGGAGCCTACTTCAGATTCTGTGTCTCCCTCTCTCTCTCTCTGTCCCTCCCCGGCTTGCACTGTCTCTCTCTGTCTCAAAAATAAATAAACATTAAAAAAAAGAGAAAGAAATGAAGAAGGCTAAGGCTTCTAAGGTTAAGTTTCTGCAATAGTATTTAAGATGTTAAATAGGAATAGAGCTTTTCTATTCCATCCCCACTGCTACTGCCTTCCTTCAAATTCTTATTATCTCTCATGTAGATTATTACAGTCTTGTAATTTTTCTTTTCAGGTTCTTAGCCCTATTTTGTCCTCCATATTTTGCCAAAGCCAACATTCTAAAATGCAGATATTACTACTTCCTGATTAATATCTCATGGCAAGTCCCTGATATTACAATGTCTCAGATTAGGTTAAGTACTTGGAGTATGTGTTCCCAGAGCATATGTGTCACAAAAGTGGTAGAACAACCTGTTAGGATTAGGAGACAGTGGTGTTTACATCAGACCATCAGGTTCATATCCCAGCCTTCTAGTTAACAACTTTGTGGACTTGTAGCAAATTGTTTCACAAATGCAGCTGTAAAACAGAGGTAAAAGTAGTAAGTACTTCAACAAGTTGTGAATGCATGCAGTATACTGCACACAAATAAATGCTCAATTAATGTTGTCTGTGGGGCACCTGGATGGCTGAGTCAGTTAAGCCTCTGACTCTTGATTGTGGCTCAGGTCATGATCTCACTGTGGTGGGATGCAGCCCCATCAGGTGCTGCTCGCTGAGCATAAGCCTGCCTGGGATTCTTTCTCTCTCTGCCTCTCTCACACACTCTCCCTCAAAAGAAATAAAACAGTTTTAAAAAGTTGTCTGTTATGTTGTGGTTTATCATATTCTAATTTGTCTCCACTTAACTGTGAGTTTGTATATATTAAATATTATTTATATTATTATTGAGGATAACGTTGGTTACTTCTCAGTGTCTCAAATATACCTCCAATAAGTTCATGGTAGAACTGCCTTACTCTTCTTTGCTTACCTTGAGCCACAAGCAGGATCAAGAAGCGGACTATTGGGGCGCCTGGGTGGCTTAGTCGGTTAAGCGTCCGATTTTCGCTTAGGTCATGATCTCGCGGTTCGTGGGTTCGAGCGCCGCATCGGGCTCTGGGCTGACTGCCAGCCCAGAGCCTGGAGCCTGTTTCAGAGTCTGTGACTCCCTCTCTCTGACCCTCCCCTGCTCACGCTCTCTCTCTCTCTCCTAGAAATAAATAAAACATTGAAAAAAATTTTAAAAAAAGAAAACTATTGTGTCTGCCATGGTCTAAGGTGAATCATGTTAGTTGCACTGTTCTCCGGAGTCATGAACTTGCCCATACTCTTGGATAAGGTGGCATAACTGGCTTTTTAGGTTATTATATTACTGAGTCTGATTCTGCCCTTTTCCACCCATCCCCAAATAAATCGTGTTTCACAAGAGAAAACGAATGCTATTACTACTACTAGTATTAGTACTACCACTACACGCCCTCACCCACCTCTACCCCCTTGTGAGTAATGACAGGCTCACAGGTATCAAGGGTCAGACTGCTGAGAGGCAAACCCGGGCAGAGAGAAGGACCCTGCAATGCAGGGTCCAGACCTTTCTTACATCTTCCGCTCTAAATGTCTCCAGCCCTGGATACAGCAGGAGCCTCGAGAAAACGGAGGTAAACACAGATGTTTGCAGAAGGCTGAGAGACAACTTAAGAATCCAGTTTGAGTTGAAACGTAGGCTTTCTTCAATCTGCATGTTTTGCGGTATTCGGGACTCCAGTCTTCAACCCGCATATTTCCTGCCGCGCCCCAGGGTGCCTCCCAGGCCGCCAGCCCTTCTCCGGAGAGCGTCGGATTTGACGGAGTTTTCTTGGCACCGCCTCTTTTAAAGACCGCGTGGCGCACATGCGCACTGCCGCTGGACCCGGAGATCCCGGGTTCTGGGCGCCGGGGGCCAGGGTTCGTTTCTGCTGCATCCGGTTTTCCGGAGCAGGCGCTGCTTCCACGCTTCCGCTAGACCCCGCGGCCCCCAGCGGAGACCAGGGTTTCGGAGCTGCGAGGCCGGAGCGAGCGTCTCTTCTTTCTCCCACTCCGGCGGAGGCTTTGTCGCTGCGGGCCGGGCCCCAGGACGCCCCCAATGGCCGGGCAGCGGGTGGAGGTGGACGGCGGGATCATGGAAGGGGTGAGTACGGGGCCGGCTGCCAGGCCGGTGGCGCTGCAGCCCCGGCTGGGAAGGAGAGTGTTCCTGTCTGATGTTATCTCTCTCCCCTCCCACCCGCACCCTTGGCAGGGCGGCCAGATCCTGAGGGTCTCTACAGCCCTAAGCTGTCTTCTGGGCCTCCCCTTGCGGGTGCAGAAGATCCGAGCCGGCCGCAGCACGCCAGGCCTGAGGTAAATCCGGGCGCTGGGGGGCGCGGCCGCGGGGTGGGGGATGCGGGAGTGAGGGCGTGCCTGGCCGGGGGACCGGCTTTGGGGCTGGGGAATCGGGGGCCCGGGTGGTGATGCTTGGAAGGTCCCTGCCCTGAGGTTGAGGAATGTGAAAGCCGGGCCCCAGGGAGCATGCTCTGGCCCGGACGGTTGGCCATAACCAGGGCGGTGCAATCTGGAAAGCCTTAAGGGGCAAGTTGAGAAAATAGGCCCATGTTTTCTCTAGATGGCTAGAGTTCTCTCTCTTCCTGATGAGTTATCTTTCAGAATGTTTTTCCCGCGTCATCGGCATTCCAAGTACCCGGACAGCTTGCAGCAGCTGGCAAGATGGATCAGGGCAGAACAACCTGCGCTGGGCAGAGGAAACCCCCGCTTTTTAACCAGTGTATTCTCTGCTGCTGCATATTTTAGAATCATCGCTCAGGAAAGGGCCCTGAGATGTGTTATTCTAGCTTTCCTTCAGACCTCTAAGAAGCTATGAGTATGACCAGGATTATCAGTTGTGGACAGGGAAAAACCTTGACACTTGACCTTGTTTCTTGTCTGGGAAGCTAGGTGTGCCACTAGCTAAATTTCAGGTATATGCTCCTGCTAGAAGGGGACCCACGTTGAAGCCAAACTGATTTCTATGGGCATTGTAATAGATCAGCAATCTCTTAGTGTTTTATTTTATCCACATCCCGTTTTGAAAGTAGTAAAAGGCAATTATTGATATATGTAAACATTAATTGCCTTAGTCACAGCAGTCGTTTGCAGCAATGAATTTCACCAGTAGGGAAATGCAGTTCATTAAGGCTGTGGTAGGTACTTCATTCGTTTGCCAGTAGAGCTGCCGTGACAAAATACCACACACTGGGTGGCCTAAACAACAGAAATTCGTTTTCTCACGGTTCTGGAGCCTGCAGGCCCAAGATCAAGGTGGTGACGGGGTGGTTTCCTGGTTTCTGGGAAGATTCTTTTCAGGTCTCTCTCCATGGTTTGGAGATGGCTTCTCTCACTGCCTCTTCATGTGGTCGTCCTATGGGCATGTGTACCCCTGCTGTCTTTGTATGTCCTAATCTCTCTTTGTAAAAATTTTAAAAAATGTTTATTTCTGAGAAAGACAGAGCATGAGCAGGGGAGGGGCAGAGAGAGAGGGAGACACAGAATCTGAAGCAGGTTCCAGGCTCTGAGCTGTCAGCACAGAGCTTTACACGGGGCTTGAACTCGTAAACTGCAAGATCATGACCTGAGCTGAAGTTGGACGCCCAAATGACTGAGCCACCCCGATGCCCCCCTCCTCTTTTTATAAAGATACCACAGAGAATAGATTAGGACTTACCCTAAATGCCTCTTTTTAATTTTTTAAAGATTTTTAAGTAATCCCCGTACCTATCATGAGGCTCAAACTTACAACCCTGAGATCAAGAATTGCATACTATACTAATTGAGCCAGCCAGGAGCCCTCTAATTGTCTCTCTTTAACATAATCATCTCTTTATTTTATATTTATTTATTTATTTATTAATGTTTATTCTTTTTGAGAGAGAGAGACAGAGAGTAAGCAGGGGAGGGGCAGAGAGAGAGGGAGACAGAATCCGAAGCAGGCTCCATGCTCTGAATTGTCAGCACAGAGCCTGACGCGGAGCTCGAACGCACGGACTGAGATCATGGCCTGAGCTGAAGTCGGACACTTAACCATCTGAGCCACCCAGGTGCCCCCATAATCATATCTTTAAAGCCCGTGATTTCAACTACAGTCACATTCTGAGGCACTAAGAGTTAGGGCTTCAACAGAAGAATTCAACCCATAACAGGTACCATAGATTATTCAGTGACATGCAAGTGAAATTGGTGGCACTTCGTTTTATCAGTTTTCCTCTTTGGATACTTCTCATTTGCAGCAATTATCAGCCTGTGTGTTTTTAGCTAACATAAGTGGTCTGGAAGGAGCCCTTGAAAACTGCCTACTGGCAGGCAGTCTAGGTACATAAAAACCCAAAGAAGTTCTGGCCCTGAAGATATGGCACTTATTGTGGTTAGACCTTGCTTTTTTCTTGCCATTGCAGTTATATAAGTGGGTCATAAAATGTGGGGATATAGGCAGTCTGAATGCACACATTTTGATGCAGTTTTATGACCTGAATGTTGAAGGCCTCAACATTTATCTGGACTGGAAATGGTTCGAGATTTGTGTGATGGGCAACTGGAGGGGGCAGAAATCGGCTCAACAGAAATAGTGTTTACACCGGAGAAGATTAAAGGTGGAATCCACACAGCAGATACGAAGACAGCGGGGTATGTGTCACTTATATTTACGTATGGGCTTTGCAGTTAGACCTGGATTCAAGAGTGGGTACTACCACTTACTAGACAAGTTGCTTAACATCTTTGAGCTTTTGTTTCCTCACTTTTTTAATGCAGAAAACAAACCTTTCAGGGTTAGACATTATGGAGTTTTGGGTATCTAATTGCTTATTAATTACAGCTGTTATCATATCTAGAATTTTCTATAGAAAATAGAAACCATCTATTTCCAATCCTTCCTCCACATAATGAATGAGAGAATAAAGACCCTCTGGTGTTAAGTGATGTACCCAAGGTCTTGAAGTCAGAGACAGAACCAGAATTAGAATGTAGGCCTTCTGACTTCTAATCCACTAGACTGTATGGGAGGGACATCAGTTTAAAGTTGCAAATCCAGCTCCATTTAGGAGACTAAAACAAGCTTTTTCCTAGCAAGAAAACATATCTTACTTCTTTACTTTCTAACATTTTTATCCTTAACTGTGATTACAGTACCATGTGTTTTCTCAAGTGTCTACCATTGTTTTTGCTATTTCTTATTCCTAAAAGTAAGGTTTTCTTTGCTATTCTTAGAATCTGATTTTATCAGAGGAGTAGGGAGAAACTTTAAATGTTGCATCCTTCAAAGGGAATAAACACTGAGAAGTTTAGTAGTTTTAACCTTATGGTTTACTGTAAACTAAACATTTCCAAGTTTTTTCACTTGCTCCTAGGCTTAACTCCTTGAGAACAGGGATTATATTGTGCCCGTTTTCTCTTATAATATCTACCACATTATACAGTCAGTAAATCTATATTAAATTAGTGATATGCACTGTCAGTGATAGAAACTGTTTATTTCTTCTTACCATAAGAAATTTAAGTGATATCTTTTGGTATTAGAGGCTATGTCTAATCTACGCTACATCTGTATCTAATCTATGCTGTGTATGAATGTGACAGCTCGTTTAGAAAATCTGACCAAGTGTTTCATTTTATAAAATACTTCATATTCCATAATTATTTCTCATGATTTCTTACATTATTTTACTAAAATGAGCAAACAGAGGTGAGTTACAGAAAGATTATTTTCTTTAAACTTATTTCCATGTAAAATATCCAGCTGTCAGTCTTTGTGAAATATTATTCTATCATATCATAAACTCCATGATGGTAGGATCTATATCTTAACATCTTAACTTGATATTTGGAACAATGCCTTGTGCATGGTAGAGATGAGATAAAATTATTTAAGTATTTCTAGGCCTTGACTTTTGTGTGTGTAATTATCTGTCACTGTATGAACGTTATTACAGTTTAATTGACCCTATTTCCTATGGTGTATTTTTAGACTTTGATTGTATTAAATGCATTTTCATAAATTACACTTTCAAGAATCCTTTTATAAAAATGTTATAAAAATGGGGTCATTTAAAAAAAATCTTTTTTTGCTTTGTAAATTAATGTTTAATTCAAACCCAGATTTGCTGATCATTTAAGAACAGTTCCTTCTCAGGGTGCCTGGGTGGCTTAGTCGGTTAAGCGTCAGACTTTCGCTTAGGTCATGATCTCGCGGTTCGTGGGTTCGAGCCCTGCGTCGGGCTCTGTGCTGACTGCCAGCTCGGAGCCTGGAGCCTGTTTCAGTCTGTCATTCCGTCTCTCTCTGACCTTCCCCTGCTCACGCTGTCTCTCTCTCTCTCCTAGAAATAAATTAAAAAAATTAAGAAAAAAAAAAAAAGAACAGTTCCTTCTATGAAATAGTGTCTTTCTTTAAAATTCAGGATTTTATTGTTCAGTTCCTGGGGTAATTTTTTTTTTTTAAAGTAAGTTCTGCGCCCAGCCTGGGGCTTGAACTTATGACCCCAAGATCAAGAGTTGCATGCTCTACTAACTGAGCCAGCCAGGCACACTCTGCTTCTTCTTCTTCTTTTTTTTCTTTTAAGGGGTGTTTATTAACTTTAGACTTGGGGTATATGCCTGCCTTCCCAGTTGTCTGCAGTGTGTCTTGGTGATGTGCCTGTGCCTCAGTAATACCATGTTTGTAAGACTTTCAAAAGAAAATGCAGCTAAGCCTGTTTGCCTTCTCCTTAGGAGTGTGTGCCTCTTGATGCAGGTCTCAATGCCCTGTGTTCTCTTTGCTGCTTCTCCGTCAGAACTTCGTTTAAAAGGTGGAACTAATGCTGAAATGGCACCACAGATTGATTACACAGCCATGGTAAGGCCTTTCGTTGTTGTCGGTGAACTGAAGATGATCTAATGTATTCTTCTGAATCTCCATTCTCTAAATATATCCTGAGTGGTGTGTGTGTATACCTGTTTATTTCTGGGTGGTGTCTAGTTCTGTTGTGGGAGAAGGTAAGGAAGGGATTGATTATGTTTATTTTAGATTTTATGTTATATCTTGGAACAGTGTTCCTAGTGAATTCTTTTAAAACCTCAAGTGTAATTGTTGCGTGAATTATATTCTTACTATATAAATCAATCATTTTATAAATATAAGGATTATGTTTCGGAAGAAAAACCTCAAAACAGAAACTAAACATGTGTTTGACAAGAATTGAGGAGGATATGGAGAAATTGGAACCCTTACACTATTAGTTGGAATGCAAAATGGTGCAGACATTATGGAAGACAGTGTGGAAGTTCTTCAAAAAAATTAAAAACAAAACTACCATATAATCCAGAAATCCCACTTTTGAGTATTTATCCAAAAGGACAAAAATGAGGAACTTGAAGAGATATTAGCATTCCCATGTTCATTGCAGCACTATTCATAATAGCTAAGATGAGAAAACAACCTAAATGTCTGTTGATGGACGATTAGATAAAGAAAATGTGGCTTATACATACAGTGGAATACTATTCAGCTTTGAAAAAGATATTCTAGAATATGTGACAGCATGAATGAACCTTGAGGACGTGATGATAAGTGAAATAACCAGTCACATGAAGACAAATAGTGGCATGATTCCACTAGTATAAGGTATCTAAAATAATCAAATTCATAGAATCAAATAGTGGAATGGGGTATAGGAGGAAGGCAATGAGGAGTTCCTAGTCAACAGGCATACAATTTCAGTTAAGCAAGATGAATAAGCTCTAGAGATCTGTACAACATTTACCTGTAGTCAGCAATAATATATGCTACACTTAAAAGTTTGTTAAGAGGTAGATCCCATGTTAAGTGTTCTTACCTCAATAAGATAAAATTTTTTAAAATTAAATATCATTTTGAGCAAATCAGGGAACTCTAGATGCTGGCGAGGATGTGGAGAAACGGGCACCCTCCTACACTGTTGGTGGGAATGTAAACTGGTACAGCCCCTCTGGAAAACAGTGTGGAGGTTCCTCAGGAAACTAACAATAGAACTCCCCTATGACCCAGCAATAGCACTGCTAGGAATTTACCCAAGGGATACAGAAATGCTGATGCATAGGAGCACATGTACCCCAATGTTCATAGCAGCACTCTCCACAATAGCTAAAACATGGAAAGAGCCTAAGTGTCCATCAACGGACGAATGGATCAAGAAGAGGTGGTTTATCTATACCATGGAATACTACATGGCAATGAGAAACAATGAAATCTGGCCATGTGTAGCAACATGGATGGACCTTGAGGGTGTTATGCTGAGCGAAATAAGTCAGGCAGAGAAGGACAAATATCATATGTTTGCACGTATAGGAGGATTAGGAGGAACTTGACGGAGGAACAAGGGGGAGAAGAAGGGCGGAAATGGTGGGGGAAAGGGAGAGAGGCAAACCATGAGAGACTCTTGAATGCTGACAAAAACTGAGGACTGATGGATGTGGGGGGGAGGGGGGAGGGGCATGGAGGAGGACACTTGTGGGGATGAGCACTGAGTGTTATGTGGAAACTAATTTGACAATAAACTATTTGTAAAAAATCATTTTGGCTATAAATTTTCAGAATGATGAAACTCAGTGTTGACTCTCTTAGTAGGAGAGAGAAGCGGTGTCCTCTTTTTTCCTCCAGGTTTATCGAGGTATAATTATAGTAAAATATACCTTTTTAGCGTACAGTTCTGTGATTTTTGACCCATGGTTGTGAACCAGCCACCATAGTCAAGATACAGAATTACTGTAAGAAATTACCTCATACCCCTGTGTAATCAGTCCTGTGCCCCAGCCCTTGGCACCTGCTCATCTATTCTGTCATAGTTTTGCCTTTTTTTCAGAATGCCATGTATAGGAATAGTACCGTATGTAGCCTTTTGAGCCTGTCTTTCTCCCCATTTACCATAATATGTTTGAGATTTGTCCATGTCCCTTGTTTTGGCAATAAGAGAGAAGTAGTATTCTGTTATATGGATGTCCCAGTTTCTTCATCCAGTCATCTGTTGAAGGACATTTGGGATGTTTCTAGTTTCTGGCAATATGAATACAGTCTGTGTAAGCATTTACATACAGGTTTTTTTACGTGAATGTAAGTTTTCATTTCTTTTGGGTGATTACCAAGGAGAGGCATTGCTGGTAATAGTAAGTATAGATATGATTTTATGACAGATTGCCAGATTGTGTTGGCGTCTTCACAGGCTGCGTGGTTTTGCATTTTCACCAGCCCTGTATCAGAGTTTCAGCTCTGCTGCATCTCCCCAGCACTTGATATGGAATTTAATTTTTTTTGCCATTTTACTAGATGGTATAATCTTTTAAAATTCAGTTTGATAAGGGTGTATAATGAAAGTTACTATCTCTTCACCTAATAATTCCACTTCAAGGAAATGACCCTAATTAAATGTTACAGAATGAGGCCAAAGATAAATGTTAAAGATATTTGAACAGAGCATTATATACTGTAGTAATCGTTATATAATGTACACATAATTATGTAATAATGAGCACTTAGGGAATGGTTCAGTAAATTATGCTAGAATGCCATACAATTATTCAAATACTGTTTGGGCAGAATTTTATGATGTCAGGAAAATACTTTTGTTTGTAATGTTAAAAGAAAAAAATGAAGATAAAACATTAATATGCAGTGAGATTTCAATGTATAATGAGAAGGCAGAATGGAATGCTGTTCACCACTATCCCCTAATTTCTTATGTATTATATCGAGAAGGGTTAGGAAATACTGTCCTGTCGAGTAAAATAATCACTGGGATCGAGGATTGTGAGTTCTGATATTTTTTTCATTTGATAGACTTGCACAACGCTGATTAACTAAAAGTAAAACTTTTAAGGTTAGTTTACATGTCAGTATTTTATTTGAGAAACAGAACTAGTATGCACATTTTTATATCAGTGTTTATCTGTAGTACCTTCTTGTCAGCTCAGTGCAGAGCACTTTTGTTTAGTGAATATACTTGTTGAATCAGTGAACATTTGTGGTTAATGTCACAATAAACTTATTTTTCAGGTTTTTAAGCCAATTGTGGAAAAATTTGGTTTCCAATTTAATTGTGATATTAAAATGAGGTAAGTTACTTGTTTGTTAGCCCCTTGACCCACCATTTGTGCAAAAAAAATAGTGGGAAAGTTAAACTATAGAGAATTATTCTGGAGCCCACTACTTCTTGTAGGAAATAATTATGTTTTGTGGCTTAAAAACAGTAAGCAGCATAGGCATGGGAACTTGAAAGCAGCTGTATATAGTGTTTGCTTGTTTCTTGGGAGACATATTTTCAAGGGAAATGCTACACTGAGGGACCTTTATATCTAGTGTCCATGCTCAGCACAGATTGAATACTTTCTGTGTGCAGACAACTGGACTAGACACTGCACAGTCATAAAAGGGATTCTTTTCCACAGTGCAGTCAGAATTATTTTCCTAGGAAGCACATTGGGCATTCAGGTTATTTCCCTTCAAGGCTTCCCTTCTGCCACATAATAACAAGGTCAGATTTCCTGGTGTGGCATTTAAGTGTGTTGCAATCCTGTTGCAGTTTACCTTTCTAACTTCATTCCCCCTTCTTCATGTGTTCTTTCTTTTTTTGAGAGAGAGTGAGCATGAGTGGGAGTTGGGGGGCAGGGGCAGAAGGAAAGAGAGAGAAAATCTTTTTTTTTTTCTCTTTTAAATGTTTTATTTATTTCTAGGAGAGAGAGAGAGAGAGAGACAGCGTGAGCAGGGGAGGGTCAGAGAGGGAGGGAGTCACAGACTGAAACAGGCTCCAGGCTCTGAGCTGGCAGTCAGCACAGAGCCCGACACGGGGCGCGAACCCACGATCCGTGAGATCATGACCTAAGCGAAAGTCGGATGCTCAACCGACTAAGCCACCCAGGCGCCCCGGAAAGAGAGAGAAAATCTTAAGCAGGCTCCATGCTCAGCACAGAGCCTGACTCAGGGCTTGATCCCATGACCCTGGGAATATGACCTGAACTGAAATCAAGAGTTGGACACTCAATCAACTAAGCCACCCAGGTGCCCCTGTCCTCCATGTATTCTAACATATGATTGCTTACTGTTCTTTAAACTTACTTTGTGCCTTGGGGCTTTCATGTCTTTGTTCATATTTTTCCTTCTCTGCTCTCCTAAAAACTGGAAATCCTATATTTTTTCAAAATGTAACTTGTAATTTCTTGTGGGAATTGTCCATGAGTGTGTCTCAGTTGGAATTCATATTTGCACCTCCCTTGTAGTCTTTTTTACAGCCTGACTTGTGTTCCAGTAAGTTGTTTGTAGAGCCATCTCTCAACCAGATGGGATTCAGGTAGATAGGGGCAGTTACTTTCATCTGTATGTTCCCATCATCTTCTATAAAATAAGTGACACTAAATATTTGAGTTAAAATTTTGTTTGTGTTTAACTACTTAATATTCATCGTATTTTACTGAGTACCTCCTACTTACCAGACATTGTTTTAGGCAGGAGTATAGCAGGAACAAAATAGACAAAGTCCTGCCATCAAGGAATTTATATTTTAAAACAGCACTGTCAGAAAGAACTTTCTCTTCATTGACAGGCATGTTCCCTGTCTGTCCAGTATGGTAGCCACAAGCCACGTAAGACTGCTGAGCACTTGAAATGTGGCTAGTGCGACTGGGGAGCTGAGTTTTAGATTTAATTTAAATTTAAGTAGTCACATATAGTTTGTGGCTACCATATTGGATAGCACAGATCTAAAATGCTGTTTGGAAATTTCAAAGATGAATTACATATTTGGATCTAATTCATGTGTTATTTTACTGTAAATGTTGAGCTGTATTTTTGTCCTACAATCACTTTATGTGAGTATTTGTCATACTTTTTTGTAGGGGCTACTACCCAAAAGGGGGTGGTGAAGTGATTGTCCGAATGTCACCTGTTAAACAGTTGAACCCAATAAATTTAACTGACCGTGGCTCTGTGACTAAGATATATGGAAGAGCTTTTGTTGCTGGTGTTTTGCCATTTAAAGTAAGTTGTCTAGAAGTGTACGTGGGTCTTGGTAAGTATTATGTCATCTAAATTTTGAAATTTTTGAAAGTACTTAATGTTTTTCTTTTTAAGTATCTCTACACTCAGTGTGGGAGTAAAATTTAAAACCCTGAGATCAAGAGTTGCGTGCTCTACCAGCTGAACCAGCCAGGCACCCCAAAAGCACTTAATTTTTTGAAAATGTTTTATTTATTTTTGAGAGAGAGAGCATGTGAGCAAGGGCGGGGCAGAGAGAGAGACAGAGGGTCTGAAGTGGGCTCTTTGCTGACAGCAGCAAGCTTGATGTGGGGCTTGAACTCACAAACCACAAGATCATGACCTGAGTTGAAGTCAGATGGCGAACCGACTAAGCCACCCAGGTGCCCCAAAGCACTTAATTTTTTAGTAAATTTAATTAAAACTTTCCTGGGGCACCTGGGTGGCTCAGTCGGTTGAGCGTCCAACTTCAGCTCGGGTCACGATCTCATGGTTTGTGGGTTTGAGCCCCACGTCGGGCTTTGTGCTGGCAGCTAGCTCAGAGCCTGGAGCCTGTTTCAGATTCTGTGTCTCCCTCTCTCTGACCCTCCCCTGCTCACGTTGTCTCTCTCTCTCTCAGAAATAAATAAAACATTAAAAAATTAAAAAAAAACTTTTCCCCAAACTTCTGTGCTACACTTGAAAATCAAGTTTTTTTAATGCATGTAAGAGATATTAATTATTGTACGTGTCTTTGAAAGCTTGAAAACAATTGTCAAAATAATCATTATTTTATTCTCTTTTTCTGTCCTGCCAAGCTAGGTGGCAAAAGACATGGCGGCGGCAGCTGTAAGATGCATCAGAAAGGAGATTAGGGATCTGTATGTTAACATCCAGCCTGTTCAGGAACCTAAAGACCAAGCCTTTGGCAATGGAAACGGAATAATGTAAGACAATATACTTTTTCCTGGATACTGATTGAAAGCTCTGAAATAATTATCCTGTTTAAATTAAAGATTTGTAGTTTTTTGGTTTAAGTTTTACAGTTTTAAAAAGGCACATTTTTAAGGACATTCCAACCCAAACCAGTAGGAATGAATTAAGTTGACTATTTTATTCTGAATTTTTTTTTCTGAGGATAGTTTGCCTTTTATTACATTGTAAGAGCCCTTTTGCTCTTAACATTTAAGAGAACTTGAATGTTTAAGCTAATCAGAAGTTAGCCTTTGAAGCTGATCCTGAGAGAAATATTTCCAGTTGTTTTTCTGTGCCTCAAATATAAGTCCATACATACGTATATAGTAGATATGGCAAAGGTCCATTTAGAAAAGAATTATGTTATTTAATTATGAGTTGTTGATTTAAATATAAAAATGCTTTTTTTTAAAGTTATTTTTTTCATTAATTTATTTTGAGAGGGAGAGTGTTCACACATGTGCCAGTGCAAGTGCGGAAGGGACAGAGAAAGGGAGAGAGAATCCCAAGCAAGCTCTGTGCCATTAGTGCAGAGCCCACCACAGGGCTCCGTCTCACAAACTGTGAGATCATGGCCTAAGTTGAAATCAAGAGTTGGACGTTTAACTAACTGAGCCATGAAGATTTCATTGTTGAGTAATCTCTACACTGAATTGAAGGTTTGAACTCACAACTCTTGAGATCAAAGTCGCATGCTCCACTGACTGAGCCATCCAGGTACCCCCAATTTAAGCTTTAATTGAGTTTTTGAGGTATAAGAGTATCTCTTGTGAATAGAAAGTCTCTTTTTCAGAATTTCTACTAAAGGGTTTGAATGCATAAACATTCCACATTTGATAATACTATCTAAAAACTAAAACAGAACCAAAAATTTCTGTAAAAAGGTTTTTTTTTAATGAAGTATAGTTGACCCAATGTTACATTAGCTTCAGGTGTACAACATAGTGATTTGACAATATGTTCTGTTTTGCTCACCTCAAGTGTAGCTTCTGTCTGTCTCCTTATAATGCCATTACGGTACCACTGACCGTATTCCCTTTGCTGTGGCTTTCATCCATTCTGTAATAGGAAGCCTGTATCTCCCACTCCTCTTCACCCATTTTGCCCATCCCCCTAGCAACTGTCCATTTGTCCTCTGTATTTATGGGTCTTTTGTGCTTTTTGTTGGCTTTGTTTTTTAGATTCCACATGTAAGTGAAATCATGTGGTACTCGTCTTTCTCTGTCTGACTTATTTCAGTTAGTGTAATACCCTCTACGTCTGTCCATGTTGTTGCAAATGGCAAGATCTCATTCCTTTTTAAGGTTGAGTAATATTCCATTGTATATACCATATCTTTTTCCATTCATCTATTGATGGACACTTGAGTTGCTATTGGCTACTGTAATTATTGATAGATATGTAATTATTGCCATTTTGTTATTTGTTTTCTGGTTGTTTTTGTAGTTGTTCTCTATTCCTTCTCCTCTTGCTTCCTTTGTAATTGATCAATTTTGGTAGTGGTTTTTTCTCCTTATTTTCTGTGTATCGAAGTTCTAGGTGGTTACTATGAGGTTGATATATAACATCCTAAGCATATAGCAGTCTGTATTAAGTTGGTCACTTATATTCAAATACATAGGAAGAACTTTTCACTTTATGATAATAATAAAACACTTTATAGTGCATAGATAATGGTATCATTTAATGTGAATGACAACCTCCAGGAGAGCCACTCCTTACCTGTGAATGGATTAGAATCTAGTGTGACTTTGTGTCAGAAGAGCTGACAGGTACTGATGCCCTGATGAAGATGGAGAGTGCTAATCATCCTCTTTGTATGAAGAATTTCACTTTTGCAGTTTGCTAAGTAGATCTAATGCTACATATTTAATAACCACTATTCCCCTGGTTGTATTTGCATGTGATTTTAGAATATTTATTACATAGATAGTAATCCTTTTTTTTCTCCCCCCTATTTAGCATTATTGCTGAGACATCTACTGGCTGTTTGTTTGCTGGATCATCGCTTGGTAAACGAGGTACAGATAAATGAAGTCCACAGAACCCAGTGCTAGTGTAAAATTTTTTAATTACCTGTCAGGATTAGACCATTATAGCATATAAGATGACAAGTTTGAAAGAACATGATTAACTAGTTCTGTTTTGGAGTCAAACTTTCAGTATTTCTCCTAACTTTATACTTCGAAAATTTTCAAACTTACAAGAAAGTTGAATGATTAATGAGCATCTATAACACTGTTCTAGATATACCTGCAGTGAACTATTAGCTCCAAGTTGTGTGTGTTTCTGAACTATTCAAATATAAGTTGGAGATAGCATATCTCGCCCCTGAATACTGCAGCATGGATATCCAGAGAACAATACCTATATAGTCACAATACCATTTTTACACCCAAAGAATTTCTCTGTTATATTTAACATAACCACTTACCTCCAAAATATTTTTTAGAGCAATGGGGGATTTTCTTTTTTGAGCACTCCCAGAAATTGGTCATCATTTCTGTTTAGTTTCTTTGCTGCTGCAGAAAGTTTCACTGTTTTTTTTTCCCCCCCTTTCATGATACTGACATTTTGAAAAGTCCAGGCCATTTTCTCATAGGATTTCCCACAATCTGGATTTGTCTGATTGTCTCATGATTAGATTTTTTTAGGTGAAACATTTTTAGCAGGAATATTGCATAGGTGGCTGTGTACATTTCATTGTATCACAACAGAGTTAGTGAGAATGTCAGTTTGTCCTTTCTTGGTAAAGGTGACTGTGATCATTTAGTTATGTAGTGTCCTCCAGGTATGTCTGCTATAAATTCTTTCCCTTTTTTTTAGGTAGTAAGTCATCTGGAAGAATACTTTGATACCATCTGATTATCCTATTCCTATACAGCTTTCATCCAGTGGTTTTAGTGTCCATTGATGATTCTTCCCTGCATCAGTTATTATATTAGTGATTTCAAAAAACAATATTTTTGTGAAAGGGAAATGTAGTTAAGATTTAGCATATTTGGAAGAAGAGAGACATGTATACATCTGATAGTTAATATTTGAAGTTACTTTTGCCATCAAGGCGATTCCTAGTTGAACTTCTTGATGTTTGTGTGGTAGTTGATAGCTTTATTCCTACTTTGTAGATCTTTCAAAGATGCTTACCCTTGCTGTGCTGTTTTGCCGCATTATTATTGCTGAGTACAAGAAATTTCAGATAATCTTAGTCTCCTCATTTCTCATTTGGTAGATGTAGATACTCGTTGGGTGTCAAATCTTAACAACATTATAGAGTAAATAAAATTAACATCTCCAGTTGGCCTGACTTAAGTGAATTCTATTTAAAACTGTGCTGTTTAAACTGTGGTTGGTGGACAGGTAACATATCCGCATGATCTGACATTTTGTTAGAAAAACACATTTTGAGACTTATTCCATACCTATCAAATTAGAATCTCTGGAAGTTGGGCCCAAGGATCTGTCTTAAGAAGCTCACAGCATATTTCTGAGGTATAATGAAGTTTGAGAAGTAGTGATAAAAAATATGTATTTAGAGTACACTAATTACTTGTTAGGGACTGTAAAGAATCAATGTGGATAGTGAGCTATTGCATACTGTATCTACAGCAGACTTGAAGAAACAAAGATAATACAAAATATAAAGCAGAGACTGGGAGTCCATGTAAGTAATAAGTGCTTGGCAGACATTGGGTGGAATATGAGTTCATTGGGTACTAAGATGTTCCGTGTACTGTTTACTAGGGTCACAGACATGTGAGCCACTGTCCTGTTTCCTGGCTTAGTTGGTTAGAGGAGACAGACCATAGTATTCCCAGGGTATCATAGGAACACAGGAGAAGAACAGCTAATATTCCTTTGGGGGCTGATTGACCCCAAATCTGGCCTCTGCCATTCA
Organism: Crocuta crocuta; assembly: GCF_008692635.1. Lineage (NCBI taxonomy): Eukaryota > Metazoa > Chordata > Mammalia > Carnivora > Hyaenidae > Crocuta > Crocuta crocuta. The sequence goes on along the minus strand of NW_027533089.1, from coordinate 3,129,582 downwards.
GTAATCTTCCACTAGGTTCTGTAGATAAGTAGAAATTAACCAGATGAAAGTGAGCCAAGGAGGAAGGACAAAGGACAGTGCTGACACAAAAGAGTGTTGTTCTGTGTCTGGGCAACTACAACTATGTATGATGAGTGTAGGGTCTGGAGTGGGGAGTGGAGATGAAGTTAGAGAGGTTGACAGAGGCCAGATTTTGAAGGACTTTGTTGACAGGTCATATAAAGGAATTTGGGTTTCATCATAAAAACATAAAGATTTAAAAACATTTTTTAAAGTTTATTTATTTATTTAGAGAGAGGGAAGAGAGAGAGAGGTGAGAGCAAGCAGGGGACGGGAAGAGAGAGAGGGTAAGAGAGAATCTCAAGTAGTCTTTGCACTGTCAGTATGGAGCCTGACATGGGGCTTGAACTCACAAACCATGAGATCATGAACTGAGCCAAAACCAAACCAAGAGTCAGTCACTTAACTGACTTAGCTACCTACGTGCCCTGAATGCGTAAAGATTTTAAGGAAGAATGTAATATCAGCTCTTTGGAAAGGTAATTCTGATAGCTGTGTAGATGATTACAGGAAAACCATATTGGAGGCAGGAAGACAAGACTATTATAGCTGTTTAGGTCAGAAATGATGAAGACTTTTACAAAGGGATGCAGTCATTGGGGTTAGAGAGGTGAGTACTGATACAAGGATATTAGGAGAGGAAGTAGATATTTGGTGACCAGTTGGATATGGGAAGTTCGGAAGGCAATGTGAAGAATGACCTTCTAAATTTCTAGCTTAGACACCTAGAAACATTTCAACTTGTGACATAGGAGGTAGAGTTAGTTTGCCAGGGTAGGTGATAGTTTTAGATATATTGCACTGAGGTTGTAAAGCAATCATACTTTGTTATTAGCAATACTTAAAATTAACTTTGCTGACCAGCCCTGAAAAAATTGCTAATATTCCATCAACACTTTTTTCTTACTTTGTCATATTAGATTACTTTTATTTTTAACTTGTCTTTGGACAACACAGTTTCAGAATGCAAGTACTTATTTTTAGAGTTATAATGGTAGGAGGGAATAGATGATAGATACGGAATCAAATCAGGCTCCAGGCTCTGAGCTGTCAGCACAGAGCCTGATGCAGGGCTCGAACTCATGAGCTGCAAGATCATAACCTGAGCTAAAGTCATATTCACTTGACTGAGCTTAACCAACTCAACCAACTGAGCCACCCAGGTGCCCCCATAATTAATACTTTTAAAACAGGGCCAAATACAGCCTGGTTTTTGCTCCACTAAGTTCATGTAAAGATAAAAATTGTTTGCATGTGCTAAGCTCTCAGAAGATTAAATATACTTAAAAATCTTAAGTGAGTTGGTTGGGTGAGTTCAGAGTCCTTTTTAAAAAAGCTGTCCCAGTGCTAACTGGGATATACTAATTCAACTCTTTGCCTCTTAGTAATTAATTTGTTTTTCTTTTACATTGTGTCTGTTGTAGGTGTGAATGCAGACAAGGTTGGAATTGAAGCTGCCGAAATGCTGTTAGCAAATCTTAGACATGGTGGTGCTGTGGATGAGTATCTGCAAGATCAGGTAATAATGATTTTAGGATAAAAACCTTTGAATCTATTAGATTTGAGTATTTGATAATTAGATTGAATATACATTTTATTTTATTTCTTTTTTGAGGGTTTTTTCTTTTTCTTTTTTTTTTTAATTTACGTAATTACTACTGCACCCCATGTGGGGCTTGAACTCGATCCTGAGATCAGGTGTCTCATGCTCCTCAAACTGAGCCAGCCAGTTGCCCCTGATGAATATAAGTTTTATCACTGACTTTGAGAGGCTGATTGGTTGTGTCCCAAGTTCAACCAGTTTTTAAATATTTTTCTGGAATTTATATTCCTCAAATTTCAGTTTTCATCTTCACTTGGCCACAGCATTTGCTACAATTGGTCATTCTTTTCCTTCTCTAAATACTTTGCTCCCTTGGTTTCTGAAGCACTATTTTCTTTCCATCTCCCTGGCCGTGTATTCTAGTCTCTTTGGTAGTTCGTTATTGTGGTTTTCATCTTCTCAACCTCTAAGTTTTGGAGAGTCCCTAGGCTTCGGCCCAGGCCTCTTCTTCGTCTGTGTTCACTCCCTCAGTTGTTTTGTCCATTCTCATAGCTTATGTCTCACCTGTGCACAGACAACTCCCAAATTTATAGCAACTAGTTCAGGCCTTTTCCTTTACTCTGTCCCTTGTGCCTGTCAGCATCTCCCCTTGGATGTGTGATAGACCTCTTACACCAGACACGTCTGTTCATATGGAGAAATGCTGGTGAATATTCGCAAGTCAGATCTTTTTATGGTCACCTGTCTTGATGGATTTTCTTTTTCTTTACCTCACTTTTTTCTCCTTAATCTCAAACCATCAATCTGCATTTAGAAATGTATTCTTTAGGGTTTCTTAACTGGTTTCTTTCCTTTTTTTATTTTTTAAGTAACTCTACACTCAGTGTGCGGCTCAAACTTAAAACCCAAGATCAAGAGTCTCTTGCTCCACCAACTGAGCCAACTAGGGGCCCCTTAACTAGTTTCTTTTTGTTTTTTAAATGTTTGTTTGTTTGTTTGTTTGTTTATTTATTTGTTTTTGAGAAAGAGAGAGACAGAGACAGAGAGCAGGGGCAGAGAGAAGGGGAGAGGATCTGAGGCGGCCTCTGCACTGACAGCAGAGAGCCCAATGCAGGGCTCAAACTCACGAACCATGAAATCATGACCCGAGCCAAGGTCAGATGCTTAACCAACTGAGCCACCCAGGAACCACTCTTTAACGAGTTTCTTGTTTCCCTTATTTCTAGTCTCTTCCTTCTTGCCATGGTGCACTCTGTACTCTCAGGAATTCTGTACTAGTGTATTTATTTACCCACTAAAATGTAGTTTTAGGGGCCCTTGGGTGGCTCAGTTGGTTAAGTGTCTGACTCTTGATTTCAGCAGCAGGGCCTGCTTGGGATTCTATCTCTCCCTCTCTTCCTCCCCTTCCCCTCATGTACATGCGCTCACTCGCGCTCTCTCTCTCTCTCTCTCTCATACATAAACTTAAAAAAAAATGTGATTTTAGACAATGGAAGAAGTTTGTCATATTATATATTCCATCTTGTAGAAACAGTTGGTCTGATATATTAAGTTTTAACTCTATGTTTTATTCTTAAGCACTAATTTTAGAAAATCTATATTGACAACTACTGCTAAGCATTTCTCTACCACAGCACAGACTGTGGGTGACACAGGTTTTCTATCATTTCTTAAGACTTCTAGAAACCTAAAGAAGTAGAAATTCTTTGAGCTATTTTGATTTCTAGTAGTACTTTCATATGATAAGCAGTAGAGTTTTAACTCCAAATATTAGTAAATGTGTGAAATTTTCCTTCTTTGTTCTTTTTTTAATAGCTGATCATTTTCATGGCACTAGCTTGTGGAGTTTCCAGAGTAAAAACAGGACCAGTTACACTCCATACACAAACAGCTATACATTTTGCTGAACAACTAGCAAAGGTGAGTGTTCCATTAGAAAGTAATTGATTTTTATCGTAGCCAGTTTTGGGTCAGGTTGTAATAAACAGAATACTTAATGACAGTCATAATTGTTCTCCCTCACCTAGTACTTCTTGTGTGGCAGACATTGGGCTAACTCAGCAGTTTCCCTGAATCATCTTACTCTGCATAACCATTTTATTTTTTTATTTTTTCAAGTTCGTTTATTTTGAGAGAGAGAGAGTGCAAACGGGAGAGGCAGAGAGAGAGGGAGACAGAATCCCAGTCAGCCTCTGCACCACCAGCACAGAGCCTGATGTAGGGCTTGAACACACAAACCATGAGATCATAACCCTAGCCTAAATTAAGAGTTGAATGCTCAACCAACTGAGCCACCTAGGCACCTCAACTCTACATAACCATGTTAGCTTGCTGTTTATTATTATTCCCATTTTGCCTGTGAGTAAAGTGAGGTAAAGGGATTAAATTAACTGCTCAGGACCACATGGTTTGTTGGTGGCAGAGCTGGGCTTTGACCAGATCCAGGAAAGCACACAGCAAAGCCCATGTGTGCTGCCACCTTATGGTATAAAGATACTTCTGTGAGAAGTATGAAATCAAATCATAAGGAATTCCTAGTTGGCCGTAAACTTAAATATTTATATGAAATTTTAAGTTTCATTTTCTTTTGATTCTGCAGTAGAATAGAATATTTGCTGAAATTTTAAAACCAGTTCTCTGAATTTTTAAGAGTAGATTTACAATTTTTTAGTGAAACGGGTTAGTAGTGAATAAACTCATATTTATACCTTTTCTGCAGGATTCTTAATTTTTAAAAAAATGATTAATTTGTATTTTTTCTCTGAAACGAATATAATTTCCTTATAAAAAATTTGGAAAATAAGGGGGAAAAACTGCCTATAATTCCCTTTTGCCAGTACAACCACTGTTGACATTTAGTTATTTTCCTGTTAAAAGTGTTTCTCTTTGCATTTTTGTTTTACACTTACTGCATATAGCTTCATTTCTTGCCTTTTTCAGTAATGCATGTTTCTATTTTGCTATAGTCTTTATAATGTAACTTCATAAAGTGATCTATAATTTATAACTCAGAATTTTATAAACGAAGGTGCTGATCTTAAGTATTTTTAAAAATTATAAAAGTAATGCACACTATTAAAAAAAACTGTAATAGAAGGGTAGCAAGCACAAAGTTGGGAGTTGCTCTACTCCCGACAGTTTATTTGTATGATTTTTAATAACATATACCTTTTTTTCTTGTTATTAGACTGCGTAGATAGATTTTGATTCAATTGTAGGAAAAGGCTAATAGGAATTGAAGGCAAATTATATTTGATGTCAAGAGATAGTTAACAGTACTTTTTATTATTCCATGTATACTGTATTTGTAGCTATTACTTGTCATTTTTTTCTTTGTAAACTATGATCTCTTTGGTGGCAGGGAGTAATAAGTTACATTCATATAGTCCTCACTTTTTATAGTCCTTTTCACAGAGTAGACACTGACATGTTATTTGAAGGGAATACGTAGTAGAGAGTGCTGTGAACTGGAATTCAAACTGTGCTCTGGTTTCTTGTTCTGCTCTGTGCTGTCTCCGTGACTTGGGGCATGGTGCTTTATCTTTCTGTGCCTCAGTGCAGGTAATTCATCTGTAATATCAGGGACTGGTGCATAGTTCATTAAGACTCCTAGCTTTACATTTTTGTAGTTTCAGTATGTTTATATATAGGCTAGAAATGATTTCCTTGAGTGTTCCAGTGTTTCATATTTACATAATGCTTACAATTTGAAATATAATGTGTACATATATATAATCACACAGGTAGTTGGCTATATAGGTCAGAATTCAGTGATTATTCATTCAACAGTAATTTTCAGTGTCTGCTGTATATCAGTATACTGTCACATAATCCTGAAACTGGAAGCAGGGCCCCAGAATGATGGTTTTCAAATTGTGTTTCATACAATCCTAAGGTCTTAGGCATATTTGAAATCCATTTGCTACAAATTCAACCTACTCAGTTGTTTTGATTTTAATTGTTTTATTAGAATGATCACAGTAGCTTTAAAAGAAAATCATGTTTCCAGAATATAGTGATAGAGACCAAATATTTCAAAGCCCAACTTCAATTCGTTAACAAGTGAAAAATACCATGTTAAGACCAATAAAGATGAAGGGCCTCCCCCCACTTTCCTTCTCTGAGCTAGATTTTTTTGAATAGCATAGTTAGGGAATTAAATTGGCAAGAAAAATTTGAGGGAATTTAAAAACTTGATCTTGACCAGATCAGAGAATTATTAAATGCTTCAGTGCCATGTTTTAGGAAAAATACAGGAAGTAGGTAGTAAAGGTACATTATAGTTAACAGTTGAGATTTTACTAATGATATTTGCCTAGCCTGCAGATATCGTGGGGGTTGTGATTCAGTGGGTGTGGAACAGGGCCCAGGCTGTACATTCTGACGGGACCCCACAGGTATATGTTACCTTTGAGCAAGAGTCATGCTTCTGGAGCAAAATATTTTATATTTAGGCTATTGAATTTCTCGAGTCATTTGATCTTTGTGCCTCTAGCATCTTCAATAAAATGAATTTGATATTAACTGCTTGCCTATTTAAGTTGGATTTAAGGGCTCTATGTCTCTCTTATATACTACAACGCTTATAAACTAAACGCTTCTCTGGTTTCAGGCTAAATTCTCTGTGAAGAAATCAGAAGATGAAGAAGATGCCTCTAAAGACACTTATATTATTGAATGCCAAGGAATTGGGATGACAAATCCATATCTATAGGGTATTTGCCTTTTAAATAATACCTCAATGATATATTGCACTAATTCATTTCATAAATACTACAAAACAGTGAATAAGAAGTAACTTATTAAAGGACCTGACTTAAATTTGTAGATGAAGTACAGAGTGTTATAGATTTGCTGAGAATGCCTCATCAAATTAATCTCACTTTGATGATCTCCTGAGGTAAAGACAATGAAATGCAAGAGTTGATGGATATGTATGATAGCTGATTTCAGTATTAAAGTATGGAACTAGAGTATTTTTTTCTACCTGAAGTGTGTTTTTCTTTCTTATTTAATGGAGTAAGTCAGGGATGTAGATTTGGTCTGTTAATTTGTGGCTGGTACTAATCAGGTTACTGAAACCTCACGTATAATGAGACAACTTTTTGCACAGGTATTTGCTGTGTCAACAATAACATTTAATAAGCATTTTCTTGTTCTAATTATATGTTTCTTCTTTCCAGTGGGCACTTGGTAAATACTGATTTTGAATCTGTTGAATGTTTTGAAAGCCGAACAATGAGGATTGCAAAATTGAACCCTAGTAAATTTGTCCAAATTCAGCCCAGATATGTTTTTGTTTAGTTTTCAAAACATTCAACAGATTCAAAATCTGATTAAAATATAATGGAGCGCCTTTAGAACAGAATGTGCTTTTCATCACTGTCTAGTATTTTACACCTAGTCTGCTTCCACATTTAGAGGACTTCCTGGTCCCTGTAGGCAGTTGAGGCTGTGACTCAAATGAAACCGGTTTGGTGAACGAGCAGCACATGCTGTCCTGTAATGTAATGAGGAAGGTTTTTTTTGTTTTGTTTTGTTTTTTTAAATTTTTAAATATTTTTTAGAGGGTTATTTTTTATTTTTTAAGTTTTATTTATTTTGAGAGAGAAGGAGGGAATGTGGGAGGAGCAGAAAGAAAGGGAGAGAGAGAATCCCAGGCAGGTTCTGCTGTGTCAGCACTGAGCCTGATGGAAGCTCAGTCCCAGAAACCATGAGATTGTGACCTGAGCCGAAACCATGCCCCGGATGCTTAACCAGCCGAGCCACACATGTGATGTGAGGAAGTCTCTTAAACTTGTTTCTGTCTTGGACTGTATATGATGATGATTAAAACATAGTTTAAGGTATGGATCCAGGGGATAGTAGTATAATACATTCAGAAAGTGCTGAATTAGTCCACATCGAACAACATAATGAACAAAAAATTACTCCCATGTACATAATCATAGATGATAGTCAGTGATTTTTGTGGCCTTGGACCACTGGCTTCATTTTGCTTGAAAGATATGATAATAGTATTGCTTACTATTTTATGTTTTCATGAAGTAGACGAAATTTTATAAGCTCATTTGTAGAACATGAGATGTGGGGTAGCTCTATTTTAGAGTAAAACTATACTTTCAGTATAGGTTTTGGAGGGGTTGTGATAAATTTGGGGGTCTGTAGGGTGATCAGATCCTTGCTGCTTCTGGCAGAGTATGCAGCAGTGTGGAAGGGGTAGGCTGGAATACAGAAACTGGGAATTGTGTAGTCCGAGATTTAAGGTCAACCAAGGATACACGATGAGTTTATGATTAATCTTGGCTTCAGTGTGTCACTGTTGTTGAGTCTCAGCTCAGGTAAAATGAAGGTGGGACAACTGCAAAGAAACTTCTGCTAAGTCACAGAAGTGATTTGAATTTATATTTATTTTTCCCAAATAAAATTGTATTTCTCTGTATTTTCCCTCTTGTTGGTTTTGTTTCTTTTATAATCTAAATATTGCTATGACTGTGCATTCTCTTTACTTAAGCCCTTTAGAGTTTTTTTTGGTTGCTATTTACACTGCCTTTCCGGTTTGATTTCTGCTCTTGTCTTTTTTTTTTTTTAATGTTCATGTATTTATTTTGAGGGGGGGAGGAGAGCGGGGGAGGAGCAGGGAGAGAGGAAGAGAGTATCCCAAGCTTCATTGGCAGTGCAGAGCCTGATGCGGAGTTTGATCCCACAAACTGCGAGAACAACCTGAGCCAAAATCAAGAGTCAGATACCCAACCGACTGAGCCATCCCAGTGCCCCTCTGCTCTTGTCTTAATGCCTTTCTGCTCTTTTTATTTTATTTAAAGTTCATATTATTAGTCCTCTCTACACCCAAATTAGGGTTTGAACTCACGACCCTGAGATCAACTGTTGTATGCTCTTCCCACGGAGCCAGTCAGCGCCCCCCCCTCCCCGCCTTCTGCTTTTTTTAGATTTACTTGCTTATATGCTGTCATTCATTATCCACAGAGCTCTTTTTTTTTTTAATGTTTTATTTTTCCGAGAGAGAGAGACAGCATGAGCAGGGGAGGGTCAGAGAGAGAGGGAGACACAGAATCTGAAACAGGCTAGCTGTCAGCACAGAGCCTGACATGGGGCTCGAACCCACAAACTGTGAGATCATGACCTGAGCTGAAGTCGGACGCTTAACTGACTGAGCCACCCAGGCGCTCCTCCACAGAGCTCTTACAACATGCTAGTCATTGTACAAGGTAGGACACTAACGTTAAGGAAGACAGACTGTTGTCCTTGAGTTGGAAATTGTATTTCTATTTCTACTTCTATATCTAAAAGTCTCTTTTAGATGTTTCTTTGCTCTGTTTTTTAAGGCCTCTTAATACAAGTAATTCTGTTGGTTTGATACTATATGTACAGTGGTTGTTAAGAATATTTTTTTAACCAGTGACCTTCAAATAGATATTCATACCACTTGGGTTTCACAAAGCCTTCCCATGAATTTCAAGTTTGCAGATGACAGTAGTTTTTAGAGAATTTGTTCCTAAATTTCTTTGCTCAAATATGTACTTCCTCCTAAAATTGAGTTGCTTGCTGTCAAGGTAGGACTTTGCAGTTTCTCCTTTTTTGCTTCTCTTTCATAATTGCCATTCTTCCTTTTCACAAAAGAAAAGTTTATTATTTATTTAGTTTTAATTTTTTTAATGTTTTATTTATTTATTTATTTAATTTTTTAAAATTTTTCTTTATTTCTAGGAGAGAGAGAGAGACAGCGTGAGCAGGGGAGGGTCAGAGAGAGAGGGAGACACAGACTCTGAAATAGGCTCTAGGCTCCGAGCTGGCAGTCAGCACAGAGCCCGACGCAGGGTTCGAACCCACGAACCGTGAGATCATGACCTAAGCGAAAGTCGGACGCTTAACCGACTAAGCCACCCAGGCGCCCCTAATGTTTTATTTATTTTTGAAAGAGAGAGCAGAGGAGGGTCAGAGCGAGAGGGAGACAGAAGATCGGAAGCGGCCTCTGTACTGACAGCAGAGAGCCCGATATGGGGCTTGAACCCACAAACCAAGAGATCCAGACTGGAGCTGAAGTTGGATGCTTCACTGACTGAGCCACCCAGGCGCCCCAGAAAAGTGTATTTTTTATCCATTCTATTTTTATGACAGCGCATTCCCTAGAGGATAGGAAGATCTTGAAGGCATCAAATAAAGGGACATTTTAAAATATTAATCTCTGAAAAGCCTATTCAAGATATGCAAGATATAAACTTGCATCTTATTTATATATTTGCATGATTTTAAGTAAGGAGATAAAAGCATCAGTGTTTACTTTCCACAGATCAACCTTAAATTTTAAGTAAAACATTTTTCTGGGGCTTCTCAGTGGCGTAGTTGGTTAAGTGGCTGAATCTTGATCTTGGCTCAAGTTGTGATCTGTAGGGTCATGATCTTACCATTTGTGATTATCAAGCCCTATGTCAGGCTCTGCACTGATTATGGGGAGCCTGCTTGGGACTCTCTCTTTCTCTGCCCCTCCCCTGCTTGTTTTTTTTTTCTCTCTCTCTCTCTTTCTCTCTCAAAAACAAACAAAACTCTTGGGGCACCTGGGTGACTCAGTCAGTTGAGCACTCAGCTCTTGATTTCAGCTTAGGTCATGATGTTGAACTTTGTGAGTTCAAGCCCCTCTTTTACAAAATAAATAATACCAAAAACTCTTAAATAAAGATTTTTGTAATTATTAGGAGATATATTTTCATTAGCTTTGCCAACACTACTATAAAGATTAAATCCATTTTTCTCTTTATTTTAGGGGGAGAGAGAGAAAGTATGTACACGCCAATGGAGGAGGGGTAGAGAGAGAGGGAGATAGAGGATCCGAAGTAGGCTCTGTACTGTCAGTGTAGAGTCTGATGTAAGGCTCGAACCCACAAGCTGAGAAATCACGACCTGAGCCAAAGTGTGACTCTTAATCTACTGAGCCACTCAGATGCCCCTGTAAAACCACTATTTTTTTTAACTTTGGGGGTTTATTGCTTAGTAGGAATGAAGAATTATTTCTTTGCTTTCTATTCATTCCTACCACACAGAGTTGTGTTTCAGCGTCTGCAGATTATTAATATTCTATAAATATGCATATAATTATTAATATATTTTTTAAGCCCCACACTTGCTTGATAGCCATTTTTGCTGTTGATTTCCAGTGAGCTCTGTCTCATCCCAGTACCGTAGATACATGATCTAATTTTTTAAAAAGAGAGTCTTTTTTTTTTTAATGTTTATTCAATTTTTGAGAGACCGAGCATGAGCAGGGGAGAGACAGAGAGAGGGAGACACAGAATCCGAAGCAGGCTCCAGGCTCTGAGCTGTCAGCACAGAGCCCAGTGCAGGGCTCAAACCCATGAACCGTGAGGTCATGACCTGAGCCGAAGTCAGACGCTTAACCGACTGAGCCACCCAGGCGCCCCAAAAAAGAGTCTTAATCTGGGGTACCTGGCTGGGTCATTCAGTAGAGCAAGGGACTCTTGATCTCCGGGTCATGAGTTCAAGTCTCATGTTGGGTGTAGAGCTTTAAAAACAAAACAAAAGAAAACAAAAAACAGCATCAATCTCATTAAGAGATATATATCCATAAAATTGTACTTTTATCAAAACATGTATTTGTTATGCTCAGTTCTTTGGTAATACTAATTGTAATTAATCAAGCCAGGAGAAATTTAAAGCATTTTTGAGTCTTGTGTTCACTGACAGTTTTAAAACATTGCAAATTAATATGCATTTTATTATTGCAGAGAAATAGGACAAGGTAAACTTTTTTTTTAAAGTTTTTGTTTATTTATTTTGAGAGAGAGAGTGTATGAGCAAGGAGAGGCAGAGAGAGAAAATTCCAAGCAGGCTCCATGCTGTTAGCATAGAGCTGGACGCCAGGCTGGAAGTCATGAAACTGTGAGAACAGGACCCGAGCTGAAATGAAGAGTCAAACACTTAATTGAGCTACCCATGTGCCCCAGAACAAGGTGAACTTTTAAGCATAAAAATAAGATGAAATTATGGGAGAAGTGGAATGTATTTCTTTTTATGGAGATGGTGGATATCAAATAGCTATGGCATTTAGACTCTAGTGGACAAGTTTAAGAGTAATGGAATAGTTTTATTTGAAAATGGCAATATTTATTTATTTAGTTTTAAATGTTTATTTACTTATTTTGAGAGAGAGAGAAAGGATTCAAGGAGGGGAGGGGAAGGGAGAGAGAGAATCCCAAGCTGGCTCTGCTCAGTGCAGAGCCCAATTTGGAGCTCAGTCCCATGAACTGTGCGATCATGACCCTAGCTGAAATTACGAATTGAAGGCTTGACTGATTGAGCCAACCAGTGCCCCTGAAAATGGCAATGTTTATAATATTGAAATGAGATTCTTTGCTGTAACTGTTGAAACTTATGAAAAATTTTGATGCCCAGGTAACCAGTTAAACAGTATTTCTCTGTGTATCTGTGAAGGTATTTCCAGAAGACATTAGCATTTGAATTGGTGACCTGAGTAAAGCAGAGGGTCCTTCCCTGTGGTTGTGCCTCATCCAGTCCTCTGAAGACTTTGAAGAACAAAAGGCAAAGGAAGGTTGAGGTCCCCTTCTGCCTAACTGTTGGACTGGGACATTAGTGTTCACCTGCCCTCAGTGTTCCTATTTCTTAGTTCTTATCCAGACTGGAATCTTCGCTCTTGGCCCTTTGAACTACACCACTGGCTTCCCTGGGTCCCCAGTTTGTAGATGGCAGATTGTGGGACTTCTCAGTATCTGTAAGTCAATGTCTTCTCTCTCTCTCTCCTTTTTATGTGTGTGTATAAAATCTATCAGTTCTCTTTCTCTGGAGGACCCGGACGAATAGAACTGGTGTCACCAGAACCTGAGGTTGAAGGAGGTAGGTGTTCTCTGGGATTGGAAGGCAGATCTGTCACGAAGGGGTACATTTTAGCTGGATTAGACTGCAGGGGCATTGTAGCTAGTGCTCAGACTCTCGGGGGAGGGACGCAGCCGGACAGGTGCCCGTGGCCTGGCCCCACAGGTCGGGGGGCGCAGTGGGGCTAACATTCCTCCTGCCAAGGAGGCATAGCACAGCACGTGGCAGGGCCAGCTGAGGGGAGCGTGGGCATGGGCACGGGCTGCTGCTGCTGCTGCTGGAGCTGCAGTCTTGACAGGAACTGGAGGGAAGAGTCCTTTCTCCCACCCTGTCTCCCAGCTTCTCCCAGGCTTCCCTTTTGCAGGACCTACCAGGAGACAGCGGGCTTGTAAATTATAATTTACACATGAAAACAGAGCTCTACAGAGTTTGGAAAGGTGTACCTGGAGCCCGGAGACAGTAAATAGCAGAATCGTTTTTGTCAGTCATTATCCATTTACATTTTCTTTCTTAAAACATTAACATCTTTTTACTTTTGCCTAGCAAGATATAACTATCCCTTTTACAAAGATATTTCTATAATCTTCCTCAAAAGAGAGGCCCACAGTCCCAACAGTCACCAAAGCCATCTCTGTGTGATGTTGTTTTCTCTTCTTTTTTTTTTTTTTGTTTCTTTTTTTTAAAAATTAGTTAATTTTAATTTACATCCGAGTTAGTTAGCTTATAGTGCAATAGTGATTTCAGGAGTAGAATCCATTGATTTCATCGCCTACATATCACAGCCAGTGCTCATCCCAGCAAGTACCCTTCATAAGGCCCCTCGCCCACCCAAAATCCCTCCAGCAACACTCAGTTTTTACTTTGTACTTAAGAGTCTCTTTTGTTTTGTCCCCCTCCCTGTTTTTGTATTATTTTTGTTTCCCTTCCTTTACCTTCCTTCATCTGTTAAATTGTGATGTTATTTTCTATTACTGAATCCCATCTGAATATTCTTTAACATAAAGACTAAATTAGAAAGTTAATAATAGTCCTTATGCAAAATAAAGAGGGGTAGTGGAAGTGCCTGAGTAGCTCAGTCGGGTAAGTGTCCAACTTCAGCTCAGGTCATGATCTCAGTTTGTGAGTTCAATCCCCGCGCTGGGCGTTGTGCCCACAGCACGGAGCTTGGAGCCCACTTCGAATTCTGTGCCTCTCCCTTCTTTTCTGCCACTCCCCTGCTCCTGCTCACACTCTCTCAAAAATAAATAAACATTAAAAAAAAAGAGGGATGATTAAGGGAGGGGGAAAGTCAGTAAATATATGTTAATATATATGTAACAACAAAGAAGAAAATTTTCATAACTGCTACATTCCTGTGTGTTCATATCTGTTATATACTCTATGTTCCCTTTACCTTCAGTGGCACCGCAGCCAGTCAGGGTTCATTTCCTGGTGGACGTAGTCCATAGCCTCATTCCCAAAGGGTCTTTCTAAACCTTTGTGGTCTCTCTAATGTGTTGCTGTAGTTCTTTTTATCTTAATTTTTACTACTGGATTTTAGAGTACTCAGAGGTACCTCAGAGAAGACCTCGGACTCCAGACATAGTCCTCTTTGTCTCAAATGTTAGAACAGCCACTCAGCCTACCCTTAGTAATTGGGAGCAATTGCTCCAATTGCCCCCAGCAAAAACAATGATGCTTCCTTTGTTATTTCAATAGCACGTGAACTCTACATGACAAATGAAAGTCTCATCTTCCAATTCACCGGGACCTTTGTTAAGACCTCTTTTGGAAGCCTTTCTCCTTTGGGAATTAAAACCTCTTATACCAACAACAGAGTTTCAGGGATTCGGAACAAATTTGGGGGGATTGTAATTAACTGTAATCACTTCTACCCTTTGGTCCATATATTCTTGCTATGGAGGAACGAATACCTTTTAGTCTCTGGTCCCAAGAAGAGCCCACATCTTATAGAATAGTGCTCTAACCTTTCAGAGTGCTGTTTCCCAGCTGGAACTGTACTTGAATCTTCAGTAAGCTGTTTTCAGCTCTGCTGCTTCTGAGGAATGTCACACCTGGCAAGACCAGCATACTCTATAGGAATGACCTTATTGGTATACTTGTTTAGCTGAGAAATGAGTTCCTTGATCAGATGCAATGTTGTGTAAAACATCCCTAAGTAAACAGAGAGTCATCATATTTATCTGTTGCTGCATAACAGATTGCTTCAAAACTTAACAGCTTAAAACAACAAACCTTCTTTCATAATTTTTGTTTGTCAGGAGTATCATTTTGCTGGGTGGTTCTGGCTGATTATCTTATGAGTTATAGTCAAGCCAAGCCACTGGGTGGAGCTACAGTCATTCCAAGACTTGAATAGAGTTGAAGTATCCACTTCCAACCTCATTCATGGTTGTTGGCAGGCTTCAGTTCCTTCTAGGCAGGTAAACTGAGGGCTTCAGTTCCTTGACATGCCACATGGGCTTTCCCACTGGGCTTCTCACAACAAGGCCACCTGTTTTCTCAGTGTGAGTAGAGAGAGAGAAAAAGCAAACGAAAGCCCCTAAAATGGAAGCCAGAGTCTTTATCACCTAATCTTAGAAGTGATATTCCATTATTTCTGCCAGTTCTATTAGAAGCAAGCCACTAGTCCAGCTTACACCAAAGGGGACAGGATTACTCAAGGGCATGGATAGCCAGAGATGGGGATCCTTGGAGGTCCTTTTAGAAGCTGCGACAAGAGCCATACAAACAGAAACATAGACCATTAGGGTTTTAGAATAGATAACTCTTAAGGTGCCTGGATGGGTTAGTCAGATAAGCATCTGACTATTGATTTCAACTCGGGTCTTGGTCTCATGGTTCATGGGTTTGAGCCCTCTGTTGGGCTCCATGCGAAGCCTGCTTGGGATTATCTCTCTCTCTCTGCCCTTCCCTGTTCACATGCACACACATGCATGTGCTGTCTCAACCTAAAAGAAAAAAAAAGCTATTTCTTTTTTCAGAAATAGCTTTTGGTTTGCTACTAAGCCCTGGTAGAGATTGGACTTCTGTTCTGGGACATCTGGAGACCATATGACCTGAGCTTCATGATGAACTATATGCTTTCTGACCCACCAAGATCTAAGGTTGGTTGAAGGCACAAGCAATCTAGTATCAAGTGGAGATGATATCTATGAGATTAGATGTAGAATGAGGTTAGCTCTTGAAGATACGCATGTTGCACAAGAGGTGGCTCAGTCTCCTGCACACCTACTCCTGCTACATTGCTGCTGCTTTACTAACCTATAGCCTGTGGGGGGTGACAGTTCACTGAGGAAGAAAAAGCTAAGGCCTAGTTTACAATGGTTTTGCACAATCTATTGGCATCAACTTGAAGTAGCATTACAGCGCCATTCAGGAGTGGTCCAGTAAGACAGTTGTGGTTGAAAATCCTCCCAGTGAGCAGAACTTTGAGCAGTACATTTGGTTGTCCACTTTGTCTGAATTGAGAGGGGGTCAGAAGTGTAAATAAAACTTGATTGGCAGTTTGGCTGAAATGTTCGGGACTGAGAAAAAAAAAAAGACTTGGCAGATGGTGACAAAGATGTGTGATGAAACTTTCAGAACGAGCATAAGGTGTGAAAAAAAGCTGTGTCCCTTGTGAAGACTAAGCAAAGGACATCCACAGGGAGAGACTTTCAATAACCAGGCGGACAAGATGAACTGGTCTGTGTATGACAGCCAGCCTTTTTCCACAGTTACCTGAGTCCTTGCTCAGTGGCCACAGTGGTAGGGATAAGGTTATGTGTGTGCCCAACAACATGGACTTCTGTCACCAAGGTTGGCCTTCCCTCACTGTTGGGTGCCTAACCTGCCAACAGCAGAAACTGATACTGAGCCCGCTATACAGAAACTATCCCCGAGAAAGACCAGAAAACCACCTCGTGGCTGATCACAATGGAGGCACCAATTTATCCTCACTGGAAAGAAAGTATTATGGATATGGATTTGCCTTCCCTGACCACAATGCTTCTGCCAATATAACTCTCTTTATACTAATGGAAGTTTGACACAGTATTGCTTCTGAACAAGAAGCTTATTTTTAAGTCACCCTTATGTTAGGAAAAGGCAGCTTTCTTTTTTTTTTTTAATTTTTTCTTTAATGTTTATTTACTTTTGAGAGAGCATGAGTGGGGGAGGGGCGCGCACACACACACACACACACACACACACACACACACACACATACAGAAGCTGAAGCAGGTTCTAGACTCAGAGCTGTCTGCACAAAGCCTGACGTGGGGGTCAAACCCACGGACCGTGAGATCATGACCTGAGCTGAAGTAAGACACTTAACTGACAGAGCCACCCAGGAGCCCCCGAAAAGGCAGCTGTCTTTAAAGAAGGGAAAGAAGGAAGGGAGGGAGGGAGGAAAAAGGAATGAAGGAAGAAAAGGAGAGAAAGATGAAAGAAATGAAAGGAAAAAAAAAGGAAGAAAGGAGGGAAGAAAGAAAGGGAGAGAAGGAGAAAGATAGATGGAAGGAAGGAAGAAATGGAAGGGAGGGAAAATGAAGGAAGGCAATGTCAAGATGTTAAAAGCCACTGTCTAATGGGAATTAGGGTGATATGTATATATACTGCTATTTCTTTTCATTTTTTTCCCTATTTTCCAAATTACTCTGTATCTGGAATAATATATTGATATAAATAATAAAGTCCATTGAAGGTAGTTTTTAAACTTCAGTCCTGAAAGATTTCCATTTCCTTACTGAGAAAGGATGGATTGCTTGGAGCCTACTCTATTTTAATCATGATTTCAGTTCTATTATTTTTAAATCACCAGGCACAGACTGTTGCAGTCTTAGCCAGTGATATTTCTCTATAATGCTAGTGCTTCTCAAACTTCTGTGAACACAAGCATCTTCAGGGAGACATAAAATGCAAACAAACTCCCTCCACCCAGGAAATTCTGACTGGGTAATTCTGGGTGGGACCCAGGAATCTATAGACAGTTGTCCCTTGAACAACTTGGGGTTGAACTGCACAGTCTACTTAGATAATTTTCAATGAATACAGTACTGTAAATGTATTTTGTTTTCCTTATTACACTCTTAATACCATTCCTCTAGCTTACTTTGTTGCACGGAGTATGTAATACATGTAACATATACAATATTTGTTAATTGACTTTTTCTGTTATTAGTAAGGCTTCTGGTCAATAGTAGTTAAATTAGTAGTTAAGTTTTGGGGAGTCAAAAATATACACGGATCTTTGCACAGGAGGGTGTTGGTATCCCTAACCCCACCCTACCTCTGTTGTTCAAAAGTTAACTGTATTGGGGCGCCTGGGTGGATCAGTCGGTTAAGCGTCCGACTTCAGCTCAGGTCATGATCTCACAGCTCGTGGGCTCAAGCCCCGCGTCGGGCTCTGTGCTGACAGCTAGATCAGAGCCTGGAGCCTGTTTCAGATTCTGTGTCTCCCTCTCTCTCTGACCCTCCCCTGCTCACACTGTCTCTCTCTCTCTCAGAAATAAATAAAACATTAAAAAAAAAAAGTTAACTGTATTTTTCAAAGGACCCGCAAGCGAGTGATCCTTGTGTAAGTGGTCCACATAACATCGTTTAAAGAACACTGCTTTGGATTTATAGGAGACGCCAAGGCTGAGGAAAATCTAGGAAGAATTCAAGTAAGACTGAAGGGAAATACAGGTGCAAATTGTTATTCTGTTGTCAATAGGATCAGATTCCAGAAACCCAAGTAGAAAGACAACCCCAAATCCTATTTGCCTTTGGTTAGCATTGATTCAAAATGGAGCTCGTCACTGCACTCACATTACCAATCTAGGTGTACAGAACAAGTCTCTATCTGCATGAGAAAGGCTATGCAGCAGAATGGGCTCTGCTATCACATTACTCTGTCACAACCATATCACAGCTCCCTCCCAAACCAGTGGAGACAGATATATCTGAGTTTGAGTACTAGCTTCATCGTTTTTAGTTGTTGGTTTAGGCAAAATGACTAAGCCCTCAGAGCCTTGGATTTTTCGTGGGAAAAATATTTTTGAGCTTTTACAAAAGTATGACTTAAGTCAAAATACATAATCATTCGGGACTTCAGTTCTTTTATAGAATAAAGGGGAATAGAATTTCTGCTAGTCTCTTTAGCTCTAACGTTCTTTGTATATTTTACTAGAATCCTATTTCTATTATAAACTAAGGAAAAACATTCAGATAAGACTTGCAGAAAACATAAAATCACAATGTTAAGCTAAAAGTCATTAAAATAATTATTTCCTTGGGCAGAAAAATTTGAAATAACCACTGTGTCTATTCCACAATTAAATAATGATGGATAAGGCAATGATTACCTCAGGTGAAATGAGACTACATGGTGAAAATGTAGGGTTTCCCCAATTGAAGGCAGTCTTTGGCCCAGGCCCTCTACGTGCTGCCTTATCAGATGAATCCTTTGAATGTCCTCAGTGGACTTGCTGTCATGGAAAAAGAGCGTCCAGTATTGAGAAACTGGAGTTCTGTCACAGTGACCCTGAAGTTAACGGCTGCAAAGCAGGATGTATGAAGAGTGGGTGACGCTAAATTCCTAAGGAACCTTTGAGCTAAAATAGGGCATGGCATCTCATCTCACTCCTGCTGTGTCTCAGATTTCCCCTCGTCTCTGTCACCACCAGAGAATACAAAGGGAAAAGATTTTCCTATCAAAGGCCAGGAGCCTAGTGTCCTGCCTTTTCCCACTTTCTTCTACTTCTCTGGCACTGACCTGGTCTGCTCCAACACACATTTATTACATAGTGGGGATTCTGAGGCACAAACACTCCATGGTTGAGATTTTTTTCTCAAGTGCACTTCATATCATTCAGTTGGCTTTATATAGTTATTACAACTCCTAGTTATGCATACTTGCCAAACAGACTCACAGGTTTAAAGTATCAAACAGATAGTCTTCTTGGCATTCCACTTAGCCAAGTGGTCTCTATGGACCTGACCCTTGGGCGTGTAGTTACCTTGATGGTCCTTTCCCTCTTTCCATACTATGAGTCTTCTGGTTTTGTGGAGGACCTCCCCTCACTGAGGTGGCAGAGAATAAGTGAGTAAGCCAGGTTTAAGAAAAGACCAAGAATGAAGCACAATATAAAATGGAAGGGCTACTCTCAAGTCACACAGTGGGAAAAAGTTTGTGACAGTCAGGATTCATGGAGCAGTTGCAGGTCAAACCAGGAAAGCAGTCAGGAAACCAGAAGCAGACACAGTGCCACAGACCAGAAGACCTAGGAACAGAGCTGAAGTCTACTGCAGAAACAAAGCACCGTATAGTGTTCTTTTTGTTGTCTTGCTGAATTTTTGTTGTATGAGGGGCCTGCTTGACATACTTTCCCAGGTACCCTGGCCCAATGCAAGGCTGAAAAAGTTACCTTGCCTCTTCTGAAAGAACTTATTCCATCCTGTTTGGGATCCAGATCTCTACTGTTCTTAATTCTAATACTATGTCTGTACATTCTTTTCTGTCTCCTGTTTGTTTAGGCAATCTTACTGTCTGGGAGTAGTAGAAGTGTCTCTTTCCTAACCCCTTTAACCATTATGTTTTAAGCAATTATCTGTTGAAAAAGAAGATTAACATAAATGAATCTGGCTATAATATGAATAATAAAGAGTTTGAGACTTCTGTTATAAGGTTTCATCAACGTAGACAAACTGTTTTCATTGTTCACATTTGCCAAGATGGAGATCATGAATGGTCATGAACTAGTAGCCAAAGATGATCTTTAATAATTACTCTAAGATTCTCAAAGACTGTAAGTTCTGATTCTCTGAACTCTTTGTGATGTTATTAAGGCAAATGTAATATCAGGAATGACAAATTTCCCACAAAAGAGAAGCAGAAGCCTTTTTAATTTTTTAAAAAATATTTATTTATTTTAGAGAGAGAGAGAGACAGAGTGCAGGCAGGTGAGGGGCAGAGAGAGAGGGAGACACAGAATCTGAAGCAGGCTCCAGGCTCTGAGCTGTCAGCACAGGGCCAGATGCGGGGCTGGAACCCACCAACTGTGAGATCATGACCTGAGCTGAAGTCAGACACTTAACCAACTGAACCACCCAGGCAATCCAGAAACCTTTTTTAAAAAAATTGTTTTATTGTTTATTTTTATTTTTGAGAGAGAGAGATACAAAGTATGAGCAGGGGTGGGGCAGAGAAAGAGAGGGACACAATCCAAAGCAGGCTCTAGGCTCTGAGATGTCAGCATGGAGCACAACTCAGGTGTCCAACTCATGAACCATGAGATCATGACCTGAGCTAAAGTCGGACACTCAACCAACTGAGCTCCCCAGAGCCCCCCAGAAGCCTTTTTAAATAGGGGCCAAAGTCTTAGAAATATAGTTTATCCGTGTTTCCATTTTTTTACCCCCAGGGGACTGCTGAAGCAGGGCCTGAGCTGCAAGCCCTACATGAACTAAGTGGATATTTTGACACATTAAATGTCTCTTCTCTCCCCATCAAGCAGGACTCTAGTTCTGTGAGCCTGCGGAAGGAAGCTGCCCATGTCTGACAGAAAGAGGCAATGTAAGAGAATGAGGGAAGCCAGCAGGTTCAGCAGAGGGAAGTGTAGCTGAAAAAAAACAACAACTCTGAGTTGTGGTAAAGATGGAAGGAAAGCAAACAGTGAAGATGATTACATTTTTAGGAAATGTTACATTTGGGGAAAACAGTAAAGGTTAAAAAAAATACAAAAATGAAATCATCCATGGTTCAACCACCATTGGGATTTACATTTAAAAAATTTGGTGGGGGACACCTGGGTGGCTCAGTCGGTGAAGTGTTCAACTTCGGCTCAAGTCATGATCTCACAGCTGGTGAGTTTGAGCCCTGCATCAGGCTCTGTGCTGACAGCTCAGAGCCTGGAACCTGCTTCAGATTCTGTCTCCCTGTCTCTCTGCCTCTTCTCTGCTCACACTCTATAAAATAAATGAATATTTAAAAAAATAAAATAATTTTTTAAATTAAATTTATATATTTATTTTGAGAGGAGAGCACATGGAGTAGGGGCAGAGAGAGAAGGGGCAGAGAGAATCCTAAGCAGGCTCCACACTCCCAGTGCAGAGCTCAATGAGGGGCTTGAACCTACAAACCCTGAGATCATGACTCAAGCCAAAATTAAGAGTTGGACACTTAACCGATAGAGCCACTCAGGTGCCCCAGAAGTTACATTTTTAAATGAGTATTAAAGTAAAGATGGATAAGTAAACATATGAAAAAATAAAATTAAGATCATAGTCAATATAGGTGTGTCTAACTTTCCCCCTATTTATAAATCATGAACATTTCCTCATGTAAGTAAACATTCTTTAAAAATGTTGTATCCAAACCCAATAATTCAGAACAGAAGCAGAGTTCACCAAGCAAGACCAATGTGACATCGAGGCCAGAGAAGAGTCTAATTCCCTTAGGGTAAGCGGGACTAGAAAAGGTACCAGAATAGCAGAGATGAAGGCTGTATTGTTTTCAATGGACACAGACTCTTCCCAGGCTCCACCCCAAGATTCTGTGAGAAACTGGAGCTACTCCTTGAAAGGAGACTTTGTGTCCTTGTCTGTGCTCTGGATTTACTCTTCCCTGAATCAAAGTCCTAGGCCTGAGACGAAGACACAGCTTTTCCAGTAAGGAAAGAAAACAAGGAATACGATAAAAAAGGAAAAGAATGAGGTGAAGTTGAAGGAAAAAAAAGAAGTAAGAAAAGAACGAACTTAGAAGAGACAGTAAAGTCTGCCCTGTATAATTTTTGCTTACTTTGTTGTAGGAGAACAGATGACAATGAAAACCTTGATAACAAGAAAACTAGGTGGTTTTGCTAGTTCTTTGTTATACAAAGCCTCCCCTAGACACTTGAACAGTACAAGTCATCTTCATGTAAATGGGAGGCAGCATAGGTCATTGAGTGATAATGTCAATTAATGATTCTCATGTCTCATGTCCAACTCTGCCTTCTTTCTATTTAAAAATTTTTTTTAAATGTTTATTTGTTCTTAGAGAGAGACAGGACATGAGGCGGGAGGGGCAAAGCGAGAAAGGGACACAGAATCTGAAGCAGGCTCCATCCAGGCTCTGACCTGTCAGCACAGAGCCCAATGCAGGGCTCAAACTCACCCCTGTGAGATCACGACCTGAGCCGAAGTCAGATGCTTAACTGACTGAGCACCCAGGTGCTCCTCTACTTTCTTTCTAAAGGAACAACCCTGTATTTTTAGTCATCAACTCTAATTTTCATTTTATTTTGCTTCAAATTCATTTGAATACAATTCAATACAATATTCATTCCCCTACCTCTGTCACCTACTCAAGTTTATCTACCCCATTTTTTATATTTAATATTTTTTCACTTAAAAAACCCATGTATTATGTATTTATGTTGTGGCTAGATGCTGTCTTAGGTACAGGCTGAGGATAAGCTTTTCTGGGTTCGGGGGATTTTTTTTTTTAATGTTTTATTTATTTCTGAGAGAGAGACAGCGGGAGCAGGGGAGGGTCAGAGAGAGAGGGAGACACAGAATCTGAAACAGGCTCCAGGCTCTGAGCTGGCTGTCAGCAGAGACCCCGATGCGGGGCTTGAACCCATGAACCATGAGATCATGATCTGAGCTGAAGTCAGACGTTTAACCGACTGAGCCACCCACGTGCCCCCTGGGTTCAGGGGTTTTATAGCCAGTTGGTGGGGGCAGGGGGGTTAACTGGGGAGACACTTTACAAGTCAATCCACTAAAGTGTAATTATAGTATGGGACCAGAAATTATCCTTAAATTCCAAATATAATCAACCAATTAACCCCTTCCTCTCCATTTCTCAGTCAATACCCTGGACTGAGCCCTGGACACTTTGGCCTGGACAGCAACATGGCTTTTATGATGGTGTCTTTGTGCATGTTTTCTTCTCCTCAATCTAACCTTGCATCACTACCAAACTAATCTTGTACATGGCTTTCCACAACATCAGTGACTACAGAATCAAGTTTATACTCTTCCAACAGCTCTTGAAAGCATTGTGACTTAGCTTCATTAAGGCCAGCCCAGGACTTTCTGTCTTGTCATTGTGGTATCTTCTATGCCTTTAGAAAATGCTACTGAAGATTGACCAAGAAGAATGACAATTGAGATGAAGCATTGGATTTTGCAGCTAGGAAATTATTGATAACTTTCCAAAGTGAAATACCTTTATAATGATTGAAGCGGGCCGCCTGGGTGGCTCAGTCAGTTGAGCCTCTGACTTCGGCTCAGGTCATGATCCCACGGATCATGGGTTCGAGCCCCACGTCGGGCTCTGTGTTAGCAGCTAGCTCAAGCCTGGAGCCTGCTTCAGATTCTGTACTTCCCTCTCTCTCTGATCCTCCCCTGCTCATGCTGTCTCTCTCTCTCTCTCAGAAATAAATAAAACATTAAAAAAAATTTTGGACTGATTGGACCGAAAGCCGTTAATAGATGCTTAAGAATAGTGAGGGATGAAGAAAGAGATGTATAGATTGTAAAGTGTGGTTGGAATTTTGGCTGTGAAATAAGAAGGAAACTTTTATAAGGGTTTTGGTCATCCCTAATGATATCAATGCATTAGGTAACCAACACCAGAAGTTGTGTATTTTATTTTACTCATTGTACGTGGTGATGAGTTTACTTTTGCAGGTAAAGAAAATCTACCCTAATCAATAATGAACACTGTATTCAATGCAAAGCTCAGAGGGTTTTTTTTTTATGAAAGTGTTTCGTTTCTTCCTGTCACATACAATATAACCAATTTGGGACAAAACTTCTTACGATTAAAAATGGCTTTCAGGGGTGCCTGGGTGTCTCAGTATGTTAAGCGTCCCTCTTCAGCTCAGGTCATGATCTCATAGTTCGTGGGTTCAAGCTCCACATCGGGCTCTGTGCTGACAGCCAGCTCAGAGCCTGGAGTCTGCTTCAGATTCTGTATCTCCCTCTCTCTCTGACCCTCCCCTGCTCACGCTGCCTCTCTCTCTCTCTCAGAAATAAATAAAACATTTAAAAAAATGGCTTTCAGAGAATATAACTATAAAATAAAGTTAATACTAATGTAAATAATTAAAATATAAAACACTTAGGGGCACCTGGCTGGCTCAGTCAGTAGAGCATGTGACTCTTGATCCTGGGGTTGGTTACGAGTTTTAGTGCCACCGTGGGTATAGATGTTACTTAAAAATAAAATCTTAAAAACAAACACTGGGTGCCTGGGAGGCTCAGTCAGTTGAGCATCCGACTTCGGCTCTGGTCATGATCTCATGGTTCTTGGGTTCCGGCCCCACGTCGGACTCTGTGCTGACAGCCAGCTCAGAGCCTGGAGGCTGTTTCGGATTCTGTATCTCCCTCTCTCTCTGACGCTCCCCTGCTCACGCTGTGTGTCTCTCTTTCTCTCTCAGAAATAAAACATTAAAAACATTTTTTAAAAAAATACTAAAAACAAACAAAAAACCAAATCAGTCAATCAAAAAAACAAATAGTGCTTACTATATGCTAAGAACTGTTTTTAGTGTTTTACATATATTAACTTGCTTAATTCTCACAAAAAGCCATTGTAAGAAATGAAGAAACAAGGAGATTAATTAACATGCCCAAGGCCACACAGCTAGTTAGTAGCCGTGATTCAAACCTAGATGGTGTGACTCCCTAGTCCAAGCTCTTACATCCTTCACTGTACTGCTGAGACTCAGTTCACCGCCCTACATTTCTCTGATCCTCTTCGTGCATTAATCATAGTGTTCTTGGTCAATTAAGCCCTAACATCTTGGGAGTGAGTTCAAGCTCCCTAAGCTTTTCATGCTTAGGTGTATATAAAGAGCTTTTTTATTGTTTTGCATGACTAACTGTTATTTTGGATGCAGTTGAAAGAAGTTGACCAAGAGCCCATGGAAAAGCTAAACAGAAGTGAGGCTGATTTAGACAAAGTTGTGAAAGGAGTTTTTGCTTAGATNACCCATCTGTGCACCCCTACTTCTGATTGTTTTTTTTTTTTTTTAAATAAACTCTGCCCCCAACATGGGGCTTGAACTCATGACTCCAAGATTAAGAGTTGCACGCTCTACCGACTGAGCCATCCGGGTGCCCCTGACAATTATTCTTGAATGGTGGGAAGTATAAGTAGAAGGTAGTGCCACCTTTTATTCTGCCTTGGTAAGAATATTTTGGAAAAGAGCATTTTGTGGTAAGGATCAGCACAAATTTCCCATTTAGGTAGGAACACAAAGGAGTCAAGAAGTTTGATAGATTCAACTCTAAATAAAAAAACAAACAGCAGGTATCTCACTAAATTCTGTCCTAATAGTAATCTGAAAGGCCATGGGTTTGAGAGCTTCATGGATTTCTCAGTCTTTGTAACACTCTTGTATTTTGTTTTAGTTTTTCTTTTTGTTTGTTTGTTTACTGTGGCATTTTCCTTTTAATTTCCCTAATATTAATAGTAAAATCCTTATAAGTAGTTCTTGTGTTTTTCTTTGAGGTCAGCAAGATAGGGGTAGGTGTAAAGACTGCAGTCAACTCCAAATTTTGTGCCGTGTCACAGGATCCCAAGAAACGGTGTGGAGAACATCTGCAGACTGGGTCCAGTGAGGGGATAAGTATGACAAACACAAACAGGGAGAAATGCTCTGGGTCCAAGGAACAGCCAGGGTGGAGCAGCAGGAAGGTGCTTGTAGGGCTTCCCAGCAATTGGTTATTTCCATATATCAGAACCGATCCTTTATTGAGAAAGAGTGTTTCAGTAATTTTTTTGCCTTTACAACAGAGATGTCACCAACTATATTTCTAATATTCTAGCTGTTTCTATTCCTCTTTATTTCACAATTCCATGACATACTGAAGAGCTGCTGATGGATTGTTAGGATGCTCTGTCAAAAATGAAATAGAAAACGAGTGGTATCTGGGTGACTCGGTTGAACTTCCAACTTTGGCTTAGGTCCCGATCTCGTGGTTTGTGAGTTCAAGCCCCGTGTCAGACTCTGTGCTGACAGCGCGGAGCTTAGAGCCTGCTTCGAGTTCTGTGTCTCCCTCTCTCTCTACCTCTCCCCTGCTCATGCTCTGATATATATAAATAAACATTAAAAAATTAAAAAAAAGAAAAAAGAAAGTTAAGTAGAAATTGAAAGTTAAGTAGAAAAGTTAAAGTAGAAAATTGCCAGATAATTGCTTTGGAAATCAGAAGGAAAACCTCCCACCCCCACCACCAGAAGGTCATGGAATGAGGGTGGGGAGTTACCTGGAAATCACTGGGGAGTCTCCCTTAGGTGGCTCCCATGGACTAGAATCATTAAGGGAAACTTCTCTTGGAACCTTGGATTCGGTAGGGAAGAGCACTCATTGTCCTGAGAGAAAAAAAGGTACCACCTGGGCAAAAAATTTTTGAAATGGTGGGTGATTGGGTTTGTTTGTGGGTTGAAGTGGACAGGCTAATACAAATGATCAGATTGAAAATTCAAGAGAGAGGTAACAATAGGCAAGATCAAGGTCTTACACTAGCAGAGGGCGAGGATGGAATCAAGGACTGTAGCCTTTGGATAGAGGAGGAATATTTCCTTTTCTCAAATTTGTGGGAATAAATAAACAATAGTTAGAGATACAGAGAAACACTAAGGTGACTGGATAAAAGTCACAACATTCGGATTTTGGTGTTGAGTCTTCAGAAAGACTGTTTAAATGCAGATGCCACCTTGGAGTAGAGTCCTATTGGTCAAGTAGCATAGATAATCACAGATCATTTTGGCATTGACCAATTTTCAGAATAATTAGCCACTACCTCAGAAAGCATAAGAAAACAGGAAGGCCAGAGGCTGCCCCTAGACAAAATTATGAGATAGTAGTTTTCTTCCTCTTCTCACTTCCCCATTTAGTACCTTATTGTATGTTGAATTCTCCTTAACCCTACTTTACTTTTTCTTCAGAAGTGAATTTCCATGTTCCTCCCCAAGGATTTTACTTTAAGATAAATGTCAGCCAAAATGGTAACTTTAGCTGCAACCCTCTGTATTTTTGAGGTTCAAATTCCCCTTAAGAACTACCTGACTAGCAATGATATAGATGACGGTGGGAACTCAAGATATGTTTATTCAACCAATTTCACCCAGTTACTAAAGAATACACATTTTTTTCAAGAAAACATGGGCTTATAGAAAAATTGACCACATGTACTTGACCATAGAACAAATTCTTAAAAGTTTGCAAAGAATGAATTACAAATATAACACATTCATGGATATCAGTGCATTTAAGTTAGAAATCAGTAACAAAGATGCCTTAAAAATCATATACATTCGAAAGTTAATCCATGGGTTAAAAAGAAATCATAGTAATAATTAGAAAATACTGATCACTGAATAATAATAAAGATTGTATAAGTAAGCCCTTACAGGAGGCAGTCAGAGCACTACTTAAAAGAGACAAGGGCGTGCTTGGTCACATTATCACCAATGTGATAAGTGAAAACAATGAGGTACTATAACACACTCACCAGAGGTTGGCAAAATTTTAAAACCTTAACACTTAACAGTGTTAGCAAGGGTGTGGAACAGCAAGAACTCTCACGTGCTGCTCGTAGAAGTGTAAATTAGTTAACTGCTTTGGAACAGGGGTTGATATTACTCAGTAAACTTGAAGATATACAAATCCTACAACCCAGAATTCTCTCTTAGATATATAACCAATGAATTTGCCTATGTGCACCAGGGTATATGTTCAAGAATGTTTATAGGATTACTATTAAAAATAGCTCAAAAAGTGCAAACAATTCAAATGCATTCATGGGGAATGCCTAAGGAAAGAGGGGATAGTCTTACAGTGGAACATTATACAGCAGGAGAGGGAATAACCAATGAATTACTGCTACATGACAAATATAAAACCTTCTCAGAGCCAAGAAGGCAAGTCACAGAGACATATATCCAGTGTCATTCCCTTTATGAACATTTAAAAACATGCAGAACTATTCTATTTTATTGGGGTACAATAAATCCCAAGATAATGGGAGATCTCAATTTTTAGAAAAGCAACTACTCTCAGGTAGAAGGAGGGATGAACAAAAAAGCACACAGAATGGGTTTCCAAAGTGCTGGTGATGTTCTATGACTTAAACTGGATGGTAGACACATGGAATGTTGTGTTATTCTAGAAAATATATATATAAATCATTATATGAATGCCATTATATATATGTTTATATATAATATAGTATATAATATGTGTTTATATTATATATATGTGTATGAATCATATATTTCACACAAACAGAAAAGATTACTCTGGTGGTTATGGGGAAGAGATAGTAGAGTCAGGCAGACAGGTAAAGCCGTTGATGCAGTAGTGAGAAAATAAAAAAAGAACAACAAAAGTCACATGCCTTTTGAAATAGAATTTAGGACTTTTGAATTAACTGGATTCAGATGGTTAAAAGAAAAAAAAATGACAATTATTCAATTTTTAAACTTGTGAGACTATGCATTTTTATGAATTAACAGAAAGTTTCTGTTAAGTTTCTATAAACTAGCAACAAACGTTACTTTCATTGGAGAAGTGAAGCGTTCCAGGCCAGGAGGGAGAGAAACACACTCGTCACGGTCTCTCTCAGTCTCTCTCGAATTCTGAACCACGTTTGTGTATTACTTGTTCTGTAGTAGCAGTATGATGATGGAAATGACTCCACCTGTGTTCTGTGATCTGCTGCTGAATTAGGGTAAACAGTCAATCTTCTGTATTTATTCTAAGCCAGGGTGAGCTGACTGCCCTCTGGTCAAGAGCTGAGTCTTGCTGACATAAATCACGGGTGCTAGGGTTGCGCCTTCAGTAGGGCTATGGGTGAGGCAGTCACCATGACTGAGATGTTTGGCATAACATCACAAAGAAACTGGGTAATACTCCCAAGGCATTCCTTGTGGCTGCAGTAGTACCATTTAAAAATTAAGAGTACAAGTTGGTCCTTGACACTATCTTACCTGTCCTTTCTGTGTTTTTTCCCTTCAGGATTCTTTCCTGTATAAAATCGTATATACATGTTAGCTAGTCCTCAGTAAAGAGCTGACTGATGAAGCCTTAAGGTATTAACCCTCCAAGGCATTAATGCTCTAACGGTAGTCAAAAATCCTAAAACTAAAAAAACCCTCAAAATTTAAAAAAAATCCACAAATGCTATTGTGAGTCTTCTGATATTTATGTCTTTTGCATTGTACTATTTGACTAATTACTACGGCTGATCCTGCCTCCCGTTTTACAGTCTCATTTACATAATATAAACATTTTGATCATTGTTTTATTTAATTTTTATTCATACCTTGCCTAATTTCACAAAATATTTGAGGTGCTTATAATATGCACATACCATAAGATGGTGAGTTTCAAATAAGAAATTAAAAATCAGGCCCAGAGAAATAAAAACTAGACGAGAAAGTCATGTCCAGGCATAAAAGCAGAACACAAGTGAAACACTAGAATTGAGTTTCAATTCTAGGTCTAGGATTCCTGGCAAGAGAAAAAAGGGAGACGTGATAGGTTATTAGCTATCCGCTCTCCCTTCCCCCTCATCCCTTGAAAGCCCACTGTTTCCTTCCCCCACTGTGCATGACCCCAGAAGAAACTTCTCACATGGGCTTATAAGCTTTTATTATTACCTCTGAGTCTGCATACCTTTGCATAATAAAGTCACAAAGATAAGAAGAAAATACATTTTAGCTGAATTGAAATTGAGCAAATGGTTAACTTGTGCATTGGGCAATGAAGGAAACAGTTGATGTAGCTGACATAATTTTAGAGAGTATTTGTTTACCAATTTGTATCTCCATAGCAAATAACTAGGGATTTAAGAATCCTCATTTGTGTGCTTCAGAAATATCATGCAATCAGCTGTTACACTTGCATCATTTTAGGGGATTCAGATGAAAATAGTCAAAGTGATGTTCACTTGAAAATTCTGTTTGTTGAACTTTGTGATTTTATGTGTTACCTTATAGCACTTTTAAGTTGTTCTCTGTATGGTTAAACACCGTCGTTTAATGGGCCACTGGGGAAATAATCCTAGTTTCTAAGGAAAAGGTTCCTTCAGTGTGTTTATCAGTGATCTAGATGAAGACAGAGTATATTTATTGGAACAGTAATAGGTTAGTTCAAACAATGGATGACACAAGCCAGGTCCCATTCCATCTTGCGCCCGTAAGTGACCACATCACAAGTTTTCTAAAACATACTCAAATCCAGCCAAAGGCATTTCCGCCTGTCGGTGGCATTTTTCCACACCACTTCCTGGTCTGAGCTTCTGCTCCTTGTTGTGCTCCACTGGTTCAGCCCCTCTCATCCCAGGATTTTGCTGCAGGTCTTCTTGCTTACTGACCTATTTGGACTCACTTCTTCAGCTACGCCCTTGGCGCTGCTTCCTGCAGATGATCTGGTGTTCAGACTTTGGCTCTGTGCCCTGAGGCTCTGTGGAAGAGGTGCTCCAGCCTCCCCTACTCCTGTGAGCCTGATCCAACTTGGCCTAGCTTGCTGTGTACCCTCATGGTATGTAACTGTGTGTGGTGTGATCGGTGTCTATCTTCCTTGTGTGTTGACTAGACTCAAAGAATGAGGAAACCTCAAGGCTACTCAGAGTTGTTTAACAAAATGAAAAAGCTCAAAAGTGTATTCATTCATTCACCATTCATTTGTTCATTTATTCATTGTCCATTGTGTTCTGGGTCCTGAGAACACTGAGGTAAAAATGAGAGACACTATCTATCTTTACAGAGTTGAATTAATGGCAGAGGAGGTACTAATTTTAAGGCAGCTTTTTGATTATTTACTACTTAGTTCCACGGTGGACATAGCTGATTCAATCGAGAGCAATTTGACAAAGGTGGTGTGTCCTTAGCAGCAACTATTACTTGATCTAGTACAGTGTCCCTCGGACTGGGATGATTTTGCCTCTCCCCCCTGCCCCAGAGATATGTGGCAATGTCTGGAGACACTTTTGGATGTTGCAATTAGGGTAGTGCTGCATGGTGGCTAGAAGTCAGGAATGCTGCTAAACACTCTACAATGTATATGGGACGGTCGCCCATAACAAAGAATTATCAAGTCCAAACTGTCCGCCATACTGAGACTGAGAATCCCTGGCGAGTGTAGGTGGCAATCAGAATGTGTCTGAGAGAGTGACCATTAGGAAGAGCTCATTTAGCTTGGTGTCTGTTATTATTACGAATGGCTGACATCTGTTGAGCCCTTACTGCATACCAGGCATTATGGTAAACACATTAAATGGATTATCTCACTTAATCATCAAAAACTCTATAAAGTGGGTATTATTATCAGCTGTATTTGACAAATGGAGAAAAAGGTTTAGTGGGGTTAAGAATTTGCCCAGATCTCTTTGCTAACAAGTGGCAGGGTATTGAACCCAAGAAGTCTGGCTTTTCACTCTTCATGGTCACAAACAGTTAGCATCTCTAACTTAAAGGCCAGGCCCTAAGTGGCAGACTGAACCGTCTCGGCCCTCTCTTGCTTATAGGCTTCTCCTGGGAGCCAGAAGGGAAAGAGAGATTGACATGACAGTGTATAATTCAATCGATTTGGAAAACAGAATTTAAGATTACCTTAAAACATCAACCTCTAGTTGATGATGCATAGTTCTCCCAACTGGGTGTGCAGTTGGCACATTAATCTGACCCAATTAAAGAGAATCAACCAAGACTGTTAGTCATATCAAATTCAGCTATGATTGTGTTGACACAGAATAAACCACAATGCTATAAATAGCAGAATCGAGCTTGCAGGCTCCGATGCGGTCAGCTTTCATTATCTTACACTTTGCCTTTACCTCTCGTTATTTTACATGTCTGCTTTACCAAGAGACTCCGGGCAGTTTTTGGTAAAATTTTAGGATCCGATTGCACTTTTTCATCAGTTGGTGTTTTCTGAAGGCAAATCAGCAGCTCACTGTCATCCATACCTTTACTTGCATTACAGTGCCTGAATATTCCTACACGGGTAACTTGATCTAGTCCCTAAACCCTACAATCTAACTGATAGAATGTAATCGAACACTGTGTCTGCCCATGTGATAGGGCAGAATTCTTCTGTCTTCTCACCTGAGTACAACAGGCTTGTGCCACCCAGAAGAATGAAAAGGTAACTCAGAATATGTGGGATCCTTATAGCCCAAGCGGATATCCTTATGAAGAAGAGGAAGTATGGGCCCCACAAATTGCAGGTCAGTGTGAAGTAAGTGTGGTTTTGGCCCCAGGAAGTTTCTGAAGTGACTTGTTTCTGAGAAATATATATGTGGGTACCTATGGATTTGTCTGTTTAATTTTGAGGTTCTTAAGGTATACGTGGGTATGGGCATCTTTAAGAAGCCCTAGTCATGTTTAGAAAGAGACACTTGCCTGGAATTCGTCCGGTGGACGAAGTCACTGTGGGCTGACTGTGGAAACACCCTTGTACTCAGGGCCAGTAACAACTTCTAGCGGGTTAAATGTCAAGAATGTTGATTTTCTTTCTTTCTTTCTTTCTTTCTTTCTTTCTTTCTTTCTTTCTTTCTTTCTTTCTTTCTCTCTCTTTTTCTTTCTTTCTCTCTCTCTCTTTTTCTTTCTTTCTTTTTCTTTCTTTCTTTCTTTCTTTCTTTCTTCCTTCCTTCCTTCCTTCCTTCCTTCCTTCCTTCCTTCCTTTCTTTTTTTAATTATCTCTGTAGTATGAACTGTTATGTAAGGGGGAGGTTGGCAGGTGAAAAGCTTTTGTGGGGAGGTGTCTTTTTTCTTGCTTGTTATCAAGACTGGTTTATTGCCTTTGTCCCATATAATTCAATAGGTCTCACAGAGGCTATTGTATTGATGACTTTTGAATTCCTCCGGTATGGCTGCCTGGTGTTTTTTGATTGTTTGTTTGGTTTTATTTCTTCTCTTGTCCTTTAAAGTTATAGAGACGATAAATATGTTAAACTGAACAATAATATAACGATACTAGCAACCACTATTTATTGACTGCACTGGGCCGGAGCACAGTATCAACTGCCTTACCTGTGCCGTCTCACATCACCTGCACAATAGCTCTTTTACTTATTTATTCTCCTTCTACAGAAGATGGAAGTGAAGTTTATATTATATTAAGTAATACAGTTTGGATTAAGTCACATAGCTGGTTACAAAACAGCTAGGCTAGAATCTGAATACAGGTCGGCTGCAAATGTCATGTGATTAATCCCTCTCCTGGCCCGGGCTCCCTTCTTAGGCTCCGCGTTTAGCTAAAGGGTCATGGAACGCAGAGACAATGCAATAAGTGAAAAAATAGAGTCAGGGCAAAGAAGTGGAACTTTCTTCCAGAAGACTGATTGGATATCATCTTGTTTCTAATTTTTCTCAGCCAGGTTCTGCTTCTGTATTTCACAACAGATCTAAAAGTGGCAAATTGCTCTTGGAAAACAGATGTCACTTTCCAGATAGATAATACAATATTTGTGAATTTCATTTTTAAGGACAGACACTTGAAACATTTTTCTAGTGTTACAGAGCTCAGGCTCATTTCAGATAGAATTTCCTACCTTGTCCTTTTCCCATTAAGAGGCAAATAGAAGCTTAATTAAGACTCTTAATTAAGAGGCTTAATTACTACTAGTGAAGTAGTCATTTGACCAGAGATAATGTTGTTATATGTAATATGCTGAGTTATAATTTCTATACAAAATTCTATCTTTAGACGTCTTTAGAAGGATGTTTCATAATACTTAAGCTTTGTGGTTTTTACACAGACCATAAAACTTTAGGAGAAAATAGGAAATATAGATTCTTGAATGTTTTCCCATACTTGTTGATGCTTACCTGCTTTTGACTCAGCTGTAATACCTGCAGAATTTTCACCTGATTCATCTGCTAAAGGAGGTTGTAGAGTCCGTAGGTCTGTAAACTGGTGCTTCACTGTAATGTATAGTAACAGCTAATGTTTATTGAACACTCAACTATCTGGCCCTATGCTAAAACTAGGTACCCTCACAACCCAATATGTAAGTATTAGTGTCTTCCCTGTTTTATAGATGATAAATCAAAGGTTTAGAGCAGTTTGGATGCTAGCTCAGATCACACAGTTAGTGAGAGTCTAGACCCAATCATAGATCTGACTCCGAAATCATTATTTTCAACTTTGCCTGAATGGTATTCAGGCTTCAGATTAATGATGGTGAAATGTATGGCAACATTTTTCTTTTATTCTCTGCTAAAAAATTTGAATGTGTTATTTTTTAACCTTGACACAGACTTACAGCTTTAAAAAACACTATTTTATTTACTATAAATGGAAGATCAAGCAATCAGTAGACACAGGTTTGTGTTGCAACAGTCCAAATGCCTCAGCTTGGTGTTAGCAAGTCTCCATTCTTTTTCTGGTTTTATATACCTGAACCTCCTTTCATGTGCCCTTTGCTCCAGCCACACTGGATCACTCATCATACCCCAGACATGCTTCTCTTTTTTATGTAACAAATTTGTCAAGGATTTAATGGCTGCAAAGCACCCCTTAAATTGAGGGAAATTTAAAGGAGAGTAAACAGCCCATAATCTAGTGGGAATGGCAGTCATCCATTGAGATGCCTTTATTGCAGATTTTAGTATGACAAACATCCCCCAAATAAGGTACAGATAAGTTTCTGTAGGAACACAGAAGAGGGAATAACTAAGTGTGACTAAGTCCTCTGCTTCTTAAGTCTCAATAGTGTATGAGCTGGTTCTTGGCTAAGAGGATTTTGGCAGGTAGAGTTGGTGGGAAGGGCATCACGGAAGGCACTGAGCTATAATGGGCATGATGTATCCAGGGAAGAGACATCTTCACGGCATGGAAGAGGACAGGTATGAAATCTGACATGACTGAAGACAGGCTTGCTGGATGTTGGGGTGACCGAGGGTCTCAAGTTCCTGATAAGGAATGTGGATTTCTGTAGGTATAGATACAATTAAAATCCAAAGAGCTTCCCAAAGCCTATAGATTGTCTAAGATCTGCTGCACCTACCCTCCCTACTTGCCTTCTGCTTTCCTTCATTCACTTAGCTCCAGGCATCCTGATTTTCCTTAACTGCTCCCAGGGCTCACAGGTTAGCATTTGGTATTTTCTCTACCTGGAAAAATTAGTCCCTAAATATTTGCATGGTGCACTTCTTTTTTTTTTTTTTCTTTTTATTTTAGGTCTTTGCTCAAATAACACTTCATCAGAGAGAGTCCTCTGACTGCTGTTGACCTTAAAAGTAAAACAGCCAGTTATTTTTTTTTTTTATTTTGAGAAAGAGAGAGAGACAGAAAGAGAGAAGGAGAGAGAGAGAACCTCAAGCAGGCTTGTACTGGCAGCACAGAGCCTGATGCAGGGCTTGAACCCACAAACTGTGAGATCATGACCTGAGCCAAAACCAAGAGTCAGATGCTCAACTGATTGAACCATCCAGGTGCCCCCAAACAGCCAGTTATTTTACCAGCAAAATGGATTTATTTTGGGATAGCAGAGGAATTGCAATTTAGGACATGCAAGCAGTGGCAAACTATAGGCAAGTCCAGAGATCAAAGGAGAGAAACTTTATAGAGAAAAGGTGAACATTGGAAGGTCACTGCTATGAATGAGACTATCCATTGAAGAAAAGCAAGAGTGCAGAGCAGTGACAGTTTCTTGTCTCCCAAGTTGTGGCATTTTCTTATTGGCTGAGCTTGTTGCCAGGCAAGAAGAAATTCTTCCTCCTGGAGTAGTAAATTAGACTCCTTTCTGTCGGGAATGTAAGTAAATCTCTCCCCATTGGGGTGGTCTGCAACTGACAGTGAGTGGTGGTGCATGAGAGTTCTCCCTTCTGGCCTCCCAACTCCAATTCAAATCAGGTTTCCTTTACTCCATTTTACACTACACTATGTAAAAATAGCATCCTCTTGAGGTGCCTGGGTGTCTCAGTCAGTTAAGCATCCGATTTCAGCTCAGCTCATGGTCTCCTACATGGAGCTCGCTTCTGTCAGCATGGAGCCTGCTTGGAATTCTCTGTCTTCCTCTCTCTGCCCCTCCCTCTCTCACATGCGCTTTTCAAAAATAAATAAACATTAAAAAACATTAAAAAAATAGCATCCCCATACCATGTAGCCTTGAACCCAGCTTTATTGTTTTTCATAAGCCTCATCACCATCTGACATATTATTTTTTTACTCTACTTCTCTCCCCTTCCTAACTCCCCAACCTGAAATGTAGCCACTTTAAAGGGAGATTTTTTTTTTGTCAGTTGTTCATGGTAGAGTGACAGGATCTGTTACAGACTCGATGTGGTATATGATATAAAGAACGGAGGAAAGGATAAATCCTAAGTGTTTGGCCTGAGCCACTGAAAATGTCCAATTGCCTGAGATGAGAAAGCTTGTATTTGGAGCAAGTTTTAGTGGAAAGATGAGGAGTTTGTTTGGTGGCAGACTGTTTCCGGTGCCTTTCAAACATTCAAGTGAAATTGTCTAGCGTACCATTGGATATACAAGTCAGGAGATCAGTGGAGAGGTCAGGGCTGGTTCAGCATACAGATCAGAGTGAAAGCCACATGATGAGAGGAGGCCATGGCGTGAGTGGCTGAGATAGAGAAGAGAAGTGTATAGACTCTGAGCCCTGGGATACTTCCATTTTAAGAGGATAAGAAAATGAGGAATAGAGTCTAAAGAAGCAGGAGTCAATGAAATAGAAGGGGACCCAGGAGACATGGTGTCATGGAAGCCAAGTGAGGAAAGTGATTCAAGGAGAAGGAATCAAACAATGTAATTCAGTGCTGCTAGTAGGTTAAGGAAGATGCTGAGAATTGACTGTTGAATTTAGCATTAGGTGGGTCACTAGTGACCTCGACAAGAGCACTTTTGGTGGCATGGTGGGTACTGAAGCCTGATTGGAGTGTGCTCAAGAAAGAATAAGTGGGAAAGAATTGGAGACAGGGAGAACAGAAGGATTTTGAGGGGCTTTGCCATGAAATGCAGCAATGAAATAACTTCTAATGGACAAATACAAAGACACATGTCACTTCTAATTTTATTTGTTATCTTTGACAATATGTACTCCTATCTCCCTTGGCTGTGAGAGAATTAACATCCTCAGGAGGAGCCCTCAACCAGTGGCTGAGGTAGATAAGTGCTGGCACTCCTTTGCCCTTTGGGTGAATTGGGAGGCAGGTGGTTTTACACCCTGACCCAGGGTACCCAGAGTAATCAGCTCCAGTTCCCTACAGTGGTAGCCTGGCCTGAAGACACACCCTCTGCTGGTTGCCTTCCTTTCCCTGCCCCATTTCCTCACTCCTCATTCTCTGCACCTCCCAAGTAGATTTCTTGCGCTTGAATCCTTGTTTCAGAATCTGCTTCTTGAGGAACTGAAACTAAGACACATAATATAAAACAAAGCTTCAAAGAGCCCATGTTACCCAATAAATACTGACTTCTGGTTCATAGTTCACATGTTTGTAGTTAAAAGCCCCTTCTTAAAGAGTTTTGGGCAATTTTAAAATGGAGAAATTGAGAAAGCTTCCTTTTCCAAATAATCCCTACGATTTTCTTTTTCTACCTGTGTAAAAAAGAAATATGTTTTTCGTCTTCTTCCCATTTCTGACTCGGAATTTCCTGAACGATAGGGGCGACAGGAGCATCTCTGGTTGTTCAGAACAGGTCACACCCGAGTTTATGATATGAGGTGACTCCCAGAGGGCTCTGAGATTTCGTCAGGATGGGACTGGTTACAGGGGAACCAACCATGAGATTAGAGGGTCAGAACTTTCAGCCCAACCCCTAGGCCTCAAGGGAGGGGACAGAGGCTAGAGATTGAGTTCAGTCTCTAGTGGCCGATGATTAAAGATGGGCATCAGAGAGCTTCCAAGTTGGTGAACACATTAAGGTGCTGTCAGGGTAACATGCGCAGCGAGGGCATGGAAGTTCTGAGACCTTTCCCCATACTTTGCCTTATACATCTCCTCCGTTTGGCTGTCCCTGGTTTGTAGCCTTTGTAATAAATTGGGAATAGTAAGTAAAATGTTTTCCTGAGTCTTGTCAACTATTCTAGCAAATTATTGAACCTGAGGAGGGGGTTGTGGGGACCCCCGATTTATAGCTGGTTGGTTGGTACAGGTGGCGGTCTCGAATTGGTGACTGGCGCCTGAAGCAGGGCAGCCTTGTGGAACTGAGCCCTTCACCTGTCAGTCTGTGCCAACTCCAGGGACATCGTGTCAGAAGTGAATTGTAGGACATCCAGCTGGTGTTTGCGGATAATCGGAGAATTGCCTTGTATGAAGCTCCCACATATTTGGTGTGAGAAGTGTTGTGAGTAGAAACAGTTGAGAACTATGAAAACCTAAATTCTTTTAAAAGGGTATGTTTTCTGTATTTTAAAGGCATTGGCACTCTGAACATTGCCTGCTATGGGGATGAGAGCAAAGATCTGATTTCATGCCAGATATATTCATTTTGTATCTCTGGTTTCTAATCATGTAAGATCTAGGAAATTATTAATTAGACTATAATAGTCAGTACTTCTAAGAGATTTCCCTTTTGGAACATTTTAGAAGGTTATTTAACCTAGAATCTGAAGTAGCCAGTTTATTTTATAGTCAAAGTAGTTAGGGACTATCAACATGCCGTCTAAGGAGCCAAGTAATCAAATCAAAGTTAATTTATTATTTCTAAAACAATTATTTTAAGTTTTTTAGATATCAACTTCTTACAAATCCTAAATTACTTTTGTTAGTTAATTAAAGTATTTTTAATCAAGTTTAATTCTTGTATTTCCTATTTTTTACATTTGTTTAGGGTCTTTTTACTGAAAATACTCAGTTTAAGAGAAATATACATTGTCTTATCCACATTTATTTCCAGCATATGCAAACTAAACTTCAGGAATCTCAGACAACTCTTCCCTTTACATACTTAATTATGTTCTGCAAAAAAATGGGCAAGTTCTGCTTTGTCTTTTTAATAGTGAGGGGAAAAAAGAAAAAAGAAAACAAGAATGGAAGATCCTATTAAGTGAGCCTAAATCTATATTCTTGTTATAATTCTGCTTCTTTGGGGATTAATGGAGTAGGATCCAATCTATTCACAATTAGTTTAAATGATTTCTGACAATTTAAGAATCCCTGCCTGACTAGGTTTTGCCTACTTAATATATTTCATTTTGGGGCCCCATTACGCTCTGCAAATTTTTAGCCTTTCCTACCAAGATTCTTTTTGGTTTCCTCCTACTTCATTCTCTATGCTGGCGCCAAATGGAACTACTTCCAATCTTTGAACTAGTCTTTTCTCTATTGCATCTCAGTTTATGTACATATACTTCCCTCAGTTTGAAACTTTCTCCTGTGTCTTTCTCCTTCCAGTCTCCCTGCTATGCTACCTTGCTGCTCTGTAATCCCACTTCCTCCACCTGGTGAGCTCCTAATCAAACCTTCAAGTCCAGGACTCTTGGGTTTTGGGTTTTGTTTGTTTTTTTTTTAAGTAAGTTCTATGCCCAGTATGGGGCTTGAACACAGGATCCTGAGATCAAGAGTTGCGTGCTCCAATGACCAAGCCAGCCAGGTGCCCCATGTCTAAGATTCTTTAGTAAGTCTTCCCTGGCTTCCTCTTCCTAGTGCTCTGTACATACTCCAGCCTGTCGTGTAGCCTGCTTATGGAGCCTGCTTGCTTACCTATATCCCTCTCTAGAGGGGGAAGTGTGTTTTGTTCTCGATTTCCATCCTAGCACTTCGCACAATGCCAGGCACATGGTATGCAGTTAATATTTGCTACATTAATGGACGCATAAATATAAAAATGTATACTTGATGTTATGAGAAATAACATGGTTATGAAGAGAAATCTTTAACCTAAAATGTGCTAATGTATCTCAGGATAAGCAGAAATTATTTTTGTTTGTGTGAATGTCAGATTCCTCACATCATGATTATCCTATATTAGTGAATCTCAATTATGTTTTGGATATAGTCTGAAGAATGACACATATCCTAATGCAGGAAAGCTTGGTCATGGAAGATATAAAGTATAATTTTCTCCCCATGGGAATCAGGACCAGTGTAGGTGTTAATAACAATAACAGCATTAATAACCATCAGGAATCTGTTCAATAAATATATATATTTAGTATTTTGTGATTGGAAAAATGGAAACCAAGGGTCTCCTGTTAGTTTATTGAAAAGATTATTTTCTTCTGGAGTTTCTGCACAGGAAACCTAGCATTCCAAAGGGGCATGAAGGGTCCCTATGGGAACTGCAGTGAACAACATTTGTGTCCGAGGCTTCTGGAACAGAACGATTAAAAGAATGTGAGCCAAAGTAGAGGTGTTTAAGAATCCACTGAGGATGCCTGAAGGGGGTCGTTGGCCCCATCACACTCTCGAGATAGTACCATGGCTAAAGGCAGTTAGAAATGAAAGATGAAGTTAACTTGTACACTCTGGGGATGTCCTCAGTTGTTAAAAAGAGCTTCTCTGTGAGTGTCTGTTTTGCTTATGTTGATGGCTAGGAGCAAATTAGGTAAAAATACTTAGATCCAAAGAGATATAATAGTTTGAGTCTTGTGAATATCCAATTTTGGAAGTAATTTTCTATTTAAGATAGGCTTTACCATTAATAGCAAATATACAATGGCATCACAACATGGCAGTCATATTTAATTCCTGTGAGTTAGAAATTATGTTAATCCTTATTTAATGCCAGAGGAAACAATCTAAGATAACACATACAGTTGGTGATAGTGATGCCTGAAAGCTGAGCTTCTGATTATAAATCCAGTATTTTTTCCATGACTCCAGGCTGCAAAGGAGCTGCTTTATATGTTCAAGTGATTCACATAAGTTCATTTCCCAACATTAAAAATTTTTTTTAACATTTATTTTATTTTGATAGAGAGGTGGAGAGAGGGAGACACAGAATCTGAAGCAAGCTCCAGGCTCTGAGCTGTCAGCACAGAGTCTGATGCAAGGCTCGAACTCATGAACTGTGAGATTATGATCTGACATTTCCCAACATTTTAATAACTCACTTAATTGCTCATTTTCCAAGTATTTGTTGAGCATACGTTTTGTATCAGTTTCCTCATCTGTAAAGTGGGAATAATAATTCAGTAAAACTTTGAATTGTGAGTAACTTGTTCTGCAAGTGTTCTGCAAGACAAGCATTTCTAATAAATTAACTTGATACATGAGCGATGTCTTGTAATATGAGTAGTATGTGATGCCACATGTCACATGATCACAACTGAGCCCATGGTTCTTGAAATTCACTTTGATATACAGGTACTTTGGATTACAAGCATGGTTCTGAAACGAATTATGCTCGCAAACCAAGGTTTTAGTAGGACCTACCTCACAGGCAATCAATGTGAGACCTGAGGTATAAACTACTGTGCATAGTTTTCAATAAAACTTAAGTATTAGCTATTATTATTTATCTGATAGAAACATGTACAGAGTATAGTGGGGACATGTATTAAATGGGCATGTAAGAGTGAACATTGGAAACGAGATCAAAATGTTCCACTAAGGTGATAATGATGAGGGTAGTGATAGTTCAGGCAGTAGCGGTGGGGGTGAGGAGTGGCGTAAGGCATATTATTTTATATATTTTGGAGAAAAAAGTTTACTTCTTTATTTCTTCTCCAAAAAAAGAGTAGAAATGACAAATAAATATAGATGGATAAATTCTGTAAGTTTTAAAACTGTATTGAATTGTCAGCCTATTTGAAGAATGTAGCAAATTAGTCAATAAATTGAGCACTGTTAAGTATATTGACTTCGCCATGGAATTTTGTTTCACCTTCTAAAACTATGTCATTTTTTCCTGGCTGCATTAGTCAAAGATAAGATGATTATTAAATTGAATTGTATTTAATGTTCACTAAATTTCTTAAATTATGTTCTGTAGAATACTGGTTATACTATTAATAAATAGTGGAAAAAATAATTCAGATTTTTAAAGAAGCCACGTGACAACAATGACAATGGCAGATAATGCAACATCTCTTATATTTTCATTCTGCGTTTACATTATTTCAATATTTTCTCTAAAAATTTGAAGGAAAGATATTATACATATACATTATTATTGCTTGATATTTTATCATCTCAAAAGTTGAAGAACCCATGAGCTAAACAATGTAAGATGAGCTAAGTTAGGAGAAAATTGAGAAAAGATTGTTGGTTAACTGGTCATGTTTCTACCTCTAATCAACTATGTGACTTCAGAAAATTAATTACCTACCATGGACCTCAGTTTCTTCTTCTCTTTTCTTTCCTCTATTTACCACATCATTTTTAGGAGTGAAATATTTTGTAGAAGCCCTGTGTGCTCATCCATCACTCCCCACCCCCATCCCCAGTCGGGCCTCTCTACCTTTGGTGTTAGGGAGCCTGTTTGAAAGCTGGAACTAGCTAATCTCCCAGGTCCTTCCTGATTGTTACCATCTTTGATTCTGGTTTGGAGTTCTTACATTGGCATTGGTGATTAGTGAGATGCTGGGTTAGGCCAATATCTTAGCATCTGTGGGCAGCTATTTCATGAGTCACATTATCTCTGTATTTTTGGTATTCTGATTACACTGGAATAATTTATATATATAGTAAAAAAATTGCTTTTAATTTTTTTGGTGTCAGGCAAGGAATTAATTATCAAAATATTTAAACAATCCACATCTTTAAATAGTTTTTTAAAAGTTTATTTATTTTGAGAGGGAGAGAGCACAAGCACAAGTTGGGGAAGGGCAGAGAGACAGGGAGAGAGTCCCAAGCAGAGTCCATACTCATCATAGAGCCCCATGAAAGGCTCCATCTCACGACTATGAGATCATGACCTGACCTGATATCAAGAGTTGGATGCTTAACTGACTGAGCCACCCACGTGCCCCAACTCACTTTATTTTAGGATTTTAGTTTTAAATAATCTCTACAGGCAACGTGGGGCTTGAACTCACAACCCTTAGATCAAGAGTTTCATGCTCTTTCGACTGAGCCAGCCAGGTGCTCCAACAAATCAACTCACTTTGAATTTCAAATTACTCAGAGGGGCAGGTTTCTACTGCTCCTTGTTTCACAATTAAATAGAAAATTAAGTTTTAGAAAGAATTCAAAGTATGTATTCTATGTATTTTTTACTTGCTCATATAGCATCATGACAGAACAAGCAACTAAAAGAGCATGTTCTAATAATATATTCTAATAAGAGATGATACTTTGAATAGAATAAGTGAATATCACAGTTGACAAGTCTTTGATTAGCCTATCCAACTTTTTCCTTACCCTTCCTCAACAAGAGAGAATATTTTCCCCTTTTTTGGCAGCTAAATGATAAAATTTGGTTCTTTTTCATTTTTCATTGCTTTTGCTCTCATATGAATCTTTTCTCAGTGCTTTTTCCCAGTCTCTAGCCACACTAGGTCACCACTGGTCTGCATTCAGTTCTGGGACACACTTTATGAGGGGTATAGACAAATCAGAGAAGTGACCAGACTTGAAGCCATGTAATTTAAAAAGAGGTTGAAAGAAAGGTTGAGGATTTTAATCTGGGTGAGACTAGGGGGAAGAAGTGGTCTGAGGGAGCTGCCTTTGCATTTTTGAAGAGGTGTCATATTCAAGAATGACTAAGGGTGTTCAGGACAGCCTCACGGGGCAGAATTAGAACCAGACATCTTTTGGTGCCGTATTTTGGAGCTGCCTCCAGCAGTGAATTTTCTAGCTCTACTGTGCACAGCATAGTTTGCAGACTGTTTCTCAGGGTGTGAGAGGCAGGATTCAAGGGATGTTCGCAGAGTCACTGTTGTTGAGACATTTTTATACTTAGAAATTCTATACAACGGCATTCAACCGTTGAATGCCTATGTATAACATTACCTTCCTTTTCTTCATTGAGTGACATCTTAATTCTCTTAATATTTTCCTTATGTGTGAAACACCTTTCTTTATGGTTGTTTAAAATAAAAGTCACTTCCTAACACTTTTGTTAAGTTGAATGATTGGAAAGAAGTTTCTTCCATTATCTTCCCCCATACGCTGAAATCATGCCTTTATTATGAAACTACAGCCAATAGGAACACTGACCTCATGATAATTGAGAGAATAAAGTGTTTTATGATCTCATTAGAACCTTGACATGGATGTGTGCTGTGTGTGCACTAGCTTGTTTACAG
This sequence comes from Crocuta crocuta, assembly GCF_008692635.1. NCBI lineage: Eukaryota > Metazoa > Chordata > Mammalia > Carnivora > Hyaenidae > Crocuta > Crocuta crocuta. The sequence goes on along the minus strand of NW_027533089.1, from coordinate 3,084,994 downwards.
TTTTCTTTGTAGAATTTTCTATATCATTTAGATTGTGCAGATTTTGGTTTAGAGAGATTTGATTATACTGATAATCACTTATTTTTCTTTCATGCAGCATTACAAAATTACTTATAGAGTCTTCAAAAATTTCATGATAATATCTGTACTGTAAATAGGATAAGTAAACTTTATCTTTTTGAGTTCTTAATTTTCAGGGTTTCTTTTTGCTCAGGTTGTAATTCACTCTTCATGACCAAAATTTCTGAACAAGCAAATTATATGAAAGAAATGTTTTTTGTATATTTTGTATATTTATTTTAGAGGGTGTTCAGTTAAAGCTGCTTTCTCTGAGAATACACATTTAGACTATTTGTGAAATTAAAGGTTTATGTGTTGAATGAGAACATGGGCTTATTTTTTTCATGCAATTTTTCTAACACAACACTGGGATGAAAAGTTGTTAGGAAATTTGCAAGTGAATTTAAATTCTACCCAAATTTTAAATCAGCAAATTTGGACACAGATTGCCATCACTGAATTGAGACTTCTAAACGAAGGGGGTAAGTTTATTGTGGCATTCATTTGCTTTGATTTTCCATCTTACAATGTTAGAAATTTTCAATAAAATAATTTGATTTAGGCAACATGAGTGTTGACACCAAGACTGGAGGAATATCAGGCAAAATTTAAGTAATAATGTGACCATAGACAACGTGTTTGAGAGATGTCTTCTCCTTTAGAACTCCACAGCCATGGACCAGTGGCCTATAAAACATGGGATACATCTCAACACTGAAGAACATTACAATTCACCTTTCAGGACTTTCACAGTTTTAAAAACTCAAGATATTTTTTTCCTCATGTGAAGATTAGGGTACAGATGATGCTGTGTAGGTATAGGGTATAGGAAGTACTCGATTCTTCCAGCTTTAACTTTATATGGTTCTGGCCTTAAAGATTTGGATGTTAGGTTTTTCTTTTTACTGTCTTTACAAGGACATGTTTGATTAGAATTACTGAGGTGTTCTCTCCCCCACCCCCCCGAATAGCTAAGATATTGTGTGTATGTGTGTGTTTGTGTGTATTTCTTATAAGAGCAACAACAACAAAATCAAACCACTCAAGTTTCCAAAAACACCTTATATTTATTTTCTGTTCCTGTTTAGCTTTTTGGAGAATCAGCAAAGCTGATTAACGGGCTAAGACCACGGAGTTGAGTTTTACTCGCTGGCCTCACAGCGATCCTTCAAAGTCGGCCCTGCAGCAATTCACTTGTGCGCCCCCTTTCTCCCAAAGGCGGGCGCAAATCCCTTTCTGTTTCTGGAGAAACCTCTTAGAGCGCATGCTCTTATGATGATGGTTCTGTAGCGCCATTTTCATATGGAAGGGACTGTTCTTTAATTAGGCACGTCCGTAGGGTACCCAGTATTAAAGTTTTTCAAACAGTATGAGGAGCCTTACCGAAACAAGGCAAGGACTTTTTGAGACGAACCACTCCCTGCAGCGCTTCAGCTAAGACTACGTAAAGAGATTCTTTTGTGTTAATTTCCCCCGTGGACGAGTGGCCCTGTCGTGTGTCGT
>NW_027533089.1:3081671-3083266 GCF_008692635.1 Crocuta crocuta | reverse complement strand
GAGCCAGATAAAGGTTAGGCATTTGTGATGATTTTGCGGCCACAGTGGCAGTCCAAATAAGAGGACGTGGGGGACCGGATGGGAACGTTTTCCCCCGTGAGAACAAAGCACAAGTTAGATCAAAGTCCAGTATGTGTAGAGGAAACCGGTACATGTTCTTTTGAGCTAGGAGGTAGCAATTTTTAAAAAAATTTTATTTTTTACAAAGCTGGAGATCCGTCAGTGGTGGTGGGCCAGGGGGTTATTAGGAGGTGGAGCGCGGAGATCTGAGGTCTTTTAAGTGTGTGTGTGTGTGTGTGTGTGTGCGTGCGCGCGCGCGCAAGAGTTTAAGAGAAGTGGGTGATGGGACACGAGAGAGACAGAGAAGAAAAATCTGTGGAGTGGGCGAAGACTTAGTGGGTGCAGAAAAGGAAGGGGTGCCTGCGCATCCTTGCCTGGGGTAGCAGCAATAGCGCCCTTCCTAATACCTACTCCCTACTCCACCGTTTCATTCATAAGTTTCTGGTCTGGAGGCCCCGCCCGGCTCCCCTGGGCCGAGGGCCCTGTTTCCTGTACAGCAATTGGTGGACGGCAACAAAGCCTTAGCAACTGGCTCTTAGTGACACGCGGGGCGCCTGGTAACTGGGGCGCCGGGCCGGCCCGAGAAAGGAGCGGGGCTGTCCCTTTAAGGGATGGCCGCGGAGCCGTGAAAGTGGAGGGGGCTGAGGGAGGGCGGGGAGGAAGGTCTGAGGGCGGACCTAGGGGGAGGAGGAGGAGGAAGAGTTGCTGCTGAAAGGAGGTGGCGAAGGAGGAGCCGGAGCAGCTGCTGCCAGCCCGCGGGCACCGGAGTCCTGCCCGCTGCCGCAAGAGTAGCCACGGGCGCGATCGGGGCAGACGTCTCCTCCTCCATGATCACTTTGGGAGCGGGGGAAAGACTTTGCCCGGCCGTGAGAGCTGGTCTGCGTTTCCGACGCGCGGCGGCGGCGGAGCAGCGGCAGCAGCCGGGTCCGAATCCGAGCGGCCACAGCCTGGGGCGTGTGCGCCCCGCGCGGAGCGGGCTCGGGTTCCCCACGGAATGTCCCCGGGGCGCCCGGCGCGCTGACCCCCCAGCCGCCTCCGCTTTCGGCGCCTGCTGCCTTTCTCGTGAGGGCTCAGTGTTTGGGACTGCAAGCTTCCCGGCTCCTGGGCAGTGGGGAAGCCCCCGGGGGCGGGTGACCTCAGCTGGCCAAGACCCAGCCCTCCCCCGTGCGTATCTTGCTTAAGATGGCAGCGGAGTCAGGGGAACTAATCGGGGCTTGCGAGTTCATGAAAGGTGAGGAGCAGCCGCCCCGCATCCTCCAACTCTACCTCACCCCCAACTCTTCACTTCCAGCCCTTCGTCCCAATAGCCGCCTCCGGCTTCTCTCGGGGCCCCCAGTGTCCTGCACCGGCTGCGCGCGCTCTCGTCCCCTCTCGCTACTGTCCTTTCCCCGAGGACCCCCTGCTTCCGGCTTCTCTGTCTTTCTTGCGTCCCAGGTTCCCTCTGCAGCTCCCTCGGATGGCCTCGCCGCCCGGTAGTGGGACGGCGCGGTTTCGGCCGGACTCTCGCATGCAGCGGCTGGTGGGGATCCCAGACT
>NW_027533089.1:3074355-3081646 GCF_008692635.1 Crocuta crocuta | reverse complement strand
ACCTTCCTGTCTTACTTCTTTCCTCTTCTTGAAGTCTTCGATGCTGCAGGCTCGCCTCTCTCTTCCCCTTCCGCAGCTGCTGAGGTCTGGAGATTTCTGAACCAAACTTGCATCTTCAGTTCTACGGGTACCCACAGCTTCTGTCTGCGCCCGGTCGCCTGAAACAGGGGAGATACGGGAACTCTGCTCCCAGCTGAGTCTCTCAGTTAGGTCCCCATCTCGTCTCTCTGTTGTGCTCTTGAGACTCTGGGTTTCTGGGAGAGATCAGGTTTCTGCAAGAATTCCACGTGTTAATAGAGTCTTTAAATAATGGGTAGCAGTTATTGGTTTGATCTTTCCTGTATTATCACCACCCCTGCCCACGTTCAGCTTCCCCACTTCTCATATGTTTTCTCCTATCTTTTAAACTTGTCTTTCAGATCGGTTATATTTTGCTACTTTAAGGAATAGACCAAAAAGCACAGTAAATACCCACTATTTCTCCATCGATGAGGAGCTGGTCTATGAAAAGTAAGTTTCTTTTTTTTTTTTTTTTTCTCAACCATTTAGCTTGTTGGCTCTCTGGTGAGGGAACACTGTGTGCCTCTATGGCAGGTTTCTTCAGTTTTCCCCAGTGGTGCAAGTAACTACACCGTTTTTTAAAAGACTCAGATGCCTGGGGAGAGGTGCAGGGCAAGTTAACATCATTTGAACCTATCAACACCCCAGTCCTTTTAGACCTCTGTCTATATAAACTCTTCCACCACCACCACAAACTGCAACCCTGGATACCTAACACTCCCCAGAGTAGGGCCAGGGAGACACTGTCCTTGCCAGACTCCGTAATTGGCTTGTGAATCAGCCACCCAGTATTTATTATGGAGCACCCACAGAGTATAGGGAAGTGTGTGTATTACAGGTGCTTTAGCTTTGCAGTTCACAAGGCTTCTGTTGTCTCTCAGGATGTTTTTGTTTCTGTGGCTCGTTTTCGGAAAATGGGACATGTTTAGCTGGAGGTAGCTGTACCCAAGTCATACCGATGAGTGAGATTTTACCTGTACAAGAAATTATTCAATTATTTTATTTGGGTGCCCCAAGCTTCAGAGTTTTACTTTCTTTGTCTTTGAGGAAGTGGTATAGGAGAGCTGATTTACTTTCTTCGGTTACTTTGCTTCTTCTACGGGAATTAGGATTTGAGTGTGTAAAGTAAGAATAGGGAACTGTTTTCTGTGACAGACCATTGATTTACAGGAAAAAGATATCTTAATACCTTAAGGGTAATAAAAATTTAATTGAAGAGAGATAAATCTCTTTAATAAAAGCAACAGATAATAAGGAATAAGAAGACTGAATTGACTTATGTTCTCATGAAAAGAACTGGCGTTTCAGAGTAGTCCAAAATATTCTAACTTAAACATTTAACCTTACTTTCTTGTTGTTTAACCAAACATGCAATTAAATGAACATAGTTAAACGAACCATAGTGACCCTTATAAGCTTCCTAGGACTTGTCCTGTTAAAAGGGATTTTGGCCATTCTGCCTAAGGATTTGTGGGTACCACAAGGTATTTGAAGAGTGAGCGTATTCTTGACTTCGAAGAGTGTATCTTTTATTTGAGGGCAAACCATCTTTAATTGTCACTTCATCATAGGGATTCTTGAAACTGATGTCTTCAGGACATTTCTCTTAGTGGTACTGGGGACAGGATGCTTCTTGAATGGCTGAAGTCAAAGTGGGAATGAAAGAGCCCTTTGCTGCTGCATTTGAATGCTGCAGCGAGGAGGTCTAAATCTCTGGTGTCAGATTACAGCTCTGCTCCTAGACCGAATGGAGTAATGTGTGGCCTGCTCCCCGACCCCGTGTACCTGGATGATGTCACTGCCAGCAGTGTTTATTGAGTGTTCACTGTATTGTTGGGAATGTGCATTATTGTGGCTTTCTTTTAGTGAGTTTCAGGTTTGGGGGACCTCTTGTGAGCCTGACAGTAGAGGCTGTGTATGTGCCATTATGTTCCATTCTGCAGTGGCTGATGGGCCAGAGGTTGTTCTGATGTCATTGAACAAGTTTCAGTCACTGGGGTCTGAATTGCTTCTGTAGAGATTGCTAAATGATACCACTGGCAGAAAATTACACATAGCCACCGAATGCAGTGCTCCATGGTTTTTGATCGTAGTATTGATATATGAAGAACATTTTTTGTGCATTTTAATATTGGTGTTTTAGGATAGGGCTACAAATCACATTACTCTTGTATTAAAAAAAATTTTTTTTACTGTATGTTTATTTTGAGAGAGACAGAGTGTGAGTGGGGGAGGAGCAGAGAGGGAGACACAGAATCCGAAGCAGGCTCCAGGATCTGAGCTGTCAGCACAGAGCACAACTGGGGTTCAAACTCACGAACATGACCTGAGCCGAAGTCAGACGCTCAACCAACTGAGCCACCCAGGCACCAGCACATTCCTCTTGTATTTATTCTACTATGTTTCGGGTGTCTTGTAAGAAAGACTTGCTGGAGCGACCATCCTATTTATATTGTGAGTTTTGGTGTCATTTGAAACCATAAAGAGGACTCCAGCCTGTGCAGAGAGTACTTTCGGTTTGGACTTGCCCAGCTTCCGTGCCAGTGCAGTGGCTGTGATTCTGATTAGCCATCATTTCATCTTTTTTTGTTATCCCAACATATTTTACATGGGTAGATGCTGGAGAGAACGCAGCGATGATGAAGGCACATATTACCTTCAAGGAGCGGCAAGCCTGTCAGATGGATGACAGCAGTGCAGGCAAAGGGGTTGAAAGAGAACTGACATTAGGTTAACCTAGCCTCTGTACTAAAGGGTGTTCCCAGGCAGGTGCGAGCACATTTGGTTTAAATGTTCAGAAAAGCTTCCTGGAGGAGTTACAGTTGGTTTGGAAAATGGACAGTTTTATCTGGCAGAGATGTGAGAGGAGAAGTCCCAGAAGCAAGAACAGCAAGGATGAGGAGGGAGGCTCCAGAATGGGTTCAGGGACTAGGAGGTCCCCCAGTTTGCCTGGTGTGTATCCAGGTGTGAGGAGGATTTGCAATATGAAGTCGAAAGGTCAGTGGGGTGCAGATTGAATGCCAGGGTGGGGATCCGCGATTTCCTTGCACGCCATTGGACTCCTGCGGGTCTTGGGGCGGTCCATGATATGATGGATCTGGGCTAATTGCAAATAATGACAAACATCTATTGAGTATTTAAATGCATAATAGTTGCTATTCTAGGTGCCCCACAATACTTATTTGTTAATTTATTTTATTTTCACAATTCTGTGAGGCTGGTACTATTATCATCCTTAATGTGCAGAGATGATGAGAGTAGAGTACAGAGAGGTTAAGGAACTTGCCCAAGGTCACAGAGTTAAGATGCAGCAGAGCTGGAATTTGAAACTGAGCCCTCTGGTTCTGGAGTACATCTGTCTTCTCTAAAAAAGTTAATAGGATTGCAGCGCCTGGGGACTCGGTTAAGCATCCAACTTCGTCTTTGGTCATGATTTCACCATTTGTGAGTTTGAGCCCCGTATCATGGGGCTCTGTGCTGACAGCTCAGAGCCTGGAGCCTGCTTTGGATTCTGTATTTCCCTCTCTGTGTCTCCCTTACTCATACTCTGTCTCTCTCTCTCTCCCTCAAAAAATAAATAAACATTAAAAAATTAAAAAAATTAATAAGATAGCATCCTTAACAGAAGTAGAAGCCCACTCGGGGCGCCTGGGTGGCTTAGTCGGTTAAGCGTCCGACTTTCGCTTAGGTTATGATCTCACGGTTCGTGGGTTTGAGCCCCGCGTCGGGCTCTGTGCTGACTGCCAGCGAAGCCCACTTAGAAAAATTCTGGAATGTTCAGGAGGAAGAAATAATTACCTAGATTAGGATTCGTAGCAATGGTGATAGGAAGAAGGGATCTGAATCCATGTGACTGGCAGCAGATCAGGTGGGTGGGTTGGGGGATGCTGAGGAAAAAGAGGGGGTGAAGAAGGCCTTAAGTCAGCCTGAGTCCTGGTGAGCCTGCTGGGATCATTAGCTGAACAAGAAATAGGGCGGAAGAATGGGATTTAATGGGGTGATCAGGCATTCCATTTGGATCAGATTGAATTTAAGGAGTTTAAGGGCTATCACATAGACTTGAAGTTCTTAAACATGGGGATTTTCCCCTAAAGAGGTGATAAAGCCATGAGAATGATGTGATTTGGGGGGAGAAAGAGAAGATATCAAGGTCTGTATTTCACAGGCAGGGCCAAGAAGAGGAAGCGGGGCGGAGGGGGGGAAGGAGGAGGAAATAAACAAAGAGGTGGACAAACACTGGATAGAGAGAAGAAAGGGGGGAGAAACAGAAGCCTGGGAATCCATCTTGTCAGCTCTCCTTTGGGATGACTCCTTCTTTCGAATGAGAGAAACTACAAAGCCCCCAGAAGAATGTGTAGTAACCTGTGCTCTCTCTACGGAGGATGTCTTGTGGCAGGAAAATTCTTGACTGTCCTATCATAATGTACTTGTCTCTAAGGAAAGGAGTATGTTTATATGCTCTATCACACAGGCCTCCGTGCTGCCTTGTAACTCTGTACTCATTTGTTGAATGTATAAATGAAATGGTGCCTTTCTGGTTAAATTATCACCTTGGAAATGCAACTTATTAGTTTTGAATCAGGAAGTAGTCTCTTTAAACGTAGGTTGTAGGTACTCTGGACACAGCTGTGTTTTGTGCAGGTGTTTAGTTCCTTCTCAGAGGATGATAGCACTCCATGATTGAAATGGCACATCTCTGAGAAGCTGGAGGAGAAAATTTAACAAAGTGGCCTCATGAGGTGTGGCTGTTTACTAGAAATGAAGGTCTGAATTTTCTGCTTGATCTTAAAACAGAATTTATCACATTAACGTCAAGGTCTGAGCAGTTTTAGTAAAATGTGGTTGATAAGAAAGCCATCCGTTTGTCCTTGGGTTATGATTTCACAGATGAGAATTAAAATCAGAGTATAGACTAACACACTTGTGGCACAAAAGTAGCCCAATAAAAAGGGAGCCTTTCAAAGATTTATCTGTATTTGATTAAGCTACAAATCATACACAACTCTCCAGAAAGGCTAATTCTTTGGTTTTGGAATTGGGCCCTGTAATCCAAATAGAGGCTTACTTTTTATAACTTGGCTCAAGTTTTTTTTTGGCTTGAAAATTAGCAAAATGAAGTATGTTCATTGTTACAACCTTTGTGTTCTCCTCCTGACTGTGATGATGGGTGTAGGGTTAGATGATAACGCATAGAAAGCCAGTTTGCTGTGAAGGGTAGAGCATATTCATTTTCAGCCTTGTCCATTTTCATCTCGTCTCTCCTTATGTGTGCAAAGGAAAGGTGTTGAGCATGCAGGAGAGAACTTTTCATGGACATACTCTGGGGACTGAATATTAAGCAGTGTCTGAAGTTACTCAAAGCAGTTCACCAAATGTTTTCACATGGAAGAATGAACAGCCTCTAATGAGGACGAATTAGCTAAACTGAAGATGTTTAAAATGTTCAGTTTTCACTTAAACTTTATTAAAACACTCTGGTATTAATGCAACCAGGAATTTTTGCATAAATCACATATAGAAGAATGATTTATAGTCTGTAGAATAGGCTTGAGTCAGAATGTGAACCTAGGACATCTTTGAGAGAAATACAGAAATCTTCCCTTGCCTGGAAATATTTGTGGGACCTGAATATTTAGGTGAGAAGAAACGCTTTTGGTTTTCAAGTTTTATTTCAAATTTAATATGTAGCAAGTAGGTTAATTTAATGGAAAGGCTAATGCCATTTATGGACATGCACACATTCCCTATATATGATCTTATCTTATAGAGTCTTAGAGCCATCATTTGGTACCCCAGCTCTCGTTGTAAATTGCTATGATATTGACAGAAGAGAAGATATAGTTGAATCTGGAGACCCATTTCCCCATGGGAATAAAAATAAAATCATAATAACAGCTCACATTTATACTCCTGAGCCAGGACCTAGGAGTTAGGTGCTATTATTATCACCACTTTACAGATGAGGAAGCTGAGGCTCAGATCAGGTAAGGAGAGCCAAAGGTCACTGAGCTAGTAGTTAAGTGGGTGAGCTAGGATTTAAGCCGTAGGCAGATGGCTTTGGAGTTCATGCTGTTATGCTTCCAGCAAGTTCCCAGTTGTCTCGAGCCTGAGGCTGGTGGGGAGGGTGCAGAACCAGCTTCACACCCCCAGCCCCGTGCACTTGGCCCTTCTACCTTGAGCGGCGATGGCTTTGGTAAGAAATGTGCCACTGACAGTTTGTGTACCAACTTTTTGTCCAAGCTATATCTGGGAATGTGTCGTGGTATTTAAGTGTTTTTTCCATTTTGTGGGTGTAACTTTGCTTTTTCTCCTTTCAGTGGACTTCCAGAGAGAGAGAGAATAAATTGAGTTTAATGATTATATTAATAGGATGAATGAAACAAAAGAAGTCCAGTTTTTATAAGTTTTATGAAAACTTCTTTAGCAGGCTGTCCAGTGAAGTGTTCTTGCTGCTTAACTGGTGTCCCTTAAGATATAAATTTGTGCATAGAATTCTCTTAAAACTCAGAAAACTTTGTAGCTTTTAAAAGACAGTGGGTTTACACTTTCTTCTCCCTTTCTTCTTTCTTATGTCCTAACCTTGTAAAAATTACCCAGCATTTTTCAGGGCCATTTTTTTTTTCATCCTCTGTTTTGAACACATGCCTTTTAGGTGTGTGTGTATATGTGTATTTTAACCAAAGGTACTACAGAGTATATGTGATGAGGAAATGCACATATCTGTATACAAAAACCGGTATAAATTCAGTGACATACTAGAGTCAAATTTTACTTTTTAGGAATAGATTTATTTAAACAGTTGTTGGTTTTGACCTATTAGGCATTCACAGTGGGTAGTCTGACTCTAATCTTCATAAGGACAAATTATTTTTCACTTTTTTCAATTTGCTTGAGATAAGACTGACAGAAACATAAAATTTAACCATGGTATTAAGGACTCAGTTAAAACTAACAAGGCTGCTCTTAATCAGGCCGCCTGACACATGGATCCAAATAGCTGGGCGGTAGGAGAGAGTCTGCCGTCCAAGTTCTCACTATGCCAAGTCACCATGGGGCGGCTTCATTATTTTGTTTGAAGTAGATTCCTAAGACATCAGATGTTCTCATTTGTAAGTTCATAAACACATTCCAAAGCTGAAAGCAAATGACTCTTACTAACCCACAGCTTAACACACCTTTGTGCTTTTTTTTTTTTTTAATTTTTTTTTTTTTTTTAATTTTTTTTCTAGGG
>NW_027533089.1:3069206-3073721 GCF_008692635.1 Crocuta crocuta | reverse complement strand
ACCACCTTTGTGTTTTTATTTTTTTTAAATTTTTTTTTTTTTTTAAATTTATTTCTAGGAGAGAGAGAGAGAGACAGCGTGAGCAGGGGAGGGTCAGAGAGAGAGGGAGTCACAGACTGAAACAGAACACACCTTTGTGCTTAACGAAAGAAAAAAGGAAAAGAAAAAAGACCCTTGACGCATTTTCACAGGATGTGAAAAAAGCAGGACTTAAAAACTTGGAGGTGGTTGAAAATTGCTGGAGGAGAAACCAACATTTAGATGGGATAGATTTTGGTGCAGAGTGCTGTGCTAATGCTTCAGAGACAGACAAATACATAAAGAAGGCAGTTGGAACAAATACAGTTAAGGGCGATATATGACAAAAGCTGCGAAGGTATGTGTTAGGAATCCAAGAAATGAAGAGATTATCACTGCCTGGGGTGATAGAGATGATACAAAGTGATATTTGACCTAGCTCTTGAAGGGTGTGTAAGAACAAGGAGTATATTTTATGATCTCTGTGAGGACAAATACTACCTGTTTTTGCTTTAGTGGTATCCCTACACCCAGCACAGTGCCTGACATGGAGATGGTGCTCAAGAAATTTTAGCTGAATGAATGAATGAATGAGTGAAATGAGCGAAAGAGGAAGGAAAAGAGAGAAAGAAGAGATTTCAAGTATTTGGAGTTAGCAAGATTCTGTGAGGTGCCATGAAATATTTGAGTGCAGAGAGGTCCCAGGTGAGGCTGGACACATAGTTGGGGACGGGATTAATGAAGCCGTTTGGACCTCAGTTGGGCTGTTTTATGAATGGCAGAGAAACTGATCAGAGCTCTGATTTAGGCTGGGAGGCAAGGGCAATGGGCCCGGGGGTCGGGGGGTCTGTTTAAGCTGTGGCAGGATTGGATTAGGGCTGTAGCAATGGGAACAGAAAGAACAGATGGGAGAAGAGGCTAGAAACGATGCATTGACTGTATTTGGGATTGGCCAGGTTGGGGCGGAGGGTGAGGAACTGAAGATAGGTTCAAGGTCTCTATCTTTTTTTTTTTTTTTAAACAAACTGAATTATTTTATTTTTATTAAAATGAAGATTAAAAGTACTTATTTGACTTAAATCAGTATTAAGAAGAGGACAATAAAGCCCATGTGTACACATCTGGGAACACTGCATGCAGCAGAATTCGTGAAAGTATATTTATTCTACCCACACGTGAAATGAAATATCACATACTAGCCTGCTAGAAATTATACTGAATATGATCCTATCTCCTATGTTCAACTATTACAAATCATGTTTTCTTACAAATCATGTTTATAAACCAGCCTAGAAAATTTCTCATAATTTTGGTCATATAATTTGATTTCATGTTAGGCTTGAGAATGAGTGTTCAATTCAATACTGGCCACCCCAATTTAATAATTTTTTATTAAGAGAATCCCAATTTGATTTGATCAGGTTTATTTTAAAAGAACAGTAGTGAACAACAACAATATATTTACAAGAACATTGACTTTGGACAATAGTTTCACAGAACAGAAAATCTGATGTCTACTTTCAGTTCAAAAACAATTCTTCACAGATAACTTATAAAAATAATTTGAATCAGACTAAATTTACTCATGGAAAACAGGAACCTACAGAATGAAACTATTTCTTATAAATCTTAAAGTATATGAAGCCCATATAAGTTTCCATTTCTGAAATCTGTTTAAGGTTAAAATTATGTAAATGAGGCTAATTCTGGAAATTAGCAAAAGTTTAAAACTATTTTACTATTTTCAGAAGCTGAACTTATTTTCGAACAGTTTTCCTATTTACTCCTTACTTGTATTAGCTTTACTTCAAAATTTTGTTTTTACTTTTACAAACTGCAGCTGAAAAAAAAAGCTATCTGAAATTGAGCCAGAATATTATAATCCCTTGCATATCAGTATAGGTGGTCCTGATTTACAATGGTTCAACTTAGGATTTTTTGACGTGATGATGGAGCATAAGCGGCGAGTATTCAGCAGGAACCACACTTGGAAGTTTGAAGCTTGATCTCTTCCCCCGCCAGCAGCACGCAGGACAATCCTCGCCGTGATGCCGGGCGGCACTCACAGCCGCTCCATGCTCATACAGACACTCTGCTCCGCATTTTCAGAACGCTAGTCAATAGGTGGCAGGAGGTATCCAGCACTTTATTACCCAATGGGCTCTGTGTTAGGAGATTTTGCCCAACCGTAGGTGGATGGAAGTGTCTTCAATACACTGAAGGCAGACTAGGCTACGCTATGATGCTCAGTAGGGCAGGTGTATTCAATGGACTTCTGACTTAAGATGTTTTCAATGTGCGATGCATTTATCAGGATGTAACTCCATCAAAAGTCAAGGAAAATCCAGAGGTCATGTTCGGCGTAGTCAAACAGAAGCCATACTTTCCTATCAGCGTGAGACAGAAACACCAAGGTCTCTATCTTGGGTGACTGGTAGAAAGTGACACCTTAAAGTAGACAATGTGCGTAAATCGGGAGGAAGGGTTGCTTTTTTATTGCTTGGTTTTATTTTGGGGATGGGGAAAGGAAGTAAAAAAGGGTTTATAATGAAAGGAAAAAAGGAGTCTTTGTTTTTTGTGATCTTTAAGGAGAAAATAGACAGTGCCTGCCTGGGATATTTAGGTATCTACTTATTTAAAAACTGAGAAGTTGGGTGGGACGCTGATCTTAAATTCCTTTCTGGCTCACTGATTTGAATTGGGCTTTCCACCGTTAAGTGTTGAATTTATTGTTTCTTTAAAAAACTTTTTTTAAAGCTTTAGTTTCAATTTACCTAAAACAAACTTTGGTTTTGCTAATCATCCAAATACTTCCAGGACCACCAAAGAATCAGATGTTGAATGAGAACCATCAAAAATATCACTTTATTTATTCAAAGCATGTACTAGTCTCAGCCCTCACAACTTGAAAACATCTGGTAAATGGTCACAATTTTTATTTGTATCTGACAGTGAACTCCTTTATAGAAAATAGTTTGTGTGAACTATAGTTTTCGAATAACATGTTTCACTTATTAATTTATACATTTACTATTTTGGTCTTAAAGATATTCACATCCTATTGATGAATTGGAGGGTTTGCTAGTTTGGACTTGTTCTTTTGCTATAAAATTTAATTTTCATTCGGAGAGCCAGAAAAGATGGTTTATTTCATATTTGTTCTCCTCGATGGATATATTCTAGTAAGGCATTTATCCAGTTTTGTCAGGGAATGTGGCATTCCAGTGAGGCAGCTCCTACGAAGAGTTGGGAAATCACATCTTGAAATATGAAAGCAATTTTGTAATTTGTATAACTTTTCTAAGATGCATCTCCATTTTCTCCTTCTTGAAGAGGTTATTGCTTTTGATTTGCTTTTTATCTGTGATACTCAGACTCTATTATTGTAAGTACATTGGTTGTGCAATTTCACCATAATTCAGGGATGGTTCTAGCCACTCCTATGAATCAAGGCCTCTCTGTTTATGTAGCCGATGTTGTCTGTTTGCTAAACATCTTGTGTCTTTTAGTGGTTTAATTTATTCAGTTTTTATTGGTGACTAACTGATATCAGTTGAGTACGTTTCAAGTGCTGCTTTCAGCATTATCGTCAATGTACTAGCCGCTAATAGCCACCTCCTCCCTATGATCTGTCTGATGAGTCTAATATACTATGCGCCTAGAAACCAGACATCACATTTTATTAGCCTTTGCTACAACATAGGACTAAATAGACTCAGCATGAGAGTGGGACTCTCTTATAAACACGGCTAAAGGGCACGGGTTTTGTTGCAAGCTTTAGAAGAAACAATATGACTTTGTTTTTTGGCTTACTTGCGATTCTCATTTTTTAAAAACCTTTATTTCTTTTTGAGAGAGAGAGAGTGCACAAGCAGGGGAGGGGCAGAGAGAGAGGGAGACACAGCATCTGAAGCAGGCTCCAGGCTCTGAGCTGTCAGCACAGACCCTGACTTGGCGCTCGAACTCACAAAACATTGACATCATGGCCTGAGCCGAAGTCAGTCACTTAACTGACTGAGCCATCCGGGTGCCCCGTTGTGATTCTCATTGATTCCAGATTGAGTTTTCTGAATTGGGGATCCTTGGATAACTGATTTCTTATTCTGTACATTTATCTTTTAAGAGGGTATGGTATTAATATAGCATTTACCTGATAGTTGATTATTGGTTCTCTGCAGATGAATTAATTTAAAACATTAAAAACATTTTATTTTTTTCTAAATGTGAGATAAAAAGGTTTAAAAAGGTCTCTTTTAGGGTGCTGTGAATGGTGGGCTTGTAAAATAGGTCCTTTCCTGTTTTGCTACGGCCCTCGTTAGCATCCAACATTGTCTTTGTTCCACAAGCCCACAGCAGACAGCCCACAGCTCTAGAAAACCGAGAAGTAAAGGCTTAGGATGATTTTAACATGGCAAAACTCGCAGAATTGAAGGGGCCTAAGAAAAAAGGAATTGGGGTGATGTATAGTTGGGTGAGTCTTGTAGACTGGGGGTTACT